>NC_048224.1:120070554-120132087 GCF_002007445.2 Ailuropoda melanoleuca
TATCGGAATCCGGGGATGTACTGTATGGTGACTAACATAATATAATAAAAAATCATTAAAAAAATAATACATTTACCATAGAAATACTCACTAGGTTCATTTTAAAAGAGGGAAATTTATAGACTAAATAAAAGGGAAATAAAAGACAGCCTTTTTTTTTGGCTTACAGAGTAGACATTTATTTTTTTAAATGTTATTTTATTATATTATGTAAGTCATCATACAGTACATCCCTGGTTTCTGATGTAAACTTCGATGATTCATTAGTTGCGTATAACACCTAGTGCACCATGCAATACGTGCCCTCCTTACTACCCATCACCAGTCTATCCCATTCCCCCACCCCCTCCCCTCTGAAGCCCTCAGTTTGTTTCTCAGAATCCATTGTCTCTCATGCTTCATTCCCCCTTCTGATTACCCCCCCTTTCTTTATCCCTTTCTTCCCCTACCGATCTTCCTAGTTCTTATGTTCCATAGATGAGAGAAATCATATGATAATTGTCTTTCTCTGCTTGACTTATTTCACTTAGCATTATCTCCTCCAGTGCCGTCCATGTTGCAGCAAATGTTGAGAATTCGTTCTTTCTGATAGCTGAGTAATATTCCATTGTATATATGGACCACAGCTTCTTAATCCAGTCATCTGTTGAAGGGCATCTCGGCTCCTTCCATGATTTGGCTATTGTGGACAATGCAGCTATGAACATTGGGGTGCATATGGCCCTTCTCTTTACTACGTCTGTATCTTTGGGGTAAACACCCAGTAGTGCAATGGCTGGGTCATAGGGTAGTTCAATTTTTAACTTTTTAAGGGACCTCCACACTGTTTTCCAGAGTGGCTGTACCAACTTGCATTCCCACCAACAATGTAGGAGGGATCCCCTTTCTCCACATCCTCTCCAACAATTGTTGTTTCTTGCCTTGTCTATCTTTGCCATTCTAACTGGCGTAAGGTGGTATCTCAGTGTGGTTTTGATTTGAATTTCCCTGATGGCTAATGATTTTGAACATTTTTTCATGTGTCTGTTAGCCATTTGTATGTCTTCATTGGAAAAGTGTCTGTTCATATCTTCTGCCCATTTTATGATTTGTTTATTTGTTTCTCGTGTATTGAGTTTGAGAAGTTCTTTGTAGATCTTGGATACCAGTCCTTTATCTGTGGTGTCCTTTGCAAATATATTCTCCCATTCCGTGGGCTGTCTCTTAGTTTTTTTGACTGTTTCCTTGGCTGTGCAGAAGCTCTTTATCCTGATAAAGTCCCATAAGTTCATTTTATCTTTTATTTCTCTTGCCTTTGGAGATGTGTCGTGAAAAAGGTTGCTCTGGCCGATGTCATAGAAGTTGTTGCCTATGTTCTCCTCTAGAATTTTGATGGATTCCTGTCTCACATTGAGGTCTTTCATCCATTTGGAGTTTATTTTTGTGTATGGTGTGAGAGAGTGGTCAAGTTTCATTCTTTTGCATGTAGCTGTCCAATTTTCCCAGCACCATTTATTGAAGAGACTGTCTTTTTTCCACCGGATGTTTTTTCCTGCTTTATCAAAGATTAGTTGCCCAAAGAGCCGAGGGTCCATTTCTGGGTTCTCTATTCTGTTCCATTGGTCGATGTGTCTGTTTTTGTGCCAGTACCATGCTGTCTTTGTGATCACAGCTTTGTAGTACAGCTCGAAATCCGGCATTGTGATGCCCCCAGCTTTGTTTTTCCTTTTCAACAGTTCCTTGGAGATTCGGGGCCTTTTCTGGTTCCATACAAATTTAAGGACTATTTGTTCCAGTTCTTTGAAAAATGTCCTCGGTATTTTGATCGGGATAGCATTGAAAGTGTAGATTGCTCTGGGTAGTATGGACATTTTAACTATGTTAATTCTTCCAATCCATGAGCATGGAATATTTTTCCATCTTTTTATGTCTTCCTCAATATCTTTCAAAAGTGATCTATAGTTTCTAGCATATAGGTCCTTTACGTCTCTGGTTAAGTTAATTCCAAGGTAACGCATGGTTTTTGGTGTTATTGTAAATGGGATGGATTCCCTAATTTCTCTTTCTTCAGTCTCGTTATTCGTGTATAGAAATGCAACTGATTTCTGGGCATTGATTTTGTATCCTGCCACCTTACTGAATTGTTCTATAACTTCTAATAGTTTGGGAGTGGATTCCTTTGGGTTTTCCATATAGAGTATCATGTCATCTGCAAAGAGAGACAGTTTGACTTCTTCTTTGCCGATTTGGATACCTTTGATCCCTTTTTGTCTTCTGATTGCTGTTGCAAGGACTTCTAGTACTATGTTGAATAATAGTGGCGAGAGTGGGCATCCTTGTCGTGTTCCTGATCTTAAGGGAAAGGCTTCCAGCTTTTCCCCATTGAGAATAATGCTTGCAGTAGGCTTTTCATAGATGGCTTTTATGAGATTGAGAAATGTACCCTCTATTCCTACACTCTGAAGGGTTTTAATCAGGAAAGGATGCTGTATTTTGTCAAATGCTTTTTCTGCATCAATTGAGAGGATCATATGGTTCTTGAGTCTTTTCTTGTTGATATGATGTATCACATTGATTGATTTGCGAGTGTTGAACCATGCTTGCATCCCAGGTATGAATCCCACTTGGTCATGATGGATAATCCTTTTAATGTACTGTTGGATTCTATTAGCAAGGATCTTGTTGAGGATTTTGGCATCCATATTCATTAGAGAAATCGGTCTGTAATTCTCCTTTTTGAGGGGGTCTTTGCCTGGTTTGGGGATCAAGGTAATATTAGCCTCATAGAATGAGTTTGGTAGCTTTCCTTCTGTTTCTATTTTTTGAAATAGCTTTAGGAGAATAGGTATTATTTCTTCTTTGAATGTTTGGTAGAATTCCCCAGGAAAACCGTCTGGGCCTGGAGTTTTATTATTTGGAAGGTTGTTTATCACTGACTCAATTTCTTCATAGTTAATTGGCCTATTTAAGAAATCTATTTCTTCCTGTTTCAGTCTTGGTAGTTTATAGGTTTCCAGGAAGGCCTCCATCTCTTCCAGATTGTTTAGTTTTTTGGCATATAGCTGTTGATAAAAGTTTCTAATAATCCTTGCAATTTCAATGGTGCTGGTCGTGACCTCTCCCTTTTCAGTCATAATTTTAATAATCTCAGTCCTTTCTCTTTGTTTTTGGACAAGTTTTGCCAGTGGTCTATCAATTTTATGGATTCTCTCAAAGAACCAGCTTCTAGTCCTGTTGATCTGCTCTACTGTGGTTCTGGTCTCTAATTCATTGATTTCTGCTCTAATCTTGGTCAACTCCTTCCTTGTCAGTGGGTTAGGCCTGTCCCTCTGTTGCTGTTCCAGTTTCTTGAGGTGAGAATATAGAAACTGCATTTTAGATTTTTCTATTCTTTTGAGTGAGGCTTGGATGGCTATGTATTTCCCCCTTAGGACTGCCTTTGCAGTATCCCATAGGTTTTGGACCGTTGTGTATTCATTCTCGTTGGTCTCCATAAATTGTTTAATTTGTTTTTTGATTTCCTGGTTTATCGAGTCATTCTTGAGCAGGATGGTTCTTAGCCTCCAAGTGTTTGAGTTTCTTCCAGGTTTTTCCTTGTGGTTGAGTTCCAATTTCAGAGCGTTGTGGTCTGAGAATATGCAGGGGATAATTTCAATCTTTTGGTATTGGCTGAGACCTGTTTTGTGTCCCAGAGCATGATCTATTCTTGAGAATGTTCCATGGGCATTTGAATAGAATGAGTATTCTTTGGTTCTGGGGTGTAGTGTTCTATATATATCTATGAGGTCCAACTCGTCGAGTATGGCATTCAAAGCCTTTGATTCTTTGCTTAGTTTTTGCCAGGGTGTTCTGTCTATTTCTGATAGTGGGGTGTTGAGGTCCCCTACTATTACTGTGTTCTTATCTATATGTCTCTTTATTTTGGTTAAGAGTTGGCTTGTGTATCTTGCTGCTCCCCTGTTGGGGGCATATATATTAATAATTGTCATATCCACTTGTTGAATACTTCCTTTAAGAATAATATAGTGCCCTTCTGTATCTCTCTCTATGGCCTCTAGTTTAAAATCCAGTCTATCTGATATGAGAATTGCTACTCCAGCTTTCTTTTGAGGTCCATTTGCGTGGAAGATGGTACTCCATCCCCTTACTCTAAGTCTGAATGCATCTTTGGGTTCAAAATGAGTCTCTTGTAGACAGCAAATGGATGGGTCATGTCTTTTTATCCAATCTGCAACCCTGTGGCGTTTTATGGGAGAGTTTAAGCCATTTAGATTGATAGAGATTATTGACAGATATGATTTTAATGATGCCATTTCTCTTTAAAGTCTTTGTATCGGTTGTGACTTGCTNTTCGTAAGAACTAGGAAGATCGGTAGGGGAAGAAAGAGATAAAAAAGTGGGGGGTAATCAGAAGGAATGAAGCATGAGAGACTGTGGACTCTGAGAAACAAACTGAGGGCTTCAGAGGGGAGGGGCGTGGGGGAGTGGGATAGACTGGTGATGGGTAGTAAGGAGGGCACGTATTGCATGGTGCACTAGGTGTTATACGCAACTAATGAATCATTGAACTTTACATCAGAAACCAGGAATGTACTGTATGGTGACTAACATAATAAAAAAACATTAAAAAAAAAAGAATATAGTGCCCTTCTGTGTCTCTAAAATCCTTCTGTGTCTTAGTTTAAAATCCAATCTGTCTGATATGGGAATTGTTACCCCAGCTTTCTTTTGAGGTCCATTGGCGTGAAGATGGTATTCCATCTGTATCTTTAGGTTCAAAATGTCTCTTCTAGACAGCAAATGGATGGGTCATGTCTTTTTATCCAATCTGCAACCTGTGGCGTTTTATGGGAGCATTTAGGGCATTTAGATTGAGAATAAAGACACCCTCTTTATAAGAGATGGCGAGATTAGCTTAGCTAAAATTACTGAAGAGCTGGTGGGCAGTGATTGAGGGGAAAATGGTGTTCATAATCATATCAAAACATGATTGTTCTAACAGGCAGACATGGTGGTCACATCCTCATCATGTTGCTTATCCACCTGTAGGATCTAGGGGATTATGTAACATTGTGGCAAAAATACTTGGTCAAATAGAGATGTTTAGCTTCTAGAGTTGAAAATAAATAATTCTAAAAACACATTTAATATCACCTTAGTTTTCTCATATCAATTGAAAGGAATGCACTACTGCATCATAGAAACTTTAACATTGCATGTAGAGTATGTAGCACTTTGAGAGTGCTCTGGAGTACCTACTTCGGAAAAGTTAACAGAATCACAGTATGAAATTAGGGTGCCACTTCAGGCTAGGGATGAAGAAACAAAATGAAGTATTAAGAACAGAAATGGCGTCTGAAGTGATATAAATAAATTCAGCAGTAATCAATTCAGATCAGCTTGGGTTATTTTAAGACCATTGTTTGAAACCTGACTTAAGTAATAAGCAAAACAAAAATAGTGTACTTGAAGTCACTACTAAACTTGGCCAGTTACAAAATACTGGGAGAACAAGAGTTTTAGGATTTTAAAGTTCAGCAATTTTTAAGTTGTTCTTATGTGCTCAAATAGAGATAATTCAAGTGTTTTTGTACTTAGTGAGCTATTGTATTTTTACAATTACAGACAAATGCAAGATTTATATAAATAGATGCAAGTAATAAAGCACACGATGTAGGACACAGGCCATCCAACAAATGGCCTTCCGTGGAACTGTGTTGCCTATAGTTAGAAAATTAGGAGTTTGAGCTTTCCAATTCCCTTTAACAGTGGACACATTGGTCATTGAAATACAATACTTAGACATGCCAATGAATTTTATTATGTATATATAGTCAAATGGAAAATTCTTAAACTGCTGTGTGACATGTGCTTGCTTTGTGCCTTCAGAGCTCTGTTGAAGAGTAGTGCAGTTTTTGCCAACAAAACCTGGGCATTTAAAGTGTGAAAGTGCATTTTTCTGTGCTTGACATAGGAAGAATTTAAAAATGGATCTTTTTGTGGACCAGTGCTTTTTAAAAAAGAGAGATAAAACTAGGAAGAGAAAATAGTAAAAATATATCTTTCAGAAATATAGGTATATTTATTCTTCAGTTGTAATCATATTTACTCATAACTGATTAAGAGCATAGACCTGAAATGATGGTAATTGGAATTACGAACATACAATATTTTAAAATAATACTGTATTTAAAGGAACAAGTTTGAATGAATTCACACAGTGTAAACCAGCCCACTGAATGCGTAGAAATTTGTGCATTCTCCTATTTTCCAGGGGTCTTTTGCCAAATGAATACATAATTAGTTTTTCTTTAGAAAATCCTTCATCATTGCTTAATGGTTTACACCTAAAATTGGCAATCAGAAATCTTAGGTTATGTTCTTTGTAGAATAGGATAATAATGAGTTAATGTATTAAACTTGAAGTGATAAATATTCAGCCACAGACATGTCTGAAACCATATTAGGACTTGGATTTAGTTCTAATCACTTACACCACAAAAAGCACATCACATTTTTTTAAACTGTTAAGGTAAGACTTTAAAGATCAGTTGTATTATCAGTTCTCATTTACCCATCACCAATTTCAACACCCTTGAACTCATGGGCACTTTTATTTCATCTATATCCTCACCTCATCCTTTACCACCACCATGTCTGGTATCTTTGAAGCTAATGCCAACTATCCTATGACTTAATCTATTCATGTTTCATAATATTTTAATCGGTTAGATTATAATCTAGGAAAAGGTAATAGATTATAATCTGTTTATAAATTCTAGTTCCCTTTTAAAACCTATGGTGATTCAATCTTCATCTTTCTTCATTGTTCTTGGAATTTGTTGAAGAAAGCAAGTCCTTTTCCTTGTAGAGTTTTTCGGTCTGAATTTTGCTGATTTAACCCATTAACATATTTTTATACTCATTTTCTGTAAATTGTCAGTAACACTAAAATGCTGAATCTGGGGCACCTGGGTGGCTCAGTTGGTTAAGCATCTGCCTTCAGCTCAGGTCATGATCCCGGGGTACTGGGATCAAGCCCCACATCGGGCTCCCTGCTCAGCTGGGAGTCTGCTTCTCTCTCTCCCTCTGTCTTCCTCTCTGCCTACTTGTGCACATGCGTTCTCCCTTTCTCTCTCTGTCAAATAAATAAATAAAAATCTTAAAAAATAAAATGCTGAATCTTTCAAATATTTTTGTAAGAATATTTCATAGAATTGTATACTCTTTATGAGGAATATATCCTTTGACTCCATTTTTTTGATTTTGCTAGCCTTAATTTTCATTGCAAGATCAAGTGGCAGTGTGAAATTGGTGATATTTTACTTCTGTTATTGCTCGTCTATTTAAACCCTTTCCTGTATAATTTGCTTACCTTGCAAAGAAAGGCAAGTCAAATACTTTTTTTCTTCTGATGGTTAGTTTTCAGAATGGATTGATATCCTAGGTTTCTCCCAAGTTGACCGGTGTGTGTTTATTTCTTAGTATCATTATTTAATTTATTGGGTTTAATATATGTGGTATGTTTCAGTCTCTTGTGGCTGTTACTCTTCCTGATGCTTATGTTGTCCTGCCATTGATCATTAGGAATCAAGTTGTTGCGTGAGACCTCTTGACAAAAGGCAAGTAGTGATAAGGTTATTTTCCTAGTATTAGAAGTTCTGTTAGGCTCATATTTACATGTGCTGTCCCAAAAGAGTAAGTGTATTTACACATAGTGTTAGTTGTATTGAAGAGAAAATGACAATTAGAGACCCAAATCTGATACTAGTAGTACTTCTTTTTATTGGTTTGGTCATTATTTCAAACTACAAAAGATCAGAACTAGAAAACAATCTCTGCATTCCAATTTTAGAATTTTAGAAATTTTACTGAAGTTTATATTTCTGTCACTTTTCTCTTGTGACAACTTTGGTTCCAAATAATTACTAGTTTGCTTATTGTATCAACTGATGGCTAAGAAGTTGAGATTTAGCTGCTGTTGTCAGATTGAGGTATAAGATTTCCTAGTGAACACCCAGTGATAATTTTTGGTTTTCTACCTCACAGGAATACCAGAAGTCCTTTTGTCTTTCCACCTTTTCCTTCTTCATGTTGGTGACGTTATAGGAGTCTTTTACCATTTGTGATTTGGCCAAATTGAGGAATGGTAATAAGAATAAATTTTCATCTAGTTGCTATAGATGTTGCCTTTGGGATTTGTTTTACTAACGTAGTTGCTTTGGTGTTTTAGAGGGAGGGAAGTTGGAAATACAAAACTGATGTTTCTACCATTTTCTTGCACTTCTGATATTCTTGATCGTCACACAGAAACAAAACTAGATTATATATGCTATTTTTCTTGTCTCATAATTGAGTGAATACACGTGAGGAAATGGAATATTTTCGTATTCCAGCAATATCAATTTGCTGAGATATAAAAAAATGCAGATTTCAGCTTCTGGTTCTGAAGCACACGTCACTCTGCTCTCCCATGAGATGCAACTAAAAATCATGAAAGAATGCATGGAACATCCTGTGAGAAGAGCTAGACTTCTAGTAGGTAGATAGAGAAAGAAAACCTGAACTCAAACCACGCATGATCTATGGTGAATTTCATGGAGCTTTTTTTCTTTCCTTCTGGCACAGACACCATGCAATACAAATCTTTAAGCTGTGCACTGAGCACAGACATAAAGGTCTTCAAAAGAAATAACTTTTTTGCTGGCTTGAGTGTGAAAAGGGGACCACTGTGGAACAGAGAAAGTAGGAAAAAAACATCTTTTTTTAAATCTTATGCCTTCAAGCTCCATTTCTGAACCTGCTATCCAGTAGCAGAGACAGTGAAATGGTGTCTATTCTTGCATCTAAACTCCGAAAAGGGAATCTTTCTTACCAAAGGAACAGAGCTCTAAAGAGTGTAAGGAGAATTCCTATTGCTGTTTTATTTTATTCTCTTCTCATTTAGCCCCCAAACCGGAAACAGTCATGGGGAATGTGCAACATGAGACCCGTTAGCTTTTTAGCAAGAGGACTAGGAAGTGTTTCCATTGGTAGTAGGGAAACACTGAGCAGAAAAGAGAAGGATTGAGAATAAAATGGCATAAAATTCTATATGGATACCAGGGCTTATTCCTAAATTGTACTTTTATAGCATCTGATTTTAATAAAATAGCAAAGTATTAGAGGATCGAACTGGCAATTAGACTATGACTAAGGTTTTAGTTTGGCCTTTGGGTGGAATATGTGCAGGACAGACCTAAATAGCACTGAAAAGTCATGAAATATAACAGACAGTAGAACCAAAGTGCACAGAAGGTGGGTTGGAACTTGCGGTGTAAACCATAGAAGATTGATTTCCTATTAAAACAAGAACAAAACCTATTTTCCACAGAATTTAAATAAAACCCCATTCTGATGATAATCAAAATGCCAAATACAATCCAACATGACTCAACAAACAGGATCTGACAAATTATCTAGGGAAGGATAATCAATAGTTGCTAAACCCAAGATGAACAAGATGTCAGAATTATCAAAGAATCTAAAAGTGGTATTCTGAACATGCAAGGGAGGGTAAAGCAAAACACTCCTAGAATAATGCAGAGATAGAAATTCCCTGGAGGAAAACAGAGTAGATAATAGAGTACCAAATGGAAATTTTAGAATTGAAAAATATAATAACTAAAAAATTTCAGTTGATAGGCTTAATAGCAGAATGGAGATTATTGGGGAGTTAAGTAAATTTGAGGATGGGATAATAGAAATTACTCAGTTTGAATAACAGAGGCAAAAATACAGAAGAAAAATGAACAGACTGAGGATCCTGTAACATAATAACAGATGTTCTAACATTCTTGTCACTGGAGTTCTAGAACCAGAGAATGAATAGGATACAAAAAACCCGTATCTGAAATGTGGAAAACATGGAAAATATTCTGTTTCAGCATGTTTTAATGCTTCTGATCAAACAAAAATGAATTTAGATTAAAAAAAAACCCTCAAAAGTGAAAATGTTGTTGAACAGATTTCCAGATTTCTGTTGGTTTACATTTCAAGGGTGGATAAAACCTAGAACAATCTTTAAGAGTTTGATTACATTAGGGAGATAAGATTTCTTTTTCTGGGGAGGGAAGCAGCTTAATAGCAGTTTTTCTATAAGCACCTGGATTCATAATTTTGAAGTTCTTTAATATTACAAAATTATCAAGCTTAAGAAATATGGTAACTTAATAGCTCTATATCAAAAGAGATTAAATGGGTCCATTAAAACTTTCATAATAAACTCCAGGTCTGGTTGGTTTCACTAGCAAATGCTACACATCGTTTAAAGAACAAATATCACCAATTATACAAAATCTCTTTGAGAAAACAAAATATTTCCCATGTTATTTTTATGAGACAACATTGCTTTGAGGTTTACAACTACATTTTGGGTTTTTAATTTCAAAATCAGTGTATTCTACCATATTAATAAAGCTGAAAACCAGCCATACCATTGGATGAAGAAAAATAATTTGAAAAATCTGTTCATGCTTTAAAACTCTAGTCAACTTTCGTAGAAGTTTATTTCTTTAATGAGGTCATCTGAAAAAACCAGCAGCTAGCATATTGATGAAAATCTTGGTGCTTGGTCCCCTCCCCTACACCCCTCCAGTCAGAACTAGGCAAGGATGTTAACTGACACCCTTCTTATTCATCATTGTACTGGAAGTCTTATTAAGAGCAATAAAGAAAGAAAAACACATGGAATAAGCTTTGGAAAGGAAAATATGAAACTGTCCTTTTAAAGAAATTATATGAATATTTAAAAACTGATACACGCGTGATAAAAGTCTCTCTTGAAAATGTTAATTTCGAGTGTTGTAAATTATAATAAATTCTGTTGTATTTATATTCTATTGGATAAATGTGTAAGAATGAGGTAATTGTTTAATTCTAAAATTTCAGTTTTAATATCCTGGAACATTATTTTCAACTATTAAAAGAAAACATGAAGTTGCAAATTAATGATGGACTGAATCTTAGTTGTGTTTCCCATAAAAGAACTGGAACTTCGGCAGTTTCTTTTGGAGGTGGTCCCAGGCAGCACACTAGAGGAAGTGGGGAGAGTGAAACAGAGTAGAGTTATAGTACATCACTCAACGCGTTAATTAGTGGGTTATAATGAAGGACAAATAGGACTCAGTCTTGCTTTATGTCCTGAGTTATCATGTAGAATATGCCCAAAGATTGTGTAGCTGGATTTTAGGAAGATTGAGGCTGCCCCCAAAGACATTATCTATATTCTTTTGTACTGTATATAGCTGTGGACACTCATTACTGCAGATAAAGTCATCACAATTAAGAATATTCATTGGAAATTCAAACTTAAGTAGATGTCCTCTGTTTCATCTGTCAACTATAGCAGGTGGACACTATATACTAAGGTGTAGTGGCGTCATCCTTAAGGTAACTATAGGCGGATTTATTTTCCACTTTATCTGCTGTGTCTTGAGTTACGGTGTTTTTGGTAAAAGATTTTTTATGGAGTCAAATTTATCAGTTTTTTGTTTTGCTTTGCATTTTGTAGGAGAAAAGCCATTCTTTGCCTACACTAAGCTTAAAATATTTACATGGTTTTGTTTCCATTTATATCTCTTATGCATTTGGAGTTCATTCTCATATTAGTAAGAACATGGATCTAAATTTTATCTTTTTAAATAGCTATCCATTTACCCAGGTACTGTTTATTTAAAAGTTCATATTTGTCCTACTTGAGATGCCACCATTACTGTATACTAAATTTCCATATGTACTTGGATGTTTCTGCTTTCCTGTTGTATTTTTTCTATTTACAACAAAATCATCACTTTTATTTATAAGGGTTTTATAGTATGTTTTAGTGTCTAAGAAGGTTAGATTCCCTCAGTGTTTTTTTCCCCTTAGTTTTAGTGTCTATTTCTGAATGTTTCTCTACATAAACTTTAGTATCAACTTGTTTAAAAACATAAAAAGACAATGAATTTTTTCCTTGTGAATGAATTAACTTTGTAAATTGACTTGGGGAAAAAAGACATCTTTATAGTGTTGAGTCATCATATTTAAGACCTAGGGGACATTTTTCCAAGTCTATCTTTTTGTCATTGAGAAGTTTAAAAAATTTTTCCTTCTAGATTTTCTATATAATTCTTAGTAAATACTCTTAATTTATTTGCTGCTATTATAAGTATGGTGTTCTTTTACATTATTCTAATTTTGTTGGATATATAAAGGCTTTTGGCTTTTTCCTCTGTAAGTTTCTAACTGTCATTGATTTCATTAATTTTATAGATTCTCTTAGCATTTTCATTCTACCACCCTATCATTTCCAAGCAGATAGAATTTAACTTTTACCACGTCTTGTGATTCTAATAACCTCTACTTAATTGCATTGGCTATCCATGATACTATGTTGAGTAGTAGAGATAATGGAATTTTTTCCTCATCTTAGTGGTCAGGCTGCTAGTGAACTTGCATTTAGTAGGGTAATGACTTAGTGTCTCAAAGTCTGTGGCATTTGTATGTAATCAATTTAACATATTCCTAGTTTAAAAACCTTAAGTATTCCTAGTTCTTGTGTGTGTTTTTTTTTTCCCAGAAATACATGTTAAATATTTTCTAAGTTTTTTCTGGGATTTATGGAGATAAACAAAGTTTTTTACCCTTCCATCTATTAACGTGTTGTAAGATTTTAATAGACTTTCTAAAATTAAAGTAATTTTATATTTAGAATAAATCTATTACTAGTGTACTATCACTAGTATTGTGTATTGTGCTAATACCATATTTAACATTTCTGCACACACACAAAACATACATATTAATAAGTGACATTGGTTTGAGTTTTTATGTTATGTTTATCAGGTATAGATATTTATATTTTGATTATTTCATTAAAGTGTAGGGAGTTTTCTTTTGTATTCAGGGCTCCAGAACAATCTATAATGCAGTGGAACTATCTAGACATTGAACATTTGGTGGAAATTCACTATGCCTGGTGCTTTGTATGTAATTCTTTGATAAATTTCAGTGTTCTATGGAAAGTTCATGTAGACTTTGTGTCTCTATGTTCCTTTAGCTTTTTGTAAAAGTCCTTTTATATTGGGTGGTAGGGCGTTGGGGATAGAGTATGGATGGGTGGAATACTCATTCTTTTAATTTTGCTCATACTAACAAGTCTGATAAATGAATAAAAATTTGACCTTTTGAGTAGCTGATAAATTATTTTCTACTCTTGGCCACAGTTTAATGGGTGAGCATTTCTCTTTCTCAATTTTTTAAAACTGAATCAGACTGGAATGTGTGATGAATGTGGTAGCATCTGGTATTTTAAAATATTTGGTTTGCTCCTCTTATGACATTTTTAAAACTTGTTTTAAGATTAAAATAGGTGCTTCTCATAGGGAATAAATTATAGCGTCGAATTCTGTATGCGATCCTGAAGTCTCTTCCCCTGACACAGAACATCATGCAGTGTGGGTCCTTCCCTTACATGCCCATTGCTCCTCTGAGTATTTTCCTACCTCTAGCAGCTACTCACCTGTTCTCCAGTCAGTATGACTTCCTCCATTTGCAAGTGTATTACCTATTTCTATGTAACAAATTATCCCAAACTCTTAGCAGTTATAAAAACTAAACAAATATTACCTCAATTTTTGGGGGGTCAGGAATCCAGGACCAGCTTAGCTCTATAGTTTTTCATCAGTGTTTCTCATTAGGTTGAAGTAAAGCTATTAACCAGGTATTAGTTATTTGAAGGCTTGACTGAGGCTGAAGGATTCACATCCAAGCTCAACACGATTGTGGGTAGTGTTCAGTTATTTATGTTCTATTGGATTGACAGCCACCGTTCCTTAGTGCGCCATGTGTTCCTCTCCATAATAGGGCTCTTCATAACATGCCATCTTATTTACACTAATGATTGTGATCAGACAGAGACCAAAACACACACACACAATCACACACAGAAGGAGAGAAACCAAGATGGAAACCAGAACCTTTTTATAACCTAGTATAACATTTTATAACTTCTACCACACTTTTTTTTTTTTTAATTAGAAACGAACCAGTAAGTGCAGCCCACGTACATGGAGCTTTAATAAATTCCAAGAGGGTAGTACCATTTGGGGTTATCTTAGGGGCCAAAAAGTCATAGAAATCAAGGTTGTGAGCTTTTGGCTTTCTTCATGGTAAGAACACCCCCCTTTTTGTTTTTTTTTTCCTTTTAGGTCACCGGGCTACAAAATTAAGTTGTGCTTCCTTCCTTGTTTTGTTTTATTTTATTTTGCTAGTGGCATATTTTTTGTTGGTTTTCTTTTGTCTGTTGCCATTGTGGGGAAAAAAAAAACGCTCCAGAGTCAGTCTGCCAAAATAACTTTTGGAAATCTCGCAGAATGTCATTGATACTATCTAAAATTTTCCCCTAATGTAATAGTATGCTTGGCAAGATAGTGAGATCCCCAGGACTGCGTCTACTTTATCAGACAAGCATTTTATGAAAAAATTTGATGTGTTAGGTTAAACTAATCACTGTCAGTTCTCAAGTTACTCCAACTTTAAGCTTCTATAATTCCAGTTCTAAAAGTCTGATATCATCTTCTGTGGGATCCCTGTGAGTCAAAGTCATTGGTGACCCACTTTAATATTTAGGTGTCAAACATTTGGCAACTATTTTACGGATTTGTCTGTCAAGGCCATTTCCTAGGTGATCTGAGACAGCTGGCTGATTGAATGTCTGCCCTATATATTATTAACTTCACTCTTTTAGAACCACTTCCAGTGACAAACCATGTCCTGTCATTTTCAACCTTCTTTATGACATTATAGTTGACATCTCCTGAATATCTACATGAAGATTTGTTTCTGCCAACATGGAGATATTTTCCAGAATGAGACAGGAGTCTTGGACTAGTCTCTGAAGTGGTCATTCCCAGTTGACTAAATTGCAGGTCAATATGTGTGGTGTCAAAGTAGAGAAGATAATGGAATAACAAAACCTGTGGCATAAACATACAACATAAAAACAAATATTTTTTAACATTTAGGTATTTTTAAGAACTTCTACATGTGTTAAAATGTTTAGGATATAATGCCATTATTCACCTGGTTATGATTTACTATCTTAGTTATATGAATAAAGGAAAATGAAGGTAAGAAAGGGCAGTAGTTGTCCAATGATAAAGCCTTTTTGCTGTAGAATTTAAATAGAATCCCAAATCTAACTCCTATTCCAGAAAAGTTTCTATAATATTGTTCTGTCTTCTCTTACCACAGTAATCCTGAATAATTGAAGCCAGTTTCCACTTGCTTTAGTTAAAAAATAGTTATGGGCTAATCTCAGAAATAATCAACAGACACTTCACATTTCACACTTCTCATCCCTAATGTATACTGTCTTCAACCTGCCCTGAAATTGAACACTCTGATGTTTCATAACATCATGGCAAACTCCAAGCCAATTTCAAATTCTCTGTATTTTCAGAATGTCCCTATAATTTAGACTGAGATAGGAAAGTTTTATTCATTTTGAACTCCTTCCCAGTCTAGCATTCATAGCTCCTGGCTATAGAATTTCTCAGAGGCTGAGACTATAAATATATAAATTTATTTCTCCTTATTCTTTCTGCCCTATTTATCTCAGGTAATCTAATGGGGTTCAATTTAGTTTTGATTATGCTATAACTTCATACTCACTGCCAAGTCAACTCCACCTTTTTTCTATTTTGTCTAAAACAATCTATTGAGATAATTAGATAAACCTAAAAAAGCAGCCCGAGATTGACCAGAGTCCATCAAGCACAGTATCCTCAATATTGTCATAAATTAAAAGTGTACTTGTTATGGTCGTATTATATAAGCCAGGAACATAGTTTAAAAATGTATCCAGAAGTACTTGGTATTTCCTGGGTATATGGTAAATGACATCATTTTTGGTACAGCATTCATAATATTGTTATGAAACAGACAATTTTTCTACTTTTTTAGAAGGGGGTTTATGTTGTGTTTTATGTAGCGAATGAGTTTGTGCACTCACGCATGCTCAGGCAATGAGGGAGTAAACTGATTCCTTCTTAAAGCATTAGGTGAGGGGTATGTTGGGTGGCTCAGTCGGTTAGGTGTCCTACTCTTGATTTCGGCTCAGGTCGTGAGATCGATCCCTGCATTGGGCTCTGCACTGGATCCTGCTTAAGACAGTCTTTCTCCCTTTGCCCCTCCCACCCCTCTTGTGGGCAAGTGTGTGTTCTCTCTCTCTCTCTTTCAGGGAGAAAAAAAAAAATAGGTGGGATGTTTTAGGCCTGACTGTTGAAAGTACTGTTTTGTACAGAATAGTGGAAAAATTTTCAGTGTCTGTATGAGATGAAGGAAAAAGACAATGAGAATAGTATGCAATCATAAACTAGTAGAAGAATCATCAAAACTTTCATAAAGTTATTAACCTTATTACTGAGTGCGAATAAATCATTTTTCACAGAACCTAGTCAACAGGCTTGATTTCATTACCACGGTGTCACAAAGACAAAAAAGAGCAGAAATTTATGGAAACTTTGAATTCTTTTCTGGCGTTTTACACGTCCCTAAAATTGATTCCAGTCAAGTTTAATTTGCTCTCTGGGAGGCCAAGTGCCTTGCTTATATCTGCTTGATACAACGGTATGGTAATTAAGACTACATTTATACACATTTCAGTTAAAGAATGTCAATAAACTAAGAAAATTGTATGGGAGCATATCAGTCATGAACGTCTAAATGAAAGAGAAGTTGTGATGTACAAATTCTGTAGTTCATCAATGTATCATACTTAAGAATGTCCAAATCAGTAGGAAGATTTTACATCATTATAACCTACAAATGCTTGAAAGGGATTTGAGAGTAAAGTAGAAATTTCTAGCTGGCTAGGTAACCATAATTTATCTAAAATCCAGTAGAAATTTATAAGCAAGAGTGTGTGGCATCAGATTACCTCCAGTTTCACGTCCACATCCCAGTATTGTCAGCTTAAAAACCTTTGAAAAGTTACTTAATCTTTCTGTTTCTGTTTTGCTGTCTGAGTTGGATATCATATCTGTCCTAGGATCATTGTTATGATGAAGTTAATATAAATGAGCCAATAAGGGGTAGAATTTAATAGTGTAATATAGACAACCCAGTATGCTATTTATTGCCATTATTTTTGTCTCTTGTAGATTTAAGTTAAAATGCCCTCTTCAGTATTCTGGGATGAAATGGGAAAAATGCATAAAGTATTTCTGAAGCATGATTCTCTCTGGGAAAATGTCCTGTGTGACCAGAGTTAAAAGTGAACTAGCTACTGTTTTCTTGGAATGCCATTTTTACTTGAAAGAACAACTTCAGACAAACTGGTTATTCAGACTTGAGGATTTGGCAGATATATTTTAGAAATGAATGTCATTTCAAGGAAAACAATTGCAAATATGTGTTGCCAATGATAAAATTTGGGCTTTCCAGGATAATTAGAATTTTGGAAAACATGTATTTGCCACTGTGAGCTTGAAAGCCTCTCATCTGATGAGATTGGTGGGGTATTGACAGTTGTGATTATTTTTATATGGTTTGATGAAGGATGTCAACATTTAGAATCATATTATAATTCAGTGAACCGGTATTTTTCACGTGTCTAGTGTATGATATTTTAAAAGTCATGCATGGGTAAAAGTCATTCAAAGTGCAAGATAGACCAGTGGATTGCAAATAGACCAGTGGATTTCGACATAACAGAGTATATAAAGTTCACTGATAGGGCTTCAGGTGGAACATTGCAGTTGTGACCTTTAAGACAGTATCACTTACTGAGTTTTAGTGTTGATTCAAAAAATATCCACAATTAACTGAAAAAGCTGTTAAAATATTTCTCCCTTATTATATATCTGAGGCCAGATTTTCTCCACATATTTCAACCGAAACTATATAATACCACAGACTGAATTCAGAAGCATATTTGAAAATCCAGCTGTTTTCTAGAAATCCAGATATTAAAGAGATTTGTAAAGCTGTGGAACACCAGCTCTATTCTCATGAATCTTTTATTTTTGGGAAATAATTCTCATAAAAAAATAAAGGCCTCCTTGCTATTTATCAAACATACTTAGCTTATGTCTATCTCAGCATTTTGAACAAGGATTTGTCTGATTTGGAGCTCACTTCCCTCATTTGTTTTCATAGCTCACTACCTTGATTCATTCAGGTTTCTTTTTAGAATGACCTAATCAGAGATTCCTTCTGTTCTTTAACTACGTAATCAAATGGTGTTCTCAACTAGTTTTCTTTATATCAATCACCATTTGCTATTAAACCTATTTATAGTTTGTGCCCCCCACACTAACATGGAACCTCAGTGAGCAGAGACATGTTGACCTCTCCCATTTTCCCAGTGCAAACATTTCTTTTACTGAAACTGAAATAACACTTTTATGGAAATGTGGTCAAGAATGCATAGTGAAGTTTGGGGTACCCGGCTGGCTAGCTTAGTTGGAAGAGAATGTGACTCTTGATCTTGAGTTTGAATCCCATGGTGGGTGTAGAGATTACTTAAGATAACTAAATAAACTTAAAATATCATTATCTTTTGGTGGCACCTGGGTGTCTTGGTTGAGGGTCTGATTCAGTTTCAGCTCAGGTCATGATATGAGGTGGTCAGATCAAGCCCCATACTGGGCATGGAGCCTGCTTAAGATTTTTCTTCTCCTTCTTCCTCTCCCCACTCCCCCCTCCCACAAAAAATGCATAGGGAAGTTTACAGAGTAACATATTATTGTAAAAGTCTCAAGGGACAATCAATGGAAAAAGAATGAACTAAGCTTTTCCGTAAGTAGCTGAAGAAAAAGGCCGTGAATGAAAGAGTGATACGAAGTATCCAAATACTCCTAGTTGTCATGTGTTTAATTTTACTTTCACAGATAAAATTTTAATACATGTAAAATAGTCTGTATTAATCATTACTAAATTGAATAAGCTGAAATAAATTTTATTTAAAATGTTGACAACTCACCTTTGAGAGATGTTTAATGAATGCACAGATTTGGAGGTGGGGGCTGTTTGAATTTCAAAGTATGTTAATAGTAGTTAAATGAAAATCTGTTGTGTAGTAGAAATCATTGTGGTAGTAAGGTGCCCTATTCTTCTGTCTTGCTTTAACATGCTTTACCCACAACCCCACCAGTAATACACATGTAGGTGGGCACATAATACATATAATGCATTTATCATTTTCTATGAGAATTCTTGATTTGACATTAGGAACATTCGCCCGCTAGAAGAAAGTGGTATAGTATTGGGAGAGTCAGTGCCAATAGGAAGCAAAGACCTAATCATATATCCATATGACTGTAGAATGAAGCCATTCATTGACAAGTAGAGACTGATTCATGGTGGTAGTACCGGTCCTAGGGAGCGACAACCATGATTCCTGAAGTTCATTCAATTCTATAAACTGTTTTGTATTTTTCCCCACATACGTGAGCCAAAATGTTCACTTTTTGTTTGTTTGTTTGTTTGTTTAAGAGGACGTGCATCCAGGGGCGGGGTGGGGGGCAAGTGGGTGGAGGGAGACAATCTTAAGCAGGCTCCATGCCCAGGACAGAGCCAGAAGTGGGGCTCAATATCATGACCTGAGCTGAAATTAAGAGTTGGATACTTAACTGGCTGAGCCACTCAGATGCCCCCAAATGTTCACTTTAGATTATCTGGTACACTTTTTAACTTTGATGGAAAATGTTTACCATTACTGTAGTCTAACAGTTTTGGAAAATTCTGAATTGACGAAAGAATCAAGATCTTTATAAATATCTAACCCACAAAATTTTGCAGAGTATGTGATGTTTCACAAACGTATTTGATCACAAAATATTCTATTACCTGCAAAAAATACTTTGAGAACAGATTTCACCATAGAAATACCTTAGGATTAGGAAATTTTTCTCCTGTCTGATCTCATACTAATTTCTCTGTTCTATTTCTATTACATATGTCTCTCTTTGTACCCGAACACTTACGGCACATCGACTTGTTAAATATTTAGCATATCTCCCAAATACTCTGTCAAACCTATTCCATTATATGTGCTTTCCCTCTGTTTAATAGTTTACTCAAGAGTCAGTAGTTGTCTTCTATAAACAGATTTCCACTCACACATTGTTAGAGTTCAGTTTTTACTTTTCGCAGGTTTTTTTAATGCTTGTCATTTTCATCTTCTATTTCTCAAACAATATAAATATGTATTTGTCTCTTGCCCTAGAGTATGAGCTTCTTAATTTCAGGAACAACATTTTATTCATTTTCGTGTCCTGTGTCCTCCTTACTATATACAATAATAGAGAATAACATCTTGAGTTGACTTGAATTATTAGTCACAAATTATAACAAGTTAACAGTGTACTGCACAGAATCTCAGTTCATCTTGATTGCTCCATAAATGTTTTTCTTCCTTTAGTTCATTTTTAAGTGTAAATTTACACAGAGTATAAAGTCAGAAACTGAAATAAGAGGTAGATCAACAGAAAAAGAGAAATTCCTCATTCCACTGAACCCCCGCATGAGATCTGAGTTGGTCCTCATTGCTGCGTTCAGATCATTTACCCTCCCTTGTCCCTGAATTTCCCTTTTGATTTTTTATACAGTATACTCTGTCACCGCTATAACCCTATTGTACAGTCCAGGCATCCTATAAAGATTTTAATAATTGGCCTGTTTATTCTCTTCATTACTACTCTTACGGTAATTCTGGGTGACTTCAGTGTACTCATAGATGACCTTCCCTATAATTTAAGCTCTCAGTTTTAAGTTCTACTTTTGCAGTCAGCTTCTTTCCTACCACTACTGTAGCCACCACATCTGTGAATGCAAAGTAAGATTTGGCCATTACCAACAATTGCTGATAAGAATCCTACCCTTCAACATATTCCCCCATGTTTCCAGCAGTCCAGTCCCACAAAACTCTAGCATGCATTTGTTCCACTTTACTACCTTAATCTTATAATTTTTCTTTTTATCCAAATTTAGTTCATCAGTCTTAAAAGTCCATGTGCACACACTCCTCTCATAAACCCTTCTGTAGACTTCTATAGTGTTTAAGTTATGCTGCATGAGAGTAGATAACAACGTACTTCCTGCTTCATACCTGTGCTCACTAAGCTGAATGTGGCTGGAAAAAACATGCAAGTTATCTGACCGGTCTCAATTTAAAATCATGAGCATCAACCTCCGTTGGAGTCTTAGAACATCCAAGCAATCAGAAAACGTTATTTCATTCACTAGTCCAATATCCTAGAAAGTGCTTGTATTTTCACTTTTCCTAATATCACCAGCAGCTCCTCTGTTTTCCTCACTCTGGCAGATGTGCTTCTTCGTATTTCTCTAAAAAGTGAAGCAATAAGAAGAATAATCCATCTATGACCTGCCATCACTTTCTGAACCTACCCCTCTCTTGCTGTGGTGGAGGAAACGCCCATTTTCCGGTCACAGCTTAATTCCAGTGCTTCTACACTCGTTTCTATTCTCTCTGACTAAAATCATAGCTAATCTATTATTCCCCGTTCTTGCGCATCATTCTTTTCCTGGTCAATATGATTTTGCTTTTCAGCATAAAACCATGTGTCATGCTTCTTGTTTTGAGAAAAAAGCATAATTCCCTAACCCAGTACCCTTCCCTTAAGTTTTTACTTTATCTGCTATACTTATATCAAACTCAACAGCTTCAACTCTGTTTCCCATTTTTATCCATTCTTTCATCTCATAAAGCCTTTATATCTCATATTATTTTCCAGGTTAAGAGTGACATTGTTTACAACAATGGAAATTTCTGAGTCCTTGAATTTCCAGACAGCACACTAATTCTGTTTTTATCTTAGTTCATGAGCCCCTCCCTTTTTGTTCTCTTTACTGATTTACATCCCCTCTTCCTTATCTTTAAGCTTTAAAGTAGTTCAAGTTTCAATTTTGATCACCTTTTCTATCTGTACAAAATTTTTGATTTCATCCATTCTGTGGTTCGAATACCATAGATACACTCTTGACATCTAAAATAGTATTTCTGGACTAGACCTTCTCATTGAACTCTAGATTTATAAATTCAACTTACTGTTCACCCTCTCCATTGAAGTGTCTGATAGGTGTCGTAAAATTAACACAATCACCACTGAACTCTTCATCTTCCCCATAATACCTAAAATCTTGATAATTTATTCTTTTCAATGACTCTTATCTGTCAGCAACTCTGTTGGCTCTGATTCCATGATATATGCAAAATAAAGGCATCTCTTATCACCTCTTCTGCCAAATAATTTCAAAATAGTTTCTACTTCTATGTAAAATGTCACTAGAATTTTGATAGGGATTGCATTGGATTTCTATATTCCTTTCTGTAGTATGGATATTTTAACATTACTAATTCTTTTAATTAAAGAACATGGAATTTCTTTCTATTTCTGTTGTCAGTTTTTTTTTTTTTTCAATCAGTGTCTTATAGTTTCCAGTGTATATTCAGTGATTATTCATCACTTTGGTTAAATTTATTCCTGAATATTTTATTCTTCTTAAAGCTATTGAAAATAGTACTGTTATCTTAATTTCTTTTTTGGATAGTTCACCGCTAGTGAATAGGAAAGCCATTGATTTTTGTATGTTGTTGTATCCTTCAACTTTACTGAATTTTTTTTTCACTCATACCAATTTCTTGTGGAGTCTTTAGGGTTGTCTATATATAATGTCTTCTGTAAAGAGACCTTTTTTTCTTTCCTTCCAGATTTTTTTTTTTTAAATCACTTAACTTCTCTGGCTCAGGGACAACTAGGCGGTTCATTCAGTTAAGCGTCTACCTTTGGCTCAGGTCATGGTCCTGGGATAGAGCCCCATGTCTGGCTCTCTGCTCAGTGGGGGGTCTGCTTCTCCCTCTCCCTCTAACTGCTTCTCTCTCTCTTTCTCTCTCTGTCAAATAAATAAATAAAATCTTTAAAAAAAATTATCTGGCTCAGACTATTTTGTTGGATAGAAATGATGAGATTGGGCATCATTGTCTTTTTGCTGATAAGACCAAATCCCTGCCTTCATAAAAATATGGTTTACTAATTTAGAATAAACTATAATTTAAAAACTAACATTACAACCTAGAGTAAACTCTAAAGAATAATGTAAGTATGGATGGTACTTCAGATCAGAATAGAGTAAAAAAAAAAAATCCCAAATGTGTCAAGAAAAATGAAATAAAATACCAAAATAAAATGAAAAGGAAACAAATGGACAACAAGATAACTGATTTAACCTTAACCCATACCAATAACTACCTTAAGTGTAGATGGTCTAATCTCTAACTTTTTAATTAGAGCTATCAAAATAAGTGAAGACCTATATACTGTTTATAAGAGACAAACTCTATAAAGACACAAATAGGTGGCAATCAGAATGCTAGAAAGAAATATACAGTGCAAATTTTAATTCTAAGAAACCTGACATGGTATATGTTACCATAAGACAGACTTGACTTCAAAACAAAGAATGTTACTGAAGATAGATACACAAATACTGTAACAGTCACATTACATGTATATACCTAATAGAGCTTCACATACACACTAAAAAAATTTTTGTAAGATTTTATTTACTTGAGAGAGAGTGTGCTTGCGAGAGAGAGAGAGAGAGAGCACACCTGTGTGTGAAGGAAAGAGAATCTAAAGCAGACTCAGCAGAGAGCCTGTGCGAGGCTCTATCCTACAAAGTTGAGATCATGACCTGAGCTGAAACCAAGAGTCGTATGCTCAACCAGCTTAGCCAGCCAGGTGCCCTGACACTTCTAAATGTGCAGTAGAAACATAACTAACAGATTGAAAGAATAAAGGACATACCCATAATTGTGAAATTGAGGTTTAATATTCCTCTCAATAATTGCAAGTAGTAGACAAAGAAAATAGTGATATTCATACTATTTAAGCAATGCTACCAGCCAATTTGAGCTAATAGAAAGATCTAGAACACTATAGCCAACAGATGGAATGCACATGCTATTTTTAAGTTCCTTGTTATAGAGGGCATGTTTGTGCACCCCTAAAATTTATATGTTGAAACCCTAACTCCCAATGAGATGGTATTTGGAAGTATAGGTCCTTTGGGAAGCCATTAGATTTAGAGGAAGGTCATGAAGGCGGAGCCTCTGTGATGGGTTTAGTATGGTTGTAAAGAAGAGGAAGGACAAGCCAGGAAGAGGGCTTTCACCAGAACCCTACCAGTGCTGGCACCCTGACCACAGAGTTCTAGTCACCAGAGCTATGAGAAATACATTTGTTAAGTCACCTAGTCTATGGTATTTTGTAATAAGAACCCTACCATACTAAGGCATATCCCAGTGTAGATAACATATTAGTCTATAACCCAAGCCATAGTCAATTTCAAAAGTTGAAACCTTTCTTAATAGGCTTTGTAAAGGTAATTAAACTAAAAAATAATAAAAACATGTAGATCATCCCAAGTTACTTGGAAGCTAATCAATGTACTTTTTGTTTTACGCTGAAGTATAGTTGATTCACGGTGTTATGTTAGTTTCAGATGTACAGTGTAATGATCCCACAAGTCTGTGTTATCCTGTGCTCACCACAAGTGTAGCTATCCTCTGTCACCATGCAATGCTATTATAATACCCTTGATATTCATTCCTATGCTGTACCTTTCTACCTTGTGACTTATTCATCCCATAAATGGAAGCCTGTATGCCCCACTCCTCTTCTCCCATTTTGCCCAACCCCCATCCTCGGTGTGCTTTCTAAACCCACTGATCAGTGAAGAAATAAATCAGAAAATTTTTGTAACTGAACACTCATAAAAACACATTATATCAAACCTTGTGGGTGCAGTTAAAGCAGTGCTATGATAAAAATTGTAATTATAAATACTTATATTAGAAAAAAGTAACATGTAAATATAAATGTCCTAAGGGATCAGCTTTAGAATCTGGGGGAAAAAAGCAAAGCAAACCCGACATAAACAGAAGGGGGGAAGAAAAACAACAACACCCCGTATCATTCTAGTTCTATGAAGTAGATTACCTGTAAAGGTAATCTGAAATTGGAGTAGCGCTCGTCTCTGTGATGAAATGAAAGGGACAGATGAAAGGGGCATAAGGGAAGATTTCAGGGTGATAACAGTGCTCCATATTTTGATATGTGAAATTCACATGTTTATAGGTTGGTCAGAGCTCAAATGTGTAGCAGTTATTTTCTGCGTGTAATTTTACCTTAGGAAAAAAGTAAACTCAGTTTCAAAATGCATTGTACGTAAATATGCTAACCTATCCAAAGCAAAATGTCATGTATGCTTAAGATGCGTTCTGATAGTTCATATTCTATTTTCAAGTCTATGTTTTATTTAAGACAGCTGGTTACAAATATTTTTATTGCGGGGTAAAGAACAATACCCTAGAATCCAGAATGTACTTTTACTTCACTCTATATAGTAAGACAGTGTGATCATTGAGTATACAGAGAACAAGACTTAAAACTAATTTGTTTCTATATTTGAAACATGAACTAAATGCAACAGAATTTTAATTCTTGCATTAGTAATTCATTGTTTAGGAGTTTCTCCCTGGGGGTGTGATGGAGGAAGAAATCTATATGTATTCTTTACTCAGCAGCTGTAATATGATGTTAGACTAAAATGGGACCAATGTTTATCTGAAATACAATCCTCACATCTGGCAAGTGTTAGAACATTATCTCTTAGAACTTCTGTAAAATCTGTAGCAAATTATCTTTAAAACTGCAAGAAATCAGTATCTATTGAATTTTTATTATTTCATTTGTTTTGATGTTTTTAAACTTGGTTGAAGATCACATGTACATGCGTACTCACATGCTCAAATGATTTGATAAAGACTTGACAGAAATATAGGTCAAGAAGTGAAGTGAAATTGACAAAATTGAAGAATTATAAAGATCAGATAAGTGCAGAGTTTCTTTCAAATATAACAGAAATGTGGGGGTGAGGTGTGGATCCATCCACTCCATCCCGATAAATTATTTTGACGATGTAATTTCTACTTCAAATGTAGGTGTTTATGTAGGTCTTGTGTGGGTGTAGGTGTGATTGTGTGTATAAAGTGTGAAGTGGGAAATAAAGAGTAATCTATTTTTAGTAGACACATCTTCGACTTGTGAAGACATCAATATATCAATGAATCTGTGGCTTCTAGGCCTTCTTGCTTATATCCTAGCAAGTATTGAGAGAACTGAACTCAAACCAATTTGTCTCTTTCATATTGGAGAATTCAGGGTATCTTTTCTGATAGGAGGGAAGACCAGGCCCAAAAAGAGAGTGGAGAACTTCCTTTGAAAGCACAGATTTGGGTTGAATTCAAGGAAGTCTGGGGAATATTGGAGGGAGAGAGATGGGGGATACATACCGTATCAGTGCTTGAGGCTTTTGAAAGATAATTGGGTGACACATACTTTAAGAACTTTTCCCAGGCTTTATTGCAGCACCTTTGGCATTTTTAAGAGGGTTATGAAGAATTAAATTGCTTTGTCTTTGCTTTTGGTTGTGCATCTGAATTCAACAACATGCTAAAATAGTCATAAAGAGACCCACTTTTACAGAGTTATACTAGTAAGTTCAGACTTTTTATGTGTTTAAAGCATATTTGTCAGCTATTTTGTTTTCAGAATTAAAGTAGCTCATCATTAAAGAGCATCTCTTTCCTTTTGTTTTAAAAGTGTGTCTAGTCCGTGGTGAATTCATGATAATTATTTGACTCACTAATGTGCTTTCAGTTTTTATGTCTTTAGGTTTCTTATTTTCTGTTTTTTTATTTTTATTTTTTGCAACTTAACACTTAATTCACTATTTTGGCCAAGTATACATTACAGCAACATCAAGTTTTGTTTTGGTTTTCTTTTTTTAACACCTGTACATCTTTTATTCCTCCCATTACTGTCAATTCTGCCCCAAATTGACAATTATTTTGTAGGGCATTAATAGTGTTCCATTTATTTGAATAACTTAATAGACAATGGTGGGTTAAATCTGTATCATAATCTATAATTATGATATGTTCAGTATTTCTTGATAATTTTGGTCACTGAATATTAGGCAGCCCTATCTTGTTGACCTGTAACCCTAACCCTTTCCCTTATCCTGGTGGTGTATCTTTTGTGAAGTGCCATCTGTTGGCACTAACTCTGTGTGTTTCTAAGGCAGTCCTACCAAGAACAGTATGTATTTCAACTGACTCCTTGCTCCTTCAGTGAGAACTCTTCCAGAAGGGCTAGTGTGACTCATATTAGATCAGGAAACCAGAAGCCAGTATCCTGCATATCCTTTGCTCTTAATGAGAACCATAATTTGATTAATCAGATGGATGAACAAAAACTCATGTCATGCCCAGTTGTAGCACTTCATGATCTGCTCCTCCCAGTACTGAATCCATTTACAGTATTGGACTTCTGCCTTGGCATGTTCTTTTAATTTTCAAAATTGAACTGCCTAGGATGCCTTGTTTCTATCTTCTACTTATTAGTTGGAACTCAGGAGGCCAACAATTACCTGAATGGTATCCAAAGTACTAATTTCTTTTTTTTTTTTTTAATATTATTTATTTATTTGACAGAGATAGAGACGGCCAGCGAGAGAGGGAACACAAGCAGGGGGAGTGGGAGGAAGAAGCAGGCTCATAGCAGAGGAGCCTGATGTTGGGGCTCGATCCCACAACGCCGGGATCACGCCCTGAGCCGAAGGCAGACGCCCAACCGCTGTGCCACCCAGGCGCCCCCCAAAGTACTAATTTCTTAGACAGTATTCATTTTACCACTTTGCTGTTTGTTTTGGGACCAACCTTTGCAATTTTGGCAATTCCAATATCCCGTTATTCTCTGCCTAAACCTGGATTTCAGAAGCCCTAGTGGTACACAGGCTCATGAATGGTTTGTATGTGAACTCATCAGTAGACATTTTTTTGAACTAAATGGAAAACTTTGCCTTAGATTTGAATATATTTATTAGGACATAAATTACTATGAAGCTATGAAAGTAATTAAGCCTGTTTTATTATTTTATAATCAACTGTTTCATATCCAGCTTTACTATAGAAAGATGAAATAATGATATTTCTAACTTTGTGGTTTTTAAATTCCAAATCTAATTGATTAAAACATGCCTTTAAAGTCTCTGTATAATGTTTGCTATTGAAAATTATTTCTATGGCCTGAAAACAAAATTAGAAGCAATGAAAAGAAATTTGTGCTCAGTAATTCTTTGGGTCTATTAAGTACTTCTAATATTTCATAGTAGGTAAACAGTAGTTTCAAAAGTTAAAGTTAGTGTTTCCTTAGTATTATCTATATAGGATGAAGACAAATGAAATTCAGTGTCCTGAATTACTGTTCAAACTACCCTGTCTCTTCAGCTCTCTTGCACTTTTGGAATTGAAGCCCTCAAAATTTCTAACCTAAAGTATTACAATAGTCTCTTAAATATTTCCTTCTCCATTAATTTTATCCTGTTTCCTATTCACCCTACGCAGTGATGCCAGGTGATTTTTCTGAAGTATTTGATTAGCTCATTCCCTAGCCATCAAGCATTTCGTGTCTCTTCAGTTGCCCTCAATGTAAAATTTTAAACCTTTTTATAAGATGCATAAGTTACACGTTCTTGATCCTTACCTACTTCTTATAGTCAAAATTGATTTCCTAGGTTTTGACTTTGTAAATGATAGTTCCCAATTTCTTTGACAAGCTGGCTTTCTTTTAGGGTCAACTAATAAGCATTAGGAGGAGATAAGATGATGAGAAGAATGAATAAGACTATCTTTATATGTCCAAGTTGCTGTCCTATTCCTTTAGTGACAGTGGTCCGTTTCCATTGATTTCCAAAGTTGTCTGCAGCCCCAGCATCACTGGGCTTACTCACTGGTACCAAGAACAAACAAGCCATGCCTTATTATCAGGTAGAGTTCCTCCTAAACCTCTCTTCCAATCTGCTGAGAAGCAGACTGGCTTGTCTGAGGCCCCAGCAGGCTATTTTCACATGGCAGAATCCCCTCCAAGACCTGTCTCTTTCTCTTGGGGAGGACAATGTCGAGGTCTAGGGTTGCAGTGTCACTCCAAGGATCCCATCTCATTGCACAGCTTCTCTGTGCTACTGGGTTCCCATAATAACTTCTCTCTCAAGTTTCCTACCAGTAGGGGGTGGAACTTACTCCTGTAGTTACTGTTTTCTAGATAACCACAAGGAAACCATTTTGCTCTTAGCTGTCCAATACGTGTTTAATCGATTCCATATATTAAACTTCATCTTCTCTAAATCCATAAATGCAGTGCTGTGATAGTAAATATTTAACAATTGGCTCTCTGGTGAGGGGGGCAGAGGGATCCATGATTTTTATAATTTGCTCATTTCTAAGGTGTGAATACTTCCCATCATGACAAATTTCATAGTACCAATATGATGTCCCTGAATGTGGAATTAGGAAGGTATGTACACAATTGACTCATCACTATGGGCCTACTTCAGCACACAATGTGTTTTGTGTGTTTTGACTCTACCATGAATGAAACAATAATGGATACGGTAAGTTTTCAGGACATAGACTCTACAGATGGGATTCTGAGATTGTCCTTAGCTTCATCCTAAGTTTCTTTAAAATGGAACAAAGTCTCCTGGGAATATAGCATGCCTTGGCATCTGGATTAAAATACCATCCCTGGTCATTTAGGAATGAAGGGCTTAAGGCAGATCAGGCTTTGGTGAGACATGTGGCTGTTCCTGTACATGAGTGTTAGTGATGGCAGCTGTAAATGGGTCAGGATGATACATACATGAAATGCAGAGTTCACAGAATGGAAAAGGACAAGCTCAGGAAATAAAACTTCCAACTTTCAAGTCACAGTGATAAAAACAGAGCTCTACTGTGGCAGGCCTCTTGTAGCTGTAAAGTACATGCGACCGAAAATTATTCCCAAATGTAATTAAGTGTTTTGCAGAATTACAATGTAAACTGAAGCCAGAGATTTATCAAGTATTTAATGTAAATACTAGGATTCTTTGTGAAGAAGTGGATTCATGACTTATATGGATTCAAATGATTCTACAAGTCATCCAATGCTTCATTGTCAATGGAAGCAACGCACTTTTTTCTTTTTTTATCTTAAAAAGATTGTAAAAGATGGACCCCTGCATGGCTCAGTTGGTTAAGTGTCTGATGCTTGGTTTTGGCTCAGGGTCATGATCTCTGGTTCTTGAGATGGAGCCCCACTTGAGGCTCTGCACTCAGCGCTGAGTTGGCTTGAGATTCTCTCTCCCTTTCCTTCTGCCCCAGCCCTGCTCAAGCTTGTGTATTCTCTCTCAAAAAAATCTTGGGGGAAAAATATTGTAAAAGAGAATGTTTATTCTTCTGAAAACCCACTACTACAAATTTCTATCTCATTCATAACTAGAATCATAATATGTCATAGGAATTCAAGTGTGACATGGGAAAAGATAATATTTTTGCTAATTTGTATTTATGGAGGCTTAAGGGGACAATGTGTAAAATTGTATTTTAAAGATGCTAGAGTAAGGAGGATAAAATGTGATGGGAGAAATTTATAGGTAACTTATCAGATCTGGGTTTTATGTCTTTATGTAGTTGGAAGTGGCTCAAAGTATTTGTGGTGGACTGATTGAAAGCTGAACTCGATAGGAGCTGTTCCTCACTGAGGTTAGGGTGTCAAATTCTTTGTTGTAAGGTAAACGGATGAATAAAATGGAAATGCCGTGGAGTGGAGTGCATTTTTTGTGAAAGACCTGCATATACATACTGACACATACTTAAGACTCAGAAGAATATCCTTTATTGAACACTTGAGAAATGCGTTAGGGAGGACCAGCTTCCATATAAAGCTCTGTGATCGCTGAACCCTTTAGGAAGGGATCATGGTAGCAGATGCTGCTATGAAGATGATAGCCCTGATTTCAGTGGTAATTGTGGAGTGAGGGAAGCTTTCTTGCTATCCTTAATCTCTAGCAACAAAGGGGATAAAATTATTATATTTGGAGAAGGGACGAGGGTAAAGAACTATTTAGGGGCGCCTGGGTGGCATAGTCGTTAAGCGTCTGCCTTTTGCTCAGGGCGTGATCCCGGCGTTCCGGGATCGAGTCCCACATCGGGCTCCTCCGCTGGGAGCCTGCTTTCCTCTCCCACTCCCCCTGCTTGTGTTCCCTCTCTCGCTGGCTGTCTCTGTTAAATAAATAAATAAAATCTTAAAAAAAAAAAAAAAGAACTCTTTAAACTGCAGAGATTTTGGTGTTGATAAAATGATCCTAAGTTTACCAAGAAATGAAATATGTAAACAATATACCAAAGTATTTGATTAAATAAATGCATAACTTCTAAATCTCAGGGCACAAATTGACTTAAATTTACACAGGATAACTCAAGAACATTTGAAATTGATATATTATAAATCTTGTAGTCTATGTTTATTAGAAACCATGGCTACTTCTGAGAACTGCATAAAATAAAACTATCCAAAAGTCTAAAAAAATTTTAAAGTAATACTATTCATGTTTTCGTTACCATAAGTTTTGAGTTATGAGTCCCTGGGCACTCAGTATGTGACTGTGGACCACCAATCAAAGTGGAGTTTTATAGGCCTCAAATAATTAAGTTTGAGTGGAAATCTTGCACATGGATAGGCCATTTGTTTCATGAAACTAATCTGTCATTCTTTAGTTTTTGAATGTACAGATGGAATAAATTTATGGTAATCCTATATTGACCTTCCAACAAATGGATTGACAGCTTAGTCGGTAGTATTACGTGGAAGCCCTTTGGTAGTCTTTTTTCTTTTTTTTAAAACCAGTCTGATAAAAAATATTGTATCTCTGGGTAGACTCAATAAATGCCATTAAAGAAAAAAACTTTGAAGATTAGTGGTTTGTCACATTCTTACCTGACACATTAAGTCTATTCAGAGTGTTTGTTAATCGCCAAGAATGGCTATAGATTGTATGACATTTTACTTGGTCCTTATTCAGTTGCAGTTTCAAGTGTGATATCCTTACTGGAGCAAGGTCTGCATTACTTAAGCCCCTAACCTGACAATTGCTCTTTGCATTATACTAATTAAGAAGGACCACTAGAAGCAGTTTCTTTTACCTGGAGAGGAAAACAATACGTTTTCATGTTCTTGCCTCAAGTCTATATTAATTTTCATCCTCTGCAGAGAGCAGTGCAGAGGTCTTGAGTTTCTTTACATAATGCAGAGTACAACACAGATTATCTATTGATGACAACATGCTAATGAGGCTTGAGGAGGAGGGAGCAAATCAGGGCACATACCTGCCAGAAGGGTGAGGAATCTTGTGAAAATTCAGGGCCCTTCCACTTCAATGAAATTTACAAGGTTCTAATAGTCTAAAAAATTAGTCATGGTATGCTCTTCAAATCGGGATGCACATTGCTATTATATATACAACCTATCACTAAAGACCTAAAAAGCTTGGTTGGGCCCCTTAAATATTAGGGGAAGCATACATTGCATTCAAGTAATTCATGAGGCTCCAGAGTTTGAATGGGACCCTGAGGCAGAAAAGTTCTGCAGCAATTCAGGGTAGAATGCAAAATTCTCTCCTTGACTGGTTTTTCTAACCCAGCGGATACCAGTTGTGCTTTAATAAACAGCTATGCCATATTAAACCTCTGAAAAGTCACTGCAGAAGAGTCACAAAGGAGATCCCTAGGTATTTGGGTTTTTCAGATGCTTGAGATACTCTCCGTAACTGGCTATAGGGCTTTAGAACCTCATACCTGTCCTTGGGACGTAAGGTGCTTATGTAGCCTGACGTGCCATTATAAATTATAAGTAATCTATCACATTATAGGCTTTGGTGTAGTAGCAATACGTTGTCCAGTTGAAAACGGTATATATGCTCCTGACCGAGCAAGAGCAGTTCCTCAGGCACAAATTTTGTAAGTATGTTTGAAACACATCTGTAGTATTCACTCCTAGCTGCCGTCCTTTCCCCTCAATCCGTATCTGTTCTCTCACAGGATTTTTTTTTTTTTTATTTGTCAATCTTTTCAAAAGTCTAAATCCTGCCCAGTATTTTTTTTAAAGATTTTAGTTAGAGAGTGGGGGGTTTGCAGTGTGGAGGGGCAGAGGGAGAGGAGGGACTGAGAATCTCCTCTGAGCACAGCAAGTGACACTGGGCTTGATTCCGGGATCCTGAGATCGTGACCTGAGCTGAAATCAAGAGCCTGACACTCAACTTATGAGCTACCCAGGCACTCATTCCCCAATATTTTTATTTCAAGTGGCAACAGGCTGCAGGAGCATCAAAAGCATCCCTGTAAGTTACTAACATAGTCCTCAATACATGTGTTTGTTCATTGTCTGAATGTGAAGAAGTCAAATGTATACCTTTCCACTTATGATCAGAAATTAATGATTTGGCTGGATAGTCAGAAATGGGGGAATAAAGGGTTGGTAATTTCTCTGACAAAGATGCCTGGGGTTTTGGATTGACATTCTGGAATAGGAATAGAATTACTATGTTGATACTATGTATACTATATACATATATTATATACTATACACATATATATGCATATAGGATTTGTGTGCATATACATAAATACGTCACAAACACATACATGTGGGCATATATAGGGCTACTATGTATCACACACATTCATAGTATGTTCTAATTAATATTCACTGACACTGATCTAAAACTATATTTTTTAGTCAGTAAAGCAACTCTTTCCACTATGTCTACTCTTTGTTATGTCAGAGTGAAGGTTTGGAGTAATTATAAATTTATTTTGATCCTGGAATAATGTGTTTCATTGCTGAGGGGATTTGAAATCTACTTGAGATATTGTATTTAAAATTAGAAAAACTATATACATGTATAATTTGTATTTTGGTACATGCATATGCATATATAGGTTTTTGTGTGTTTATATGCATATGTATGTGTGTATATATATAACATGTATGTTAAATAACATGCTGTGGAATATGTAAGTGAGGGAATATATAGGATATAAAAACTAACGATGTATTTGTGGTTCACTCATTTCATTTCACTTTGACTTCCTTGAATAGCTTTTTCTCGACCACTCTATGGGAAATAACAACCTCCCCCAGCAACTTTTTTCTTAACCTGCATACATCTTAGTTTATGCATATAAATCATGTAGTTATTTCTTTAATTGCTGATTTCCTCTATCCATCTAAGAAATATGAGTTATGCAGTGACAGTCCGTGACTTTGTTTCTAGCCCATAGAAGAGTGCCTGTTTCAGAAATCTTGCTGGATGAACTTAGAGGCCAGGAGATAATTAAGTGGCATTGTCACAAGTATGGTTACTGGCTTTGTCACCAAATAGTCATGAGGTTTTTTTTGGTGTTCTTAATGTCACCACATTTCAGTTTTATCACCTGCAAAATGGGAGTAATAAAGGTATCTTCCAGGAGGATGATTTGTTTGTATCAAGTGACATACTGTGAAAGAAAGCATGACTGCTACTTACTATTTACATACAGGTTCTAACAGAATCTTCATTCCCAGTCACTTTAGGCACTGTGTGCCAGTGCTGATTTGAACATTAACATCAAGTGATGAATGTTCACTTAAGAATATTCATATTATCAGTAATGTACAGATAGTATGTTTATTGAAGATGATAAAACAAATATAATTCAAAATTCTCTTCTACCAATTTATCTCAATTTAAACATTAACATAGTTTATTATTTTTCTATGCATTGAATTTCTGTATTTAAGCTGGATGAGATATCAAGCTGTGTTTTCAATTAAAAAAAAAAACAACTCTTTCCATTTGCAACAGCAAGGAGTCCCATCACAGAGGGTAATATCAGCAATCTGTTTTTCATCTTATAATTACACAAAAAAATCTAACAATGGAATGCTCACAAGAGACACAATCCAGTATCATCAAACGTAGATCAGCTAAAATGTCTTACTTCATGTGATCTTCATTTTTTAAAAGACCTAGCTACTCCTCTTTGCAGATTTGACCCAAAGGGAAACAAGCATTTAAGAAACACATGTACACTTTCTTCATCTTGAGTTGTGTGTTTTGTTTTTGTTTTCCTTAGTTGATGGATTTCCTTTTCTGTTAAATTTTCTTTATATAATGTAGTAGCTACATATACTACCTTGTATAGCCTAAATTTGTATCCTGTATTAATTTATCAACTGTATGCACTTAAGCAAATTACTCAATATTTGTGGCTTATAATTTCATCTTTAAAATGGAATAATACTACCATCTTACTGAATTGGTATAATTCTTAAAGAAACTAATTGACTTAAACCAGGTAAAACATTTCTGAAAAACATTAGTTTTTTCTTATGTAGTCCCTTTATTCAAGCATATGAACTTCCGGGTGCTTTCTGAAAATCTGACCAATTTAAGAGCTTTTTGTAGTCTAAAGCAAACTTCTTAGCTCTGCAAAAGGTCTTTGATCATTTGTAAATTGCCTTTCTGTCAATCACTGCATAGGTTCTCCTTTGGTAATTTCTTTGACAGGTAGGTCAGTAGACAGTCTCCCTAAAACACCATATTTATTCTCTGTGTTGTTTTTGTTTAGGATGAACTAAAAATTTTTCTTTGGAAAATTGTGTTCCTTCTTCAAGCTTCAGTAACATTATAATGTTCTCTAAGATGTTAAAGAGTGAGTCCAAAATGGTTCATACATACACAGTGAAAGTCAAACAGGAAAAGGGAGAAGAAAGAAAAAAAGAAAAAAAGGAAAAAAAATGCAAACCACTGTTTTGTTCTCTTACTGTTGGAAGAAGAAATTAAGTACTGAGATACGGTATTAAATAAAAAAAATGAATTTGTACAATTGTCTAATAGAAGGTTGTAAAAAAAGTTATTTTACATGGGAAGGAGTAGGTTTCAGTTAAAGTAGGTTTCAATATGACAACTATATATAACTTTTAAGATGGAATTTAAAGAGTTTTTCTTAAAGCCTTTTCCTAGAATCAGACTTTAACTTTGTAAAAAGGGACCAGAGGGAAATAAATTGAAAGTGTATAATTAATACCAATGAAAATCTTAAAATTTTTAAAATTGACAGATATGTCGGGCTTAAGGGTTCTTGTTCTTTCTCTCCTTTATTATTCAATATATTTATTGTATATCATAGAGAATATGTAAAGCACTGCATATATGGAGTGTATTGAAATACAAAGTCTTTTAACTTTGGACCTGGGATATGGAGGAAGAGGAGCAGGCTAATAACCAGTGTTCAGTGTCCTGGGTAAGAATATACCAAGAAAAAGAACACGTATGAAGACATAGAGTTTAGAGGAAACAAGGATGTTAATTAGTGTGAAGGAAGTTTGGTATCCTTTGATCGTAGACAGGTGAAGTAGGCGACAGAAATCAGTCTAGACAGGAGAGCCAAAATTAAGATATGTAATCCTCTGTAGAATTTTTGTTGTTCGGACTTTGTCTGAAGTGGGATGACTAACTACCAAAGGGTTTTAATTAGGTGGATGACATTTTCAAATATGAATTTAAGGGGAAAAAATTAATCTTCCTGCAGGAAGGGAGGAGAATGATTAAAGGCTGGGAAAGTGGTTATGATGTTATAGTAGAAGTGCTGAGTCAGAGAGATGATAGGTATCGGCAACCAAGGTAGTACAGTGGAGATAGAACTAGATTGATATGAATATGACTTTCAGGATTTTGATTAAAAATAAGATCTCACAAGAAAAACTTAAAGGTGGTGCTATAGATGCTAACATTGGCAAATGGATGAATATTGTGCTTATTAAACTAGAGACCTATTAAATCTATTGAAATAGATTAGAGAAGATAAATTCCAATTCTGGACACACTGAGGTAAAAGTCCTATAAATCTGCAGGTGGAAATCAGCAATCAGTTGCTGCCTTAATTTGAGAGATTTAGGCTGAAGTTTTAAATTTGAAAAATATGAAAGTTAATTGATTCATTAGATTGTGAAGATTGAGACAGGGTCAATTTCAGACTTAGAGAAAATTCAAAATGTACAATTGGAAAAACGATTGAAAAGTTTGGGGTGGAAATAGATATCACACCCCCCCCCAAAAAAAATAAAAACAGGTCAATATGCAAAGTAATTGAAAAGGAAGTTTTGAGAAGTTTGGAGTTGCTAAATATTGCTAAGTCGTCAAGGAAGGTTTTTTTGTTGTTTTAGAAATAAAGAGTTAGTGTACCTTGAGGACACGCTTATTGGAGTGGTAAGAAGAAAGGCTATAGATGACATAGGCCTGAAAGATTGTGGGGGAGGAGAGAATGTGTCTCTTTCATCAAATAATGGGAGTGGGAAGATGTTTAGAAGAGTATCACAAGGATTGATATTTGTCTAAAGTATGAGGACCCTCAATCATATTGTGATAATAGCAGGAAGTGTGCGATGGCATGTGTAAATTAAATTAAAATTTCAGTGTATGGGGGGGGAAGCCGACAAAACAAAAAAACAGCGTGTTAGGAAAAGGGCTCCCTGGCAGCAAGAGATTGAGGATTGAGGAAAAGCGAAAAGCATGAAGAGCAGAGAGCTGGAGAAATAAAGCCCCTAAATCTGTGTACAGAGTCTTGAGTTCAAGCCTGAGTGTTATATCTCTGAAACTGACCTGACAACGATAAAGCATTGCCTTTAAGAACTAAACTGTGGCCCAGAACACTGCTCGATCTCCACCACACTGGGCCCTGGGTAGTGCATATGTGTGGCACACCCAACCAAGTAGCATTGGAAATCTTTGAAAACTGGTTATCTGAAACAATGTCCACAGCAATGTTTGTGGTATGACTCTAACCAGGTTGATCTCCTGCCTTATACATTTATTTTGAAAATCAACATTCTTCAAAAGGTATAACAGGAAACAAAGTTGCATTACAAAATAGAGAAAATGCCTAGGATATAATCCAGAATTCCTTGCTAAAACACAAGGAAAAGAACTCTCAAGAGAAAGGTTAATTAACAAACTTCAGAAAGTTTTTGAAATTATCAGACTTTAAATAAATTATTATAGCCATGCTCTATTAAATATAGGCAAATATAGTTCAAATTAATAGGCGGAAGGCTTAGTAGAGAACTGAAATATTTGAAAATTAAAATAATTCAACTCTGTATTCTCGAGAATGGAAAGAAAATGACAAAATCTGTAAACTTGAGGGTTGAGCTATACACACACACACACACACACACACACACACCTATCTGAAAAAGGGAGCAAAAAAATCTTAAAAGACACTGTAGGACAGTATCAAAGGGTCTTACATTCATTTTTTGGAGTCTCTGAAGTAAAGGGTAAATGTTAGTGAAGGAAAAAAAATACTTGAAGTAATTATGGTTTAAAACTTTCCAACTTTAAAGAAATAATTTACACATCATTCTTGGACAGTTTAAATTCAAAGAATGCCATAGCTTAGATGCATTGTGACAAAACATGAAAATTTAAGGTGTAAAGATAATACTTAAAGAAAACCAAGATTTCAACGCAATAAATAAACATTGATACAGGTGATTACATATTTCTCATCCAAAAAAATGGGATATAGTGTAACTACTTTTAAAATATTGAAAATAAATGATGGTAAACCTCAGCATCCTATCCAGCAAAAATATCCTTCTGAAAGAAAGATAATGGAGAAGACATTCTAAAATTTAAACACAAAGCAACCAACGACAATAGAAAAAGAGGCGAATTAATCAGTAGCAAGTCTGTTCTAGCAGAAATGCTGAATGAAGTTCTTCAGGCAGAAGGGAAGTAATATTATACGAAAACTTGGAACTTCAGAATTAAAAGAAGCAATGATCGTGTCTCATAGGTGTAATAGCCTATATTTTCTTTTTAAAAATGATTGTTGAAAGCAAAATTATCTTATCTGAAAGATGTTGAATGTATGGGAATGTGCATATGACAACTACAGTTTAAGGTAGGGAATTTAAGGGATTATAGTGTGTTAAGTTCTACGCTTCACTTGACATTGTAAAATACTAGGTCTAGGTAGACTGAGTAGTTGGGCATTTGTATTTTAATCGCTATATCACCACTAAAAACACAATTCAAAGAAATATAGTAAAAAAATAGCTATATTAGATGAGGTTTTAAAAAATATTTGGGGGCGCCTGGGTGGCACAGCGGTTGGGCGTCTGCCTTTGGCTCAGGGCGTGATCCCGGCGTTATGGGATCGAGCCCCACATCAGGCTCCTCTGCTGTGAGCCTGCTTCTTCCTCTCCCATTCCCCCTGCTTGTGTTCCCTCTCTCGCTGGCTGTCTCTGTCTCTGTCGAATAAATAAATAAAATCTTTAAAAAAAAAAAAAAGATTTAAAAAATATTTGAAAAGAGGCAGGAAAAATGAAACAAGATTGAATACAGTGGAGATTTAGAAAACAAAATAAGACTGAAATCCAGCCACGCCAATAATTAAATGTAAATTACTTAAACATAGCACATGGACTCTGTCACCGGGTGGATTATACATTGTTCCTAAGACCCTGCTTTAAATATAATTAAAGATTGTTAAAGGGTAAAGGAATGGAAAATGATACATACAAGCCAAAGAAGTCTTGAATGTGTTTATTTATCATCAGGTAAATTGAACTTCAAAATGAGGAAAATGCCTCCTTAAGGTATGTCAAACAGTGAAAATGAGGTTAATTCACCAAAAAGACATCAGTCCTAAATGTGTATGCAACTAAGAAAAGAGCTTCAAACTACATAAAACAAAAACTAGCAGAACTGAATATGTATATCCAGACATTTCAGCATTTCTTTCTTGCTAATTGATAGAACAAGTGGAGAAAAATAGCAATGAATGAGAAACCTTGTATAACTGTATCAACCAATACCCAACTGATATTTTATAGAATACATAACCCCAGAAGAGTCAAATATATATTCTTTTGAAGTGCCTATGGAACATCACAAAATAGACCATATCTTGGGTTCTAAAACAAACTTTACCAAATTTAAAAGAATTGAAATTATACAAAATATATCCTTTGACCATAACGGAAATAAACTAAGGATCAATAATTAAGTGTAAATCAAAAACCTGCAGATATTTAGACACTAAATTATATACTTCTAAATCGTGTTGAAAAGGAAAGAACATATTTTAAACTCAGTGAAAATGAAAATACAACATACCAAAATGTGAATTGAGGTTAAAGCAGTGGTTGGAGAAAAAGCAACATTAAGACTACTCTTTGATACCTTTACACAATAAAGATGTGTCTTTTGAGTGAAAGGAAATAGGATTTTCTTGTTGTCTAATGCATTTTGTAAACATCAATCACCTGAGCTATGTTGAAATGACACCACGCATCCGATACAATCAATCAAATTGATTTACCCCGAGTCAGGAGTCTATTCACCCATATGGTTGACTAAAGTGTTGATAATATTGGTGTGTTTTATATTGCAAGGGCACTCAGGTGATAATGTTTGTGTATTACATGTGGTACTAATATTACCAATAAATATAAAATGATGCTTCTGAGGAACGATTTTTATTTTAATTTTCCTAATTTCAGGATCTACTCAGTAGTTTAAAAACTCAAGTTCATAGAATGAAATGATTAAGGCAATTTAAGGCACTTTTTTTTCCCTAAAGTATGTGTTTTTCCCCAGTGATAAGAGAATTTAAATAGTTTTTGAAATAGTATGTCTTTAAAATGAATAAATGAAGGAGCATCTTAGGGCAAGTTCCTTTACTCTGTTCTCAAAGCACTTTTTATTGAAAAAAAAAAAAAACTGAAGACTATATAAGTGATTCTTTTACTATTCCAATATATAGGAAGATTCCAGAACTTATTGCATGATTCATAGGCTTGAGGATGTTTTGTCCCTTTCATCCACAACATCCATTCTTATGTGATTAAATGGAAATTTCAGGACACCAGATCATGGTGATAGTTGTAAAGGTTTTGCTATACGTGTACCTTTTAAGCTGTATGTTACCTAAATAATGTATAGATCTGCTTTACTTTTGGATCACTGATGGAAGGCAAATGATATTAATTGCCTGAATTTTCCTAAGTCCAAGATCTGAGCTTGCTCTTTGAGTTTGGGGCAGGTTTAGGGAATGGGTGGCAGCGTGGTTTTACCTGCATCCTTTGACAGTCCTTCTACTGAAGTAGTAGGTAAGACTGTTTATTTCCAGGCTGATATTGTCACTCCATGATAAAATGCTATAATCTGAAACTACTTGAAATTCTGTTTTGTTTTGTCTTGGACACATAAGGTCATGTTTTTTTTTTTTCTTATACCCTTTAGGAAGCTATACATATTAATAAAGTATAGAAAAGGGTTCAACCTAGGGTTTGAATTCTACAGTCATTAAAGCTGACCTGAGAGTCATCTGAGACAGCAACTTCAAACATGCTGCACATAGGACTAGTGAAACTCATTAAAGGACACTTTGAACTTTTGTCTGAAATCTTCAAATGCATGAAGCCATCAGTGTTAGAGCTCTATAAATCATAGAAAGTAGTTTCTTTATGAGAGCTATAATATTATGTGATAATTATAATTTTGGCTGAGAATTACCAATGAAGAAAGCAGGCAAAACAAAAAGTATTGCTTTTGCATAATTATTTTGGTAATTTAAACAGGTGCAGGATTTTTGATAAATACACTTTTTTTTATTACTGAGTTTCTGTAATGGAAAATGTACCTGGTTTAGTAACGTTAAATAAATTAGGTCATATCATAATTTATGTATTGTAATAACGTTCTATTCTTCTAGCACATTTTGCTTTCCATCTTGGCATCCTCAGACTTCCTGGCTGATTTTTAATTTGCATAAAGTAAGTTCTAATTCTGTATATTGTTTATGAAAAATGCATTGTATCCTGTGTCTACCATCACAGTACCATCCAGATGGCTTCTACCACCCTTAAAACTCCCTGATTTTCCCTAGTTGAACACTCCCCACAGTAATCTGTTGTCTGTATTTCTAATTTCATGTTTGCCAGATCCCATGTCAGTGATCTGCATCTTATGTAATTGTTCTGATCTAGCTGCTTCTACTTAGCATGGGATCCTTAGGATTTGTCCGTGGCTCTTTTATCTTTCATTATTGACTAGTATTCCAGTGCGTAGATGTACCACTGTTTCTTTAGCCATTTACATTCTGAAGGACCTCTTAGCCGCTTCCACTTTTTACCAATTGTGAATATAGTTGCTATAAACATTCATGTTTTGTGTGGTCCTAAGTTTTCAAGTCAGTGGGGTGAAATATGTGGGACCATGATTGCTAGGTCCTATGTTAAGTAAAGTTGACTCTTGAACAATGTGATCATTAGGGGTGCCCAACCTCTCCCCCTGCACAGTTGAAAATCCATGTTAAAACTTTAACTCCTGCAAAAAAATTAATTGCCTACCGTTGAACAAAAGCCTTAGCAATTAACATAAACAGTTGACTAAAACATTTTGTGTATTCTGTGTATTATACACTGCATTCTTACAATAAAAGTAATCAAGGGAAAAGAAAATATTAAGAAATCATAGGGAAGAGAAAACACATTTACACTACTGAAATGCATTTATTGAAAAAATCTGCTTGGAAGTGAAATCATGCAGTTCAGACTCATATTGTTCAAGGGTCAACTGTTTACTAAAAGGGTTTCTTAGAAAGTGCTGCGCTTTGTGTTCCTACCAGCAACAAGTGAGAGTTCTTGCTCTGCATCTTCATCATGTCATAGCGACATTTTTGCAATTACAGCCATTTAAATACGTGTTTTAATTTGCTTTTCCCTAATGACCAAAGATGTTGAGCATCTTTTCATATGTTTATTTGCCATGTATGTATCTTCTTTGGTTCCTGTTTAGTCAAGTGTTTTTAAGAAAACTTTTTATTTTCTAGGATATTAAAATTCTACCAACCTTCTTTTAAATCACTGTGAATTTTTAATTGGCAGTCCTTCTAGGATAATTTCTAGCAAAATCTCACAGGGAGGACATGACCAAAAACATGTTGCCATTCTAATTGTCCTGAAGCAGATGTTTACTTCACTGAAATAACTGATATTTCTGTTGGAAAATGTTTGCCAAAACATTTTATTTTGACCAATAAACTGTGATTGTTACCAAATAATGGATTTGTTGAGAAAAACACATGTTCAGTTGTGAAAAAGGAAGCCAACTTCCAATATTATGCTATTACACTGACAGCCTGAAATGAAACTATATAAAATTACATATTTTAATATTAATAATTTATAATTTTATTTTAGGGGTCAAAGCTATACTTCTAATTGTTAGAAATTGTTACATATAAAATTTAAGTATTTACACTATCTTTAGATAGTATACAATTTTACTTAACTGAATCCACTTTCTAAAATTGATCTTTGTGAACTTAAATATGGTTGATTGTAATATAATAAATATTACATAATAGCAATTACCTCACCTCTTGGCTATAAGTCACATTTAATCAATTATGTAATTCATAACTTTTTAGTATTTCTTATATATGGCACTTTGCACTTTAAATATTTACTACAGTTTGGGATTTCAGTATTTTCTGACTATCTTTATGGAGAATAAACTAGATAGAGTTAGGGTTATTCTTGAAAGTAGCACCATTCATTTATACAATGAAATAAGATATTTCATAATAAGTACCAGTTATCTCTGAAATATAGATTTATGTTTATTTGATTCACTACATGTACTTCCCTTTTTAATATTTGTAACCTGAAGATATATTTTAAAACTGGTGCTTATACACATATGTGGCAGATAAAACAAGATGGCTGCCCGAGATGAGTGAGAATATTCAGTGTATCTACCATAACCCTAGTAGCTTAAAAACAACAATGAAAAAAACCTTATTATCATTTTTGTAGGTCAGAAATCTGGGTCCAGTGTGGCACAGCTGCTTTCTCTACTCCAGGTTCACAGTATCAAAATCAAGGTGTCAGCAAGGCTGGGCTCCTTCCTTTAGGCCCTGTGGAAGAATGGACTTCCAAACTCACTTAGGTTGTTAGCAGAATTTGGTTACTTGTGGTTGTAGGACTGAGATATTTGTTTCCCATTTGGATGTCAGCCAGGAAACACCCTTTTCTCCTAGAGACCTCTCTTATAAGTGTGCCATGTGAATGGATCTGTCTTAGAAAACTGAGGGCTTCAGAGGGGAGGGGAGTGGGGGATTGGGATAGGCCAGTGATGGGTATTAAGGAGGGCACATATTGCATGGTGCACTGGGTGTTATATGCAAGTAATGAATCATGGAACATTACATCAAAAACTAGTGATGTACTATATGGTGACTAACATAACATAATAAAAACTTATTTAAAAAAAATAGAACCTGTATTAGTGTATCAAACGTTTTTCCCTCTTGGGATCATTCTGCCTTCCTCTTCTGCATCTCTTCTGATGTTTGTAATGCATCTTTCTGACTCCTGTCAGAGAAAGTTGTTTTTTAAATCTCATTAGATCAGACCAACCTTATATAATCCAGAGTCTCCCTAATTTAAATTCTTAAAATTAATATAATCTTCAAAGTTCCTTTTGCTATGGAACATAACACATTCAAAGGCTCCTGGGATTAGGANTAACCGCTGTGCCACCGAGGCGCCCCCTCTTCTGATTTTTGTAATGCATCTTTCTGACTCCTGTCAGCGAAAGTTGTTTTTTAAATCTCATTAGATCAGACCAACCTTATATAATCCAGAGTCTCCCTAATTTAAATTCTTAAAATTAATATAATCTTCAAAGTTCCTTTTGCTATGGAACATAACACATTCAAAGGCTCCTGGGATTAGGATGTGGACTTCTTTGGGTGACCATTTTACCTACCACATTTAGATACTAGACTAAGTTTACTGAAAAGTAATAGATGCCAGATGTTAAAGACTTTGAATGCTTCCATCTAAAATTGGTTTTCTTATCAATTAAAACATGATGGAATAAATCTTAATTATGCTCATATTGACTGAATAGTAAACATTAAAAACATTATATACTGTGAACTATATATTTAACTTTTCATAAATTTGCATTTAAAAGTGGCTTAAGGATAAGCAATAAAATTATAACTGGATATAATCTACAAATATAAAAAATGCATTTTGCAGACATCCTAGAGTTGGGTATATTTTAACAAAATATGTTTAATAAAGTATAAATTTTTTGTCCTTGATGCATATACATATGAAAATGGGAGGATAGATACTATCATTTTGATATAAAAGTTATTTTATATAGCTTTAATTGCTTAAGTTAGACTAAATGTACTATTGCTTTATTTAGCAATAATTGTTAGTGATTTCCGTGAGTGAAGTAAACTCTTAGTTTTTGTAATAGTAAAATTTCTACCTGTAGTAAAAACTAAATGTGAATTAAGGGGAAGCATTCTGGTGTTTTATTCAGACCAAACCCCAAAGTTCAATCTTCAGCCAAGTCATTGAGATAGTTCAATCATGTTCATGATGAAAATCATGGAAACTCTGCCATTTATAGTGGAACAATTTGATTGCAATCAAGCTTCTGACCAAAGGTATTGAAAATTAAATATATTTGATATTGTCTGTAGTATGTGGTATTTCCATTTCTCCTTCTAAATTATATCTCCCCAACCTACTTTAAAGAAAATTCTTTGAGAATCAAGGGAAGAATGGTACTATGATTTTAAAATTTATCTGAAAACTTTTCTCTGAGTTCATGCGGTTTTTTTATACCTTAGTTCCCTCTATCCTCTTGGCAATTTAGAAGTAGACAATGTTCTGTTCTTGGGTCAGTATGCCTTCTCAATCTGAAGATAATATAGTTGGGAAAGGAGAGAAATGAGAGTAGCTTTCTTCTACATTATTTGATCCACTGTCTTGGGGGGTTCGTAAGAAGTGTCATTCTGCCAAATAAGTAATATAGCATTTTATTGTGCTTAGAAATTCCTGTTGGATTTGTGAGTATAATATTAACTGGAGGACATCAAATACAGATTGAAATAAGCTGTATGTCAGATAGCTCAAAAAAAGAAATAAGGAGGGGCGCCTGGGTGGCACAGAGGTTAGTGTCTGCCTTCAGTTCAGGGCGTGATCCTGGCGTTGTGGGATCTAGGCCCACATCAGGCTCCTCCGCTGTGAGCCTGCTTCTTCCTCTCCCACTCCCCCTGCTTGTGTTCCCTCTCTCGCTGGCTGTCTCTATCTCTGTCAAATAAATAAATAAAATCTTAAAAAAAAAAAGAAATAAGGAAACTAGCCATTCAAATGAGACAATTTAGGAGGTCTGTAAGTTATGGCACATAATGTTAGTTTGTCTAAAAATCCAGTGTTCAACATTAAAAAGGTTATTTCTCATCTATAATATCCCTAGTGCCTCAGGAATTCAAACTCTTCATTTCATGATGCTTACAATTTAAACATGTGATACAGGCCATTTTTTGCTCACATTTCATTATTCATAACTCAAACACATGAGCTCAGAGGGAAGGCTGGAAAGCATTGTTTTCCCTTGTGTCTGAGGATATTGAAGTGCTTGGTCAACACGCAGCATATTTCTGTCCTAGAAAATTAGAGGCATTGATATAAAGAGATGACTAAGCCATAAAAGGATAAATAAGCTGGAAATCAGTAAAATATATAAGATGATATATATAGTGTGATCAGAGATACAAAAAGATATGAGAAAATAAGACTCAAGGAAAAAGCTCTACTCAAGGCTTCTGTGTGATTGTGTGTAGATTAAGAGCAGAACATTGCTGGTTATTCTAAATTTCTTCCACACATTTCCATTATCTGGCATTCCTTGCCAGACTGTGTGCCCCCAGAAGACTGAACTCTCTGGTGTCCAACTGGGTTTGACCTTTGAGTTGTACAGGGAGGTGATGGGGGTGGGTGGATAAGAGGACTCTTATCTACTTCAGGGCCATGTGTCTGGTTGTGGTGCCTCCTTCCAAACTGTCATGACTGTAGCTTCTCTTGAGTGGGTCTTCATCAGTCATTACTATTCTCATTGGCCCTTAGTAGCACTTTTCTTCTCTTTTACTTGGGTTTTGTAGGTGAGGATAATGGTTTCCTGAGGTGGTTGATATTTGCTGTGTTCTTGTTTGGTCATAACTCTACCTGGATCTATGTAATCCTTGTGTTAAAATTTCTCACCACAATCTTGGACCAGTCGGGTTGCCTACTATGTTCACATCCAATATATTTGAAACTGTGGTTTTGATTAGTTGGTTTCCAAAGGACATCCAGGGAATGTACATATGTAGATCTATATATATAAATAATTTCTGTAGTTGATCCATATTTTAACATATTTCAAAGATACAACTTGATTACAAACAAGCTATAGTTTTTCCCCCAAAGGAATGTTTTTATAGTTACATGCCAATATATATTACTTTTTTGTTAATGCCTCAAATATAGTTTTATGAAGGGAAGAGTTCAACTATCTGTATGAAGGACTAAAAGAATATTATTTAGAGCTTTCTTATTGAAGAATACTCTAGACTTTAATTCAAGTAAAAATGATTTTTCTTTTCTGTCCACCTAATGAAGATACTTGGGTTGTTTTCAGCTTTAGGTTTTTACTAAAAAGCTGCCAGAAGTTTGTGTATAAGTTTTTGTTGTTGATCTTGCTTTAAGCTCTCAAAAGCCCTGTGAAAATGAATAATTATATTATTGTAACTATTATTATAGTAATTAGTATGTTCTAATCCAGGCCTGGATTACACTTTAAAACCAAATTTGACAACCACATAGTGATACTTTCTGATATTTCCCACATCATCATATTTGAAATTTCAGGACTCCCAGTAACAACTAATGAATAGGATCTTAACTGAGAAGGTGGTTAAGTACTCAGTATTATTTATGAAATGTTTGCTTCATTCCAATGAGCACCACAAAATACTGATGTGCTTTGTGGTGAACATAATGATAGTTGTCTAACTAGAGTGATGTAGCCCTATGTCTGTATGTTCTATTCCTTCTCAGATAAATGAGCTCCATGCTTAATTAGTGGAAAAACATTAAAATTTTTTTATTGGGTTAATTATTTCCTCATTGAAGAATGAAAGGAGCATCTCTTTTCTGTTTATTCAGTTCCATTGAATTTTTGTGGAATATCATTAAATATTCCTAGACCTTCTAATAATGCTGGGCAATTTAGATTTGATAACCTTATCATACACATTGTGAAGCTAATGGAGATTAAAAGATTTTGTGTATGATAAAGAATGTGGTGGGCTGAATAATGGCCTCCCAAGACATCTGTGTCCTAAATACCTAGAGTCTGTGAATATGATATGTAACAAAGAATTAAAGTTGCCAGTGGAACTAAGGTTGCCAGTAAATTGATTTTAAGTAGATGATCCTAGATTATTCAGGTGGGCCAAATATAATAAGAAGGGGCTTTACAGGTTGAATAAAAAGACAAAGAGTCAAAATTAGAGGAGAAGATGTGACAGTGGGACCAGAGACATGGTGATGTGTGAAAGACTACCTGATGTTACTGGCTTTAGAGGTAACCATTGGGGGTCCAGGACCTAAAGAATGAAGGTGGCCGTGAGAAGCTAGAAAAGGCAAAGGAACAGATTCTTCCTAGAAGAGTCTGAAAGGAAAGCAGTCTTTTTTTTTTCCTATTGAAGTCAATAACCTGAATTTTGCCCAGTGATACCATATCTTATTTCTGACCTTCAGAAATGTGAAATAAATCTGCCTTGTTTTAAGCTAAGTTTGTGGTTGTACCAGCAATAGAAAACATTCATATAATGACATGGTACTGAACAGTAAATGTAAATGAGTAAACTATGGATATATGCTACAACATGGGTTGGTCTTCAGGGTATTAGGTTTAGAGAAAAAAACTCTATCCCAAAATATTATATACTGTGATCCCATTTACACAACATTCTCAAAATAATAAAACTAGGAGGAGGGAGAACTGGTAAATAGTTGTTAACAGTTAAGGACAGGATGGGTTGTAATTACAAAGGGTAGCATGAAGGAGTTTCTTTGCAGTAATTGAAAAATTCTGTTTCATCTTAATTGAGATAAGTTATACAAATGTGCATGTATGTGTGTGTGTATATATATTTATATATAAAATTGCCTAAAACTGTGCATACACACATATGTGGGCAAACACACAAGTGAGTGTATATAATCAAGTTAACAGCAATGCCCTGATGTCAGTTTACAGGTTTTGATATTGTGCTATAGTTACATAAGATGGCATGTTGGGGGATGGTGTGTGAAAAGCTCATGGAACTCTGTACTGTTGTGGTAGCTTCCTGGAAGTACATAATCATTTCAAAATTAAAAGGAAAAATGAGATCAACCATGCGAACCACTTAGCACAAGACCTGCTACACAGTGAGTACATATATTTGACTAGTTGGAAATAGTTGTCATATCAAGTTGGAAACAGAAATAATATATATGTGGGGAGAGGGGGAGAAAGAATATGGGAAAATGGAAACTTCTTTGTTATTAGCAAATGACGGTTTGTAATTGCATCTGGTTAATGTATATTTCGTGTGGAGGAAAATGTGAGATGTCAGTGGAAAATTATATACTATTATACTTTATTTTATTTTATTTTATTCAGTATTTTATTCAGTATTCTTTGTACTTAACATGTTCAAAGAAAACTGTGGTAATGTTAAAATAGCTAGGATTGTTCATATATGTATACTTCTGGGGGATATCATTTTTATGTTGATTTGCTGAAATCTTTCAGTGATACACTCGATAAAAATGCTACACTGATGGATCAAGTCTGTTTTCCATCACAGCTTCAACTACAAATTCTGTTTGATGAACAAGGTAATGAACTAATTTTAACATGGAAAAATTTTCATCAGCAGCACAATCTTTTTCCTTTTTTTGGTTTTCTCCATCTTTGATTTACTGATTCCTACTCTAGTGTATTAAATGCATCTTCTCACATATCTTTGAGGATGATAAAAAATTGTGGGTTCCTTTGTTACTTCTTTGTTTTTAAATTCTGTATTTTAAACGTCACTGAAATAAGTGTAACTCACTAAAATTAATTACACACCTGCACATGTGAATCTGATGATAGTGAACACCTTTAAAAAAGTAATAGATGTTCTCCTTTTACATTTCTCAATTTCTTTGTCATTTTACAAAATTGGTGATTATAAATGTTGAAAATACTTTCAAATAGGCAAAATAAAAAATTCTGTATTTTCGTGTTTTGTTAGTTCTTTCATAATTCAGAATTGTTCTGAATTCTAAATAACCAGAGAATTATCAATATATTAAGCAATCTAACTAATTCATCTAGTAACAAAAACATTACAAAATTTAAACTACTTCCTTTAATCAATATTGCAATGATACTGAATAATAATAAAGCTTATAAGCCACTTGTAATACAACCAGATAAAGAATGTTCAGTCAGTCCACCTAATTTGAATTAAAACTAAAAATAATTTTAGCCTTAGTGATTATGATTATAGCTGTAATAGATAAAGCCTCCTAAAATATACCCTCATCCTTGGGTGGAATTAGAAATGTTAGTTTTCTATGTTCTAGGACATATAGCACATATTTCCAATTCACATACTCATCACATTTTCTTATAATTAATATTTTATCATCAGTGTTCTTCAGTGGGCTGTGATCTCCCTGAGGGCAGAGTCCATATATCTATAGATAAAGATATAGATATATTTATATATATGTTATATATATAAATATATATTTATATATTTCTTTTTTTTTAACCCAAATGACTTGTTCAGTGTCAAGTCATTATTCTACAAGTGTTCATTAAATGATTGGATATATAAGCTAATTTATTGTCTTTTTAGGGTAATCTTTATCAGAGGTAATGAGCATTTCAATCTCAGAAGATCTCCTGGAGTACTTGTATTAAATTTTCTGCTAAAATAGTTGACTAAATTCATTGGCCTTTGAGACATAGAGACTTATATTTGAATCCCAGTTCACTCACTTAATAGCTGTACCAAATTGTACTCATGGTTTATATGATCATATAAGGTATGTGCATTTTAATTCAGAGAATCAGCTTTTCTCACTCTGCATAGTGCTTGGACAAAATAAGCACCTCTTCATTCCTTCTTCCAAGGGAATTAATTCCTTAATTTACTAAGTATTCATTAACCTCACTCTTAGTGCTTTACAATATACCATCTTTCTCTCTCTCACACACACACACAAAAGGAAAAAGAAATGTGGAAGATCAGTTTCCTATCTTGAAAAATTTGTATTATTGAGGTGACAAAATACACAAACACACAGGAAAGAAAGATATGTTTGTTTCGATACCACTTCTAAAATATTTGAGAGCACTATCAGTCTGCATTAAAGTTCAGAGAAAGAGTAGTTGGTGAATACGCCAAGGAGAAAAATCAGAGTGACAAGGAATCTTGAAGAAAAGGTTGAGTTATAAGTAAACATGTTTTGTATTAGGTATCCTTGAAGCAAACATTAGATGACATTTTTTTTGTACAAGTGATTTATTAAAGTGTTCCCAGGAGCATGAGGAAAAAGGGACAGAAAGGACAGAAAAGGAGATTTTGATCTTGGGTAAAATCACATAGTGGATGCTTTCGGCCTCATCTGCAGAGGAAATCTGGGGTTTCAGTTGTAATCCAGAGTTGCTGGACTGGGACAAAGACGCAGGGACTTTCAGAGTCAGTCACCCATCAGTGTTGAGTTAAAAGGTATATGTGTACATGTAGTGGGAAGGAAGGAGAGATGACAAGAATTGCAAGACCCTCCTTGCTCTCTCTACATAATGAGAACCTGGGACCCCAGCCTGAAGGCCATGTTCGCTAAAAAGAGCCACTGCTAACTGTGCATCCAAAGACAAAGTACAGTGAAGCCTAGGCACTTAAAAAAAATAGGGGAAAAGGTAAAGTTAAGCATCTTTATGGGGTGCAATCATTGCCTAATATGTGTATGTGTCAGGTAGAAGGGGATTGCTGACAATTTATAGGAAAAACAAAGGATAACCCTAAATGGGGGAAAGAGTTTTCCTTGAAAGATGATACCATTGATCTGAAATTCATCTCATCCAACTTCTCTTCCAGGGCAGAAGTGAAATTCTACTCACAGTGGTTTTGGAAATTATTCTTCAGTCTTTGCTTAAAATTTCTAGAAAGAACTCAGTGTTTCTGGGGTCAGCTACTGTTAGAAAGAATCAGTGTCCTTTTGGTTTGTTCAGATTACTGGGCTCTTACTCATTCCCTGTTCACAGGTTACAAGGGATTCCAATTACCAGCTAGAAAGCCTTGTGTTTTTTTTTTTCCTTCAAAGGAGAGACTGCTATAGTTGTGCGTCTTTATGCTCCCCTGAAGTCATGCCACAAGCTATTACAATCTTACGGGCNATTTTTTTTTTCCTTCAAAAGAGAGACTGCTATAGTTGTGCGTCTTTATGCTCCCCTGAAGTCATGCCACAAGCTATTACAATCTTACGGGCTTGCATTTTATTACAGATCACTAAGTCTCCTACTTAGATACTTCAGACACCACAGTGCACTTAATTTGGTTTTTTTTTTTTTAAGTTGTCTTTTAGCCCAGGCATTTCAAAGACATCCTAAGGCTATTGAATATTCTTGTTTACCTTATTAGTTCTCCCTGCACTTCTAGGTAAGTAGAAACGTTGTTCATTTTATCAATTGTATGCTAGAATTGTTTAAAAAGTTCTAATTCATGCCCAGCCATTCCCTAAATCCTGCTCTAAATGGTGTTGCTTGAATGATTTTGTTTATATTCTGTTCCTGTGATTAGTATTAACAGCAACCTGGGACTCTTTTCAACCCAGAAAGTATCCATATTTCTTTATTACTATATTCAAATTAATCTCTGGGAAATAATATGTAATGGGATATTATATGACTTAAGTCTGATTACACCCAAAAGCATATGATTAGAATTTAGAATTTACTCCTCAAATAAAAATAATCAGTTAAGAGCCCATGTAGCTTCCTAACTCCATTTTTGTTTGAGTGTTTAATGATAATTTCAGTGTCAGAAGTACAATTTCAAGCATAATTTATGGGTTTGTAGTAAAGATGCTTATATAGAAAGAAGGAAGCAAGGGTGCTATGAGGCAGAAATATACTCCAGAATTGGCCTGAAGCAGATTCCATTTGAGCCAATGTATTAAGTGGAGAATAGGGCCAACTGTAAATCTCAATTCTTCTTCCAACTCCTGGGGACACATACACTAAAGGCATATATTTTCTTAAGTATTATATTTCATTTCTATAGTTGTCATCAAATATTTTGGCCATACTGTATTTTTATTAAAGAGGGAAATTGTGATCTTTCTTTATAATCTCTAGGAGTTGAAAAATGTAGGGTATTATATTTGGAATTGAAATAGTATAAGTTTTAAGTACCTGTGATATGATTATTTTTAGCATGTTTTCATGTTTTTATTGAGGATGGGAACATAGAGTGCTTTTGTCCAGTGCTCTTTTCCAGCCCTAGAATATTTCTACGGAAATGGTGAAAGATACAGAAGAACTGAAAGAATTCGGCATAAATATTCAAAGATGCAATGAGATATCTTGTATTCATTTTTGTGTAGAACTTGCATTCAGGTTATGCGTATCCAGCTGTGTGTAGCTCAGAGACATAGCTCTTTTCTTGCCAAGGAAGTTCCAGGTAGAAGGAAGAGCACTGGTGACCATCTTCTTCCTAGAATTATCAGAATTATTTCCTGATGATGGATCTCTTTTTTGTTTGGTTGAAGCACCAGTGCTTAGTCCCAGGCCTGACTCAGAGCAACTGCTCACTAAGTATCTACTGAGTGAATGAATGGATGTACATACCCTGTTGAGCTTTTCTTTAGGTTTCCTGAATAGAATCAGCATTCACACATTATGAAGCAAGGGCTTTGTGATTTCAACAGTCTGTAATATTGAATTTTATCATATCACTTTAGTATTAAATTATAAGAATTCAACGATAAAGCATATTTGTAATTTTCACACATTTTAAAAACTGAGTGTTTCAAAAGATAGCATGTAGTCAAGAAGGAACAGAAAATTGAAGGAAAAAATGTGCAGAGTTATCAAAAGAAAGACGGAGTATCTGGAGACTTCAGGTGTGAAAAGTAGAAAAGTATATTACAATACAGTCCTGGAAACTCAGCAGAGTAGAAGTCTTTGTGCATAGTGAAGTAAATTTAAAATTATTTGATTTTCACTTCCCTTTAATTCAACAGTTATTAACGCTCAGCTTATCCTCTGCAGAATAATTTGCTAGACATGGTGGAGAGTAGCTTTTAATAGAATAGGAAAAATAAAGTATGTAGGAGATAATATTCCTGTAAAAACCTTATAAGTAGGATGATGTTGCTTTATAAACATTTTAGCTTCTACATCATATATTATCTCATAAAAAATGTAATAGTCATCCCAATACTTTATTGGAAGCTTTCAAAAAGCAAGGAGATCAACAATAGTAACAACAACAGAGTTGCTTCAAAGAATATTCTTGGCTATTTATTGAAATCTAGTTTGAGTCATTATGGGGTTGAAAATGTTTGACAGAGCTTACCAGATATGGTTCTAAAAATAGAGTGTACTAGAAACATGAGACCTTTAAATTCAATGATGGTAACAGGTGCAACTTTAATGCAACACATTAGCATGTTAAAATAAACAAAGCTAAACATAGAAGAATAATGATCAACATCTTTATTTACTGAATTCCACAGCAAAGACTAAAGACATCAGAGAAACATATCTTTAAAATGAGATGTGCAATCTCAGGGAATCTATTTTAGTTTTTGCAGATTTTAAAACATAGTCGCTCTGTTTTTTCTTTCTGCACAGTTAGAATATAAAGAGCTGGTAAAATTATTTATATGCTTCAATAAAATTTTCAAAGTTACTGAGTAATGCAAAGTCCCACTTATGAGTATAGACCCAGAGAGCACAGAACCACAAACATAGGAATGCTCCCGTGTAGTTTCTAACAAATAACCAGATGAGGCCGCTTTCCCAAGTCCAATTTCAAAAACTTTTCTTATGAGGAGCATTAGGAAATTTTCTCTAGGGACACTATTCTTGACATATAGAGTACTCTCCAATGTTTGGAGAGCCCTGGCTGTATCATGGTGTGAGTGAATTCTCTATCTTTCCTTGAAAGTTTTAAGAGCAAAGTGAATGTTCATGAAGGCTCTGATGATCTGAGAGTGGTGTGGAATGAAAGGCCTTGAAATTGATATGATTTGAAAGGTGAGACTGATAGTGCCAGTGGATTGCCAAAGGCCATGTCTGTGGAGCTTGTATAGCCTGGAGAAAATACAAGGGGACTGAAAACCTTGATGGAGTAAAAAAGTAAATTTTTCTTTCCCAAGCTACTTGCTTGGGTTAGGCAAAAAGAAATTGCATCTTCCAGTGACAAAAGGGAATATGCTGACTTATGTGTTTCAGAAGACAACAATTGTACCGTTTCTGGCCAACTTAAAACAATCGATGTACACTCTTACAGTCATTTTTTTATTATTATTATTTTTTTAGTATCTTGGTGGGCCAAATGAATTTCTGCCATTAGCAGATTCTAAATTTATGTTTTAGAAGGTAAAGAAAGCACTTTTTTTCTTGCAGGATCGATTGCTGTAAAAATAACAAGATCATTTATAAGAGTGAGAATAACAAAACTGATGGAATAGACATGAAATAGTTAAGTCATAATTTCAGCTAGGTGATTTAGAATCCTACCTTTGAAGAAAGGCTTCAAACTTTAGCAGCAGTAAAAGAAAAAGTGGGGGGGGGTCAGCAATAAGAAAGGTATTCAAGTTCATTTAGAAAAAAAAAATGGATGGCAGTTTTTGCATTGAATTATAATTGACCTACAATATTTTATTAGTTTCAGGTGTACAACATAGTGATTAGATATTTTTATACATTACTCAGGGCTCACCAGGTTAGGTCTAGTTACTATCTGTTGTTATACAAAGTTCTAATATTGACTATTTACTGTGCTTTACATTACAACCCTGTTGTCTTATAACTAACGTTTGTGCCTGTTAATCCCCTCCACCTATTTTTCCCATCCCACCACCTTCCTCCCCCTCTGGCAGCCACCAGTTCTCTGTCTCTGAGTCTATTTCTGATTTGTTTTGCTTTTCATTTTTAGATTCTACGTACAAATGAAATCATATAGTATTTGGCTTTCTCTAATTTATTTCCCATAGCATAATACCCTATAAGTCCATCCATGTTCTCACAAATGTCAAGAGCTCATCCTGTTTTATGGCTGTGAAATATTCCGTGTGTGTGTGTGTGTGTGTGTGTGTGTGTGTGTGTGTGTGTGTGTATGACCGACACCTTTTTTTATCCATGTATCTGTCAAGGAACACTTAGGTTGTTTCCATTTTTGGTTATTAGAAATAATTCTGCAATGAAAGTGGGGGTACATTATCTTTTCAAATTAGTGTTTTTATTTTTTTTCAGGTAAATACTCAGAAATGGAATGGCTGGATGGTATAATTCTGTTTTTAATCTTTTGAGGAACCTCCACACTGGTTTACATAGTGGTTCCATCAATTTACTTTCCCACCAACAGTGCATGAAGGTTCCCTTTTTTCCTCATTCTTGCCAACACCATTTTTTGTCTTTTGATAATAGCCATTCTACCTGATGTGAGGTGGGATCTCATAGGGGTTTTGATTTGTCTTTCCCTGATGATTAGTGATATTGAGCATCTTTTCATGTGCCTGTTGGCCTTCTGTATGTCTTGTTTGGAAAAATGTTTATTCAGGTCCTTTGCCCATTATTTTTTTTTTAAGTTTTCTTTTAAATTCCATTTAGTTGACACAGCATAATGTTAGTTTCAGGTATACAATTTAATGATTTAACACAGACAACACCTGGTGCTGAGCAAAATAAGTGCCCATTTTAATCCCCATCACCCCCTATCTCCCCCCCCCAACCTCTCCTCTGGTTACCATCTCTTTGTTCTCTAGAGTTAAGTGTCTGTTTCCTGGTTTGCCTCTCTCTCTCTTTTCCCCCTATGCTCATCTTTTTTTTTTTTTTTAAATTCCACATATGAGTGAAATCATGTGATATTTGTCTTTCTCTGACTGACTTATTTTGCTTACCATAATACTCTCTACCTCCATCCAAGTCATTGCAAATAGCAAGAATTCATTATTTTTTATAGCTCAGTAATATTCCATTGTATGTATATTTTACTGGCTTTATTTTTGTTGTTTTTTGAATTCTTTATATGTTTTGTATACCAACTTATATACCATTTGCATGTATCATCTCCCATTTAGTAGGTTGCCTTTTCATTTTTTTGATTTCCTTTGCTGTGCAAAAGCCTTTTAGTTTAATTTAGTCCCATTTGTTTATTTTTGCTTTTCCTGCCCTTGTCCAAGGAGACATAGCCTACACACACACACACACACACACACACACATTGCTGAGAACAATGTCAAAGTGCTTACTACCTATGTTTTCTTCTAAGAACTTCAGGTTTCAGGTCTTACATATAAGTCTTTAATCCATTTCAAGTTTGTCTTTGTTTATGATGTAAGAAAATGGTCCAGTTTAAGTCTTTTGCATGTAGCTGTCCAGTTTTTTTTTTTTTTGGGGGTCATCATTTAATCAAGAGTTGATCTTTTCCCCATTTTATGTTTTTGCCTCCTTTGTTTAGATGAATTGCTCATGTAAGCATGGATTTATTTTTGGGCTGTCTTCTGTTCCACTGATAGAAGTGTCCACTTTTTGCCAGTACCATATGATTTTGATTACTATAGGTTTTTTTTTTCTTTTTTTGGATTTTATTTGAGAGAGAAAGAGAACAAGCAGTGGGGAGGGTCGGGGGGGAGGTTGAGAGAGAGAGAAGCAAATTCCCTCCCCAGCAGGAAGCCTAATGTGGGGCTTGATCCCAGGACTTCGACTGAGATTATGACCTGAGCTGAAGGCACACAGTTAACTGACTGAGCCACCCAGGTGCCCCTGATTACTATAGTTTTGTACTGTAGTTTGAAATCAGGGAGAGTGCTGCTTCCAACTTAGTGCTTTTCTTTTCCCCACTTAAGATTTCTTTGGCTATTTGGGGTCTTTTGTGATTCCATACAAATTTTAGTACCATTGTCTCTACTTGTGTGAAAAAATGCTGTTGGTACTTTGATAGGGATTGCAATGAATCTGTAGATTTTTTTTGGTAGTATGGACATCTTAAAGTATTTTTCCAGTCTATGAGCATGATACATCCTTCTGTTCGTGTCATCTTCAGTTTCTTTCATGAATATCTTCGCAGAGTACAGTTCTTTCACTTTCTTACATAATTTATTCCTAAGTACTTTATTCTTTTGACACAACTGTAAATGGGATTATTTTCCTGATTTATTTCTGATAGCTATTAGTATATAGAAATTCAATAGATTTCTCTATATTATGTTGTATCCTGCAACTTTACTGAATTCTCCTTTATTTGCTGGAGTCTTTAGTTTTTTTTTTTTTATATATAGTATTGTTTCATCTCCAAATAATGACAGTTGTACTCTTTTCATTTTGGATTTTTTTTTCTTGCCTAATTGCTATTCCTAGACCTCCAATACTGTGTTGAATAAAGATGCGGATTGTAGGCATCCTTGTCTTGTTTCTGATCTTACAGAGAAGATGTTAGCTTTTCTTTTCTCTTTTAAAAAAGATTTTGTTTCTTTGAGAGAAGTCACAAGTGGGGTAAGCAGCAGAGGGAGAAGCAGACTTGAGCAGGGTGAGGTGCAGAGAGAGAGGGAGAAGCGGACTCTCTGGTGAGCAGGGAACCTGATGTGGAGTTCTATCCTAGGACTCCAGGATTATGAACTGAGGTGAAGGCAGACACGTAACCGACTGAGCCACCGAGGTGCCCCGGATGGTAGCTTTTCACCATTGAGTATGATGTTGACTCTAGGATTATCCTATATGGCTTTATTATGTGGAGGTACATTGCCTCTACGCCTGCTTTGTTGCAGTTTTATCTTAAGTGGATGTTGAATTTTGTCACATATTTTTTCTGCATCTATTGAGGTGATCATGTGGTTTTTAGCCTTCATTTTGTTAATGTGGTGTATCAAGTTAATTAGCAAATGTTAAACCATCCTGATATCCGTGGAGTAAATCCCACTTGGTCATGGTGTATTATCCTTTTAATGTATTGTTGGATTCAAATTGCTAATGTTTTGTTGAAGATTTTTTGTTCATTAGAGATATTGGCTTGTAATTTATATTTATATTATTTATATTTATATTTATTTACTTTTGTGGTATCTGTCTAGTTTTGGTATCCGGGTAATGCTGGCCTCATAGAGGAGGGTTGGAAGTGTTCTTTCCCCTTCAGTTTTTTTGAATAGTTTAAGGGCAGATATTAACTCTTATTTGGTTAGTAGGATTCACCTGTGGAACTACCTGGACCTGAATTTCTGTTTGTTTGGAGATTTTTTTGGTTAGTGATTTAATTACATTTCTAGCAATTGGCCTATTTAGATTTTCTATGTCTTCATGATTTAGTCATGGATGATTGTAAGTTTTTAGGAATTTATTCATTTCTTTTAGGCTAATTTGTTGGTATGTAATTGTTCATAGATTCTCTTATGATTCATTGTATTTCTGTGGTATCAGGTGTAATTTCTGTTCTTCCATTTTTAATTTAACTTTTTTTTTTGATGAGTTGACTAAATATTTGTTAATTTTCTTTTCAAAGAACCAGCTCTTAGTTTCATTGAGCTTATTTATTTAGTCTTTATTTCCATTCTGGTCTTCTTTCTACTAACTTTGGGCTTTGTTCTCTTTCTACTTTCTTCTAATGTAAATTTAGATGGTTTGAATTTTTGTTTCTTGAGGTAGGTCCTGTATCTCTATGAACATCCCTCTTAGAACTGCTTTTGCTGTGTCCCACAGATTTTAGACATTGTTTCCATTTTCATTTGTCTCAAGGTATTTTTTTGATTTTCTCTCTGATGTTTTAGATCACCCATTGGGTGTTTAATAGCATGTTGTTCAGTATCCACATGTTTGAATTTTTAACAGTGTTCTTTTACTTCTTGTAATTGATTTTTAGCTTCATTTTATTGTGGTTGGAAAAGACGCTTGGTATGATATCCATCTTCTTCAATTTACTGAGACTTGTCTTGTGGCCTAACGTGATCTATCCTGAAGAATGTTCCAAGTACACTTGAAAAGAATGTGTATTCTGTTTTTGGATGGAATGCTCTTTATATATCTATTAAGTTCATCTAGTCTAATGTGTTGCTATATGCTAATATTTTCTTACTGATTTTCTGTCCGTGATCTATCCATTGATATAAGTAGGGTATTAAAGTCCCCTACTATTATTGTATTGCTATCTACTTCCCCATGTTTCTGTTAATATTTGCTTTGTATGTTTAGGTAGTCCTGTGTTGGGTGCATAGATGTTTACAAAATATTACATCCTCTTATTGAACTAAGCCCTTTCATTATGTAATTTTATTACAGTCTCTTTTTGAAATTGTATTATGTCTGATAGAAGTATTGCTCTTCTGGCTTTCTGTTTGGTTATGTTGACATGGTGTATCTTTCCATCCCTTCACTTTCCATCTGTGAGTGTCTTTAGTTTTGAAGTGAGTCTGTTGTAGGCAGCATATAATAGGGTCTTGGGTTTTTTTTAATCCATTCAGCCACACTTTGTCTTTTAATTAAAGAATTTAGTCCATTTACATTTAAAGTAATGGATAAGTAAGTACTGATTGCCAATTTGTTAATAATTTTCTGGCTGTTTTTGTAGGTTGTCTGTTCTCTTTCGGTCTTGTGGTTTTCTTTGGTGTTATGTTTAGATTCCTTTGTTTTTATTTTGTGAATTTACTATAAGTTTTACCTTTTTGTTTATTGTGAAGTTCATGTATAACATCTTATGTGTATGATACTTTTTTTAACTTGGGAGAAACTTAATTTTGAATATATTCCAAAGCCTTATATTTCTGCCTTCCCTCCCCTACATTTTATATGTTTGATGATATATTTTACATCTATTTATTTTATGATTTCTTAGCTAATTACTGTATTTTTAATTTCACTCTTTTGTCCTTTGCCCTTCATGCTTGTTAGTGGTTAACCCACTACCTTTATTATTTGTTTACCTTTTCTGGTGAGGTTTTTCCTTTCATGTTTTCTTATTATCAGTGCCTATTTTATTTAGCTTAGGAAGGTCCCATTAACATTTCTTGTAAGGCCAGTTTAGTGGTGATGAGCCCTTTCAGCTTTTGCTTATCTGAAAAACTCATCTCTCCTTCAATTCTGAATGATAACCTTGCTTGGTAAATAATTCTTTATTGGTAGTTTTCTTCTTCTTCTTCTTCTTCTTCTTCTTCTTCTTCTTCTTTGTTTTTTTTTTCCCCAGCACTTTAAATTTGTCATGCCATTCCATTCTGGCCTGTAAATTTTCTGATGAAAAATGTGCTGATTTATGGAGTTTTTCTTGTACATAATGTGTTGCTTTTCTCTTACTGCTTATAAGATTGTCCCTTTATTCTTAACTTTTACCATTTTAATTATAATGTGTCTCAGTATATTTCTCTTTGGGTTTATCTTTTTTTTTTTTTTTTTTTTTTT
>NC_048224.1:120132094-120389449 GCF_002007445.2 Ailuropoda melanoleuca
TTTTTTTAAAGATTTTATTTATTTATTTGACAGAGAGGCAGCCAGCGAGAGAAGGAACACAAGCAGGGGGAATGGGAGAGGAAGAAGCAGGCTCCCAGCAGAAGAGCCTGACGTGGGGCTCGATCCCAGAACGCCGGGATCACGCCCTGAGCCGAAGGCAGACGCTTAACGACTGAGCCACCCAGGCGCCCCTCTCTTTGGGTTTATCTTATTTGGAATTCTCCAGTTCCCTGGACCTAGATGCCTATTTTCTTTCCCGGATAAGTAAAGTGTTCATCACTTATTCCTTCAAATAAATTTTCTGTCCCTTTTTCCTTTCCTGAAAGTTATTTCACTCGATCTTGTCTCAGAGCTCCCTTCAGGTGTCCTCGTTTCTTTTTTTTTTCTCAAATTTTAAGAAATTTTGCTGCTCTGTCTGGGTGTTTTCTATTGCTTTGTCTTCCAACTCATTGATTGGTGCTACTTTTTCATTCATTCTGCTGTTTTAATCCGTCTGTGGTATTTTCTAGTTCAGTTACAACTTCTGTTTGGTACTTTTATATTTTGGTATCTCTTTGTTGAAGCTTTTGCTATGTTGTCCATTCTTCTCTTGAGATCAGTGAGCATATTTATGAATGTTACTTTGAACTCTCTATTTGGTAGGCTGCTTATCTCTGTTTTATTGGGGTTTTTTGTTTGTTTGTTTGTTTGTTTTTTTGATATTTACCTTGATCTTTGGTTTGGTGCATATCCTGTCTTCTCACTTGCCTATCTCTGTATGTCTGTGTTTATTAGGCTGCTTTTCTCAGTTTTGAAGGAATGGTCTTGTGTGGGAACTGTTCTGTGTGGCCCAGAAATGCAGTCTCCCCTGGCCACCAGAGTTCTGTACTCTGATGGGCATTCATTGTGTGCACTGTGTAGTGCTGAGGCTGCTGCATGGGGAAGGCAGGGCTTGAGGTACTTGTCCAGAGTGGTTGAGGCTCAATCTCTTTGCATGGTTGTCAGGGCTTAGGGCACTTGCCTGGCTGTGCATAGAGGGTGGGGCTCAGGGCACTTGCCCATCTTGGCTCTATATGGGACACAGGGCATTCACCAAGGGTGCTATGTCATGAGGTAAACAGAGTATGCCCTCTGGGCTTAGCAGGCTACAGGGAGGGTAGAAGAAATGGTACCCATGAGCTTCATCACCAACAAGTTAGGATTAAATTGGAAAAATGATCTCTGCCAGTGGTTCTGTCCCAGATAAAGGCCCTGCAAAGACCTCTTCGGCAGCAACTTTAAATGGGTCTCCCTCACTTATGGTTTAGACATTTTTCAATTTGTTGCTTTTGTGCTGAGTTTTAGGGCCATTAGATTTTTGTGCCAGTCCTTGAAAATCACAAACTATTATTACCTATAGTTCTAGGATTCTCCTAGTTTTAATCATTGTTGAGTGTCAAAACCAGATAATTTGGGGGCTTGTCTTCCTGGTGTTGACCCATAGGGTTACAGCATGGAAAGGTTCTGTTTTTGTGATCCCTCCCCATTGTGGGTCACTGCTTCTGGAATGGAACCCTTGGTGTGACCATGTCTTTGAAGATGTCCACATATACAATGGAATATTACTCAGCCATCAGAAAGAACGATTACCCAACATTTGTAGCAACATGGATGGGACTGGAGGAGATTATGCTAAGTGAAATAAGTCAAGCAGAGAAAGACAGTTATCATATGGTTTCACTCATTTGTGGAACATAAAGAATAATAGGGAGTTTGATAGGAGAAGGAAGGGAAGAATGAAGGGGAGGTAAACAGAAGGGGGAATGAACCATGAGAAACTATGGACTCTGGGAAACAAACAGAGTTTCGGAGGGTAGGGGGATGGGGGGATGGGCTAGCCTGGTGATGGGTATTAAGGAGGGCACATATTGCATGGAGCACTGGGTGTTATACGCAAACAATGAATCATGGTACACTCCCATCAAAAACTAATGATGTACTGTATGGTGACTAACATAACATAATAAAAAATTAAAAAAAAAAAAACATGTCTTTGCCTCTTCAACCTTTCTCATTGCATCTCTTTAGTCTTTTTTTAACCCCATTATTAAAAAATGAAGAAATAGAAAAATAAATTTTAAAAAACTTGGTATAGAGAAACTATCAGAAACAAGAAGTAATATTGAAATATGTCTTGTTTGAAGAAGAACAGAAGGGAAAATACACAAAATGAAATTATTTAGTAGTGTTATTCTTCAACACACAGGTTTCTCTTCCTCTGTAGTGTGTACATTCCCAGTACATTACACTGTACTGTCTAGCTCTGGATCTTAGAAGGCATGACATAGAAACAAAATAAGTACACAGCTAGCTTATGATGATCATGTTGTATAAGTGAGGGGCAAAATTGTTAATTCAGAGAGATTGGAGTTGCTTTTTCTGCAGCATTATACAGCCAATTTATTCAACTAATGCTGTTATCCACCCTGCCTTCTATACCCTCAGAAAGTGTGTATGTCTGTATGTCTCTGTGAACAGACATATATATTAGAGTCTAAGTTATCCCCAAGATTTTCTACCCCTCTTATGTGCACTCTGCATAATTTTGTAGGCTATGAAATTAATGAACTAGTCCAGTGGTGGTTATGTGGCACAGTTGACTTTGGCAACATTATCTGGGTGGCCTACTCAAATGATACCTTTCAGAAGAAGTTTCCTCTGGTCAGAAAAGATGAAGTCAGAGAAATTCAAGGGTAAGAAAAGTTTTATACTGTTTTTAGTTTGAAAATGGCATATGGCAAGGGAATGTTAGGGACCTCTAAGAGCTGAGAGTGGTCCTAGCTGTCAACCTGCAAGAAACAGGGATCTTAGTTTTAAAATACCAAGTCACCAAGTTCTGCCAACAATAAGAATGAGATTGATTTTTTTCTAGACTCTAGATGAGAAATCAGTTTGTCAAGTTCCTTGCTTTTAGCCTTACGATATCTTCATCACAGAAGCAAGTTATGCTGTATTGTACTTCTGACCTACAGACTTGGAGATGAAAAATTGGTATTGCTTTAAGGCGATAAATTTGTAATTTGTTAAGCATTAATGTAAAATTAATATATGCATAAGTATATGTATATGTATAGTTGGACACCTTTTACTAATCATTAGGTAACACCTATATTTTAACAACTCTATTGACAAATAATTATAAAATCTGTACACATATATATAATTTGATGAGTTTTGGCATGTACACACAGCCATTGAGTCTCCAACATAATAAAGATTCAAAACATTTTCATCACCCACAAATGTTTTCCAGTGTCCTTTCTGTACGGTTCCTTCTCTCCATAAACAACTCCTATTACTACTGACCTGTTTTCTATCAAGATCACTTTTCATTCATGTATATATATATACATATATATGTGTATAAACATACATACATACATATAAATACACACACACAAACACATACACACACACACTCTTCTTGGCATTTATTTATTCAGCATAAATATTTTGAAGTTGATCCATGTTGAGTGTATCAATATTGATACACCACATTTTATTCATTTATCTGTGGATAGATATACTTAATTTAAACCTTTTTTTTTTCTGGATAAAGCTGCCATGAGCATTTGCTTTGTAAATTACTTAGGAGTTGAATGTTTGGGATATATGATAGCTATATGTGTAACTTTCTAACAAGCTCTTAAGTATTTCCCAGTGTGAGTATTGTATGGCTGTAACTTTATAATCTGGCTAGAATTAATGTTGTACACTTTATGAAATGTAGAAAACTTAAAAACCTAAGATTTTTCTTCTCTTCCTCTTATACTGTATTGGTTTTAGTTGTAGGGATGATGTAAACTCCACATGACAATCTTTTGATTTATGCTTTGAGCTGTAATATGAATTATGAAGTCAAAGGACAAAAAATATTTATACAGATACTTAACATTTATGATGCCCTATACTTCCTTTTGTCCAAATTTCATTCTGATATTTCCCTTCAACCTGAAGAAGCTTTAATGAGCCCGTACTGTCATGGAGGATTTAAGACAGTGAATCTATTAGTTTTCCTTTATATGAAAAGTCTTTTTTTGCCTTACTTCTTGAAGGATATTTCCAATAAATCTAGAATCCTGCATTGACAGCTGTTTTAATTCTTTTAGAAATTTAAGAACATTATTTTATTCTCTTTTGGATGCCATAGTTTCTGATGAGAAAGTTGTCAATCAGTTTGCTGTTGGCTCTGTTATTTAAAGTCATTTTACTCTTGTAACTTTCCAGATTTTCTCTTTCCTTCTGGATTTCAGTATTTAAACAATTATATGGTTGTGTGTGGTCTCCTTTGTGTGAATCCAGGACACGATTCATTGAGCATCTTGAAATACTAAATTTATGCCTTCCATCAAATTTGGTAAGCTTTGGACCATGTTTTTCCCCTATCACATTCTCTTCTATTCTGGAATTATAATTGCTGATAGGTTAGACTTCTTTGTATTATTAGGTTTCTTTGTATATTTCGGTGCCTAAAATTCTGTTGTTTTTCCAAACTGTTTTTTTCTTTGTCTTCAGATACATAATTGCATTATCTTGTTGACTGTTTTCTCATCATTATATTGCTAATAAACTTCCAAATTCTTTGTTTCAGATGTTTTATTTTAGGGGCACCTTGATGGCTCAGTCAGTTAAGCTTTTGCCTTCAGCTCAGGTCATGATCTAGGGGTCCTAGGATGGAGCCCAGCATCAGGCTCTCTGCTCAGCAGGGAGTCTCCTTCTCCCTTTCTCTGTGCAGCTCCCCCTGCTTGTGTTCTGTGTCTTTCTCTCTCAAATAAATAAATAAAATCTTCAGGGAAAAAAAATTATCAGCTCCTTTTGTTCTTCCATATGTTTTCTTCTCTGTTAAGATTTCCTAAATTTTTGTTTATGATGTGTTTTTCTTTCACCTCACTAAGTTGTAAGTAGAATAACTTTTTAAAATCCTGTTCTCCAAAATCAGGGTCATATCAGAACCACCTTCTAATTTCATATTATTCCTTCAAAATGGCCCATGTTTATCGGAGTCCTTACATTTCATGCATTTTGGAATGAACTCTGAACATTGTAAATACTGGCTTTTGAGGATTCTGGGTTCTGTTACATTTTCAGAAGATTCTGAATATTGTTGATTTTTTTTAAGTTTGTTTAAATTAAAACTGGAAAATGTCAGCATTAGTTTGATTTTCAAATCTGTTACCCTACTTCTGCTGTCTCTGACCAGCTCTCTGGCAGTCATGGTTACTCCATCTCCTGGTTTTTCATTTGAAAAAGGCAGCAGACTACCAGTTGAAATTTTAGCCACGCAACTGCAGCCTTTCCTCAGGTCAAAGCCACCAATATGGCACTCCCTTCATGGTCCCAACCCTCTCTGCAAGGTTTTACTCCTGTCAAAACTAACGTCTTTCTTCCACGTTCCATAGCCATTGAAACTGGACATTTCAAACACATTAAAATCTTAACCTGACTCAGAGACAGGAGCAGAGACAAGCAGATAGCAGAATAGCTCATCTTCTTAATCTTGAGGACACCATTAAAGTGACCTGTGTATAGCTTAGGTTGATTTCCTATAAAAGATTATGTTGGGATCTTTGAAAGGACTGATCCAGCATAGTCACAGTTGTTTTAACCAGATCATTTAATTAATTTTGAAATAATACTGAAATTATTTTTAAATTGATTAGCAAACATAATATATCCAACAGGATTCCTATTTTTTTTTTTTTGTATTTTACAGAGTTTATAGCTGTGAGATGGTTACTTTATTGAGAGTCCATACCAATATTTCAGAAACAGAATCTAGGGATCTGTTTTATAATCCTGAATTGTCAAGTGTTTCATTTATATTATAGCCAACTCGCAGTTTACATAGGATACAAGTATTAGAATGCATGCTGAGATCTGTGCATCCCCTATTTCCCCATCGATACTTAGCCGTAACTCAGTATATTCTAAATCACAGAAGTTTTCCTGTTTTCCTCTTATTGATACAGCATGGATGATTTAGTCATTCTGCAAACCCAATAAAACCTAAACAAACCATTAAGGTAACAATACTGGGATTTGGTTAGAATATTTTTAGGCAATGGATAAGAAATGGCTATTCTATGAGAGCAGAAATATTTGTTTTTTAAACATATATATTCACAATACTAAAATTATAAATTAAACAGAAAGCTGCCTGATAATATTTTTTAATGATCTTTTATTATATTATGTTAGTCACCATACAGTACATCCCCGGTTTCCGATGTAAAGTTCGATGATTCATTAGTTGCGTATAACACCCAGTTATACCATAAAGTGTTCCATGGTGCACATATTTTCAAAGTATATGTTTTTATCAGAAAAAAACATAACTACAGTTGACCCTTGAGCAATATGATGGTGAGGAGTGCTGAACCCCTCCCCCCATGTAGTCAAAATCCATGTACTTTTGACTCCCTTAAAACTTAACATAGCTGTTGATTAGCACATATTTTGTATGTTATATGTATTATGTGCTATATTCTTACAATAAAGTAAGAGCAAAGAAAATACATTTACAGTACTGTACTATGTTTATTAATACAGCAAGTTCATATCCTCCATTTATAAGATGAATTTCCTGTCACCTACTTCAATATTATCTTATTTTAGGATACAAAAAACTGTAGATTGTAGAGGTGTTACTAATAGTAGACATCAAAAATGAAAAGATGAAAAAAGAAAATTCATATTTATAGGTATAATTTATGCATTGATAACAAGCAGCAATAGAATTGTTTTTTTGTAGCCCAATATAATATGATTGATACTGTGAGTCAGTTAGCTTATACACTAATGAATGAATCATAAAATTTTTATGGTGTACAGTATCATAGTCATATTCATAATCAGTATTTGAAATATTTTTATGGTTTTAAAAAACCGCTTACCTGTGATGATAGGCCGATAGAGAGTTTCTCTGAGTGAAAGAAGTGTATGGTGATGTAATTCTCTGAGAGCAAAGTTATAAAATAAACACATTAATTTTATATTAAATATCACTTTATGCCTGTGTAAGGATAGTCTACTTCTATACAAGTTTTGTACATGATGTTCTACACAATAAATGCTTAGGCAACGATGATGACAAAGTCATCTTACAGATCTTGCCATATAGTTATTACATCTGTACCTGAAAACACACAACATAAGTTAATCTACTGTACAGCATAATGATTATTACTGTTCATCAAGTGAAAGCATATCATCATTAAGGTGTTCATCCTCATTTTCTTCACATTGAGTAGGCTGAGGAGGAAAAAAAGGAGGGATTGATCTTGCCCTCTCAAATGTAGAAGAGGGCCCAGGAGAGGCAGGAACACTTGGTGTTACTTTATGAAAGTATATCAGAAAACCTGCCTGACTTTTGGCTTTTTCATTTCTCTGAATATGTTTCTGTATGGTGCCAATCCTTCCACTGTTTGCTTTAGTTTCAGCGTCCATATCATAGAAGGGTCCATGTTATAAATGAAGTCAGAAGCAGCCTTGAATAATTGGAGTCCTTCTGCCAGATTGTCTAATGGCCATTTGTTTTCTGGCATTGCTTTTTCAACATCTTCCTCATTGTCTGTTGCTGGTTCAGAAGCACTTCTCCATGAGGTCATCTGCTAATTCTTCTGGTTTGTTATTAGCGCTTGAATTTCTCTAAGACCCATTATCTAGAAACTCTTCACACTGCCCTCTGTCCCCCCCTTTTTTTTCTTTGCCATATCCACAGTCTTTCATATTTTTCTTTATTGGCTTTGGTGTAAAACCTATGAAGTCATGCGTAACATCTGGACAAAATTTTCACCAGGAGAAACTTGTTTCAGGCTTGATGGCTTTCATGGCTTTTTCTATAGCCATGATTACATCTTAAAGGGTATATTTCTTCCAGATGTCCTCTCTATTAGGGTTCTCTTTCATAGCATTGATAATCCTTTCCACAGAGTACTCTGTAATGAACCTTAAGGGTCCCTATGACCCCCTGATATAAAGGCTGAATTAGGGACATTGTATTAGGGACATCGTAGACTGGCAAGATACTTCTGGACTTCAGGGACAAAGCATCAATGAAACGAACCAATCTCTAACAAAGGGTGGTTGTCCAGTCTGTGTTGTACAACCAAAAGACTGGTAGCTGGTGTTTACCTCTTCCCGACTCGGGGGGTTAGCAGCTTTATACTTAAGGGCACTCCCGATTGTAAACCTGATTGCATTTATACAAAACAGAATTTGCTTATCCCTTCCAGCCTCAAATTCTGGTGCTTGCTTCTGTTCTTTACTAATCAAGTTCTTTGTGACTCCCCCCACCCCCGGAATAGGGTACTTTCATCTACATTAAAAACCTTTTCAGGCAGATATTCTTTCTCCTCCATGATTTTCTTAATGGCATCTGGGAACTCATCTCCTGCCTCTTGGTCAGCAGAAGCTGCTGCTCCTGTTACCTAGATATTTTTAAAGCTAAACCTTCTTCTAAAATGATCAAACTATCTTTTGCTGGCATTAAATTCTCCAGCTTTAGATCCTTCCCCTTCCTTTTATTTTAAATTGTCATATAACAACTTTGACTTTGCTTTTTGTCAAATTACATTAGTCCATAGGTATGTGTTTTTTACAGCAATCCTACACCCACATAAAAGCTGCATTTTCAATATGAGGTAAAATGGTATTTTGTAAAAAGTGCCAGGTTTTCATGCCTCCTGGTATAGGTGCAATGACAGCTTTACAGATTTTTTTTTTTTAAACCATGGTCCTTATGCTGGATTCATTTATCTTGAAATGGTGGGCAACCACAGCTATAGACCTCAGTCTTTGGTACATATCAAGCAATTCAACTTTTTCTTGTAATGTCATGATTTTTTGCTGCTTCTTGGAAGCACTTCCATTATCACTAATGGTACTTCCTAGCATCCCATGGTGCTATTGGAGGTTTATGGTATCTGACTAAATATGATGAAAAATACATGAGAACCATGAGAGATCAATTTTAACTGCAATATGCAATTTACTGGAGAGATGAACTGATCACATGGAGATGATTCATGTCACATGTCATTTTAAGAGAATACTCGCAACACTTGAGCATCCTGCAGTTGAAATAAGAGGTGGCTATAAATTTATGATGGTAGTACGGTACGTATTGTAATTTTATGCAGTTATGATTTAATATTGGCATTATTACATGTGTTTACATGTATCTCTACTGTGATTGGCGTCATGTATGTCTATAAGGTTTTGTGTAAGTTTTGATAATTGATTTTGTGTATATTTATACTACTGATAATTATTTTAAATACTGATTTTGTGTATATTTGGTTTTTTTAAAGATTTTATTAGAGAAAGAGGGTGAGCAAGAGAGAACACACAAGCAGGGGCAGAGACAGAGGGAGAGGGAGAAGCTGACTCCCCTGCTGAGCAGGAAACCCAATGTGGGGCTCAATTCCAGGACTCTGGGTTCATGACCTCAACTGAAGGCCCCGATTCTGTGTATATTTGTAATATTTATAATAGATTTGTGTATATTTTATGGTAGTAAATGATAGAACAGTATCTACACATATTTTATGTACTCATGGCATACCTAGTTTTCCAGTATTTTTAGGGTACAAGATTTGTTAGTGTTATCACATCATTGCAAATCTCTAAAAAATTTTCCATTGTGTTTATTGAAAAAAAATCTATAAGTGGACCTGTGCATTTCAAACCCCCTTTTATTCAAGGGTCAACTGTAGTGTCTGGCAGATACAAATGATTTATGTCACTAACAATGCAGCTGTGAGCTCACCAGTTTGATTAGCCAATTGTATGAAAATATATTAGGTGATAATTGTACAATTCAGGAATGTAAATTAATGTATAAGGTATTGCAAATTATAGTTTAGTGGAACAAATAAGGTAAGGTAAGATAAACAAATAACTACTGAGTGCTGTTATAGAAGAGTATTAAAAGTTTTAGGAGTTCAGAAATGGGTACGTTTCCTTTTTGGTATGATGGTGAAGGGAGTATCAAGCTAGGTCTTTGAGAATCCAGGAAAGCTACATTAGAGAAGTTATGTTTGAGATTAATCTAAGAAAAACTATAGAATTTCATGTTTATTATTCTAAAATGTTCTCCATCTCTTAGCCCCTCTTTTGACCTTATTGTCATCTAACTCTGTTGGCGTCTTCTATTGAGCAGATGATAGTGAGGTAAAAACATCCTTCTTTATGATATATTTCTTTAGTAAGTGCTTTATTATTCTTTCTTCACTTTGCTTTATTTTATTTTCCTTCATGGTACGAAGCATGGTTATAGTAACATGTTTTAGGAAGCTTAAACTCCCTTCTTATGCTTCTTTAACTGTTTATTTCTATATTTGCTTCAGACATTAGCTAAAATTTCAGTACTTCTAGAATGCCTTTCCTCCGGTACTACCATCCTTTTGGATCAGAGCTCCTTCTACATGTAAGCTTATAGTTTTCATGAGATTCCTCTACGTTTAACATTTAACCTAAGGAATAGGACCAAAAATGTTTATTAAATATTCCTAATACATATGTACTCTGTGTTTGTATGATTATTTAAAAACCGGGAGTTTATAGTCAACCCTGAATTTTCTGTGTTTAGGGTCCAAAATATGCATGTGCTCAACATGTGTTGAGGGAATGAATAAATTCACAATATATGAAAGGAAAGTGTGCATACATAAGAAACTGTAGTAAAATAAGTACACTAACATGAATATAGTAACTGAACTTACAGTTCAGTTGTGTGATGACAAGTGTTCGGACTGGGTCTGATTGGGTCAGGTTGAGTCCATGATTATTCCTCTAGATAATGAAGAAAAAAGTTTTGGCTGAGGTGATGGCCTATTCTTTAAAGTCCATGCCATGTTTGTTTGTTTTTTTAAAATAACCTTATTGAGGGGCGCCTGGTGGCTTGCTGGGTTGAGCATCCAACCCTTGGTTTCAGCTGGGGTCTTGGTCTCAGGGTCATGGGATCCAGCCCTGAATCAGACTTCGTGCTCAGTGGTGAGTCTTTGTGAGATTCTCTTTCTCCCTCTCCCCTCCCTGTGCTCCCACACACACACTCTCTCTCTCTCAAATCTTTAAAATAAATAAAACAACTTTATTGAACTATATACAAAAGAACTGTACCTATTTATTGTGTATGGTTTGATGAGTGTTGACTTATGCAAATGCCTATAATATCATTACCATATTCAAGGAATAGACACTTTAAATGGCTCCCAAAGTTTCCTTGTGTCACCCTTTATTTTTTTGTGGTAGAATGCTTAACATGAGATCTACACTTTTAAATTTTGAAATGTACAATGCCACATTAACTACAGGCACTGTGTTGTAGAGCAGATCTCTAGAACTTATCTAGAATAATGGAAACTTTATGCCCATTGGATAGCTTCCTATTTCTCTCAGCCCCTGGCAATAATGGTTGCATTTTCTACTTTATGAGTTTGTTAATTAGGTACTATGTATGAGTGGAATCATATAGTATTTGTCTGTGACTGGCTTATTTACCTTGCATAATGTCTTCCAGGTCCACCTACGTATTGTAAATGGCAAGATTTCCTTCCTTTGGAGGCTGAATAATCCTCTATTGTGTGTTTATAACACATTTTCTTTATCCATTCATCTGTCAGTGGATACTTGGTTTGTTTCCATAAATTGGTTGTGAACAATGCAGCAATGAACTTGTTTCTATGTACCTCTGTTGCGGTATTTTCAAGATATCTATTTTGGGGGCACCTGAGTGGCTCAGCTGGTTAAGCGTCTGTTTTTCCCCTCAGGTCATGATCCCAGGATCCTGGGATTGAGTTCTGCGTTGGGCTCCCTCCTCAGTGGGGGAATCTGCTTCTCTCTCTCCCTCTCTCCCTCCCCTGCTCATGCTCTCTCTCTCTGTCTCTTCTCTCAAATAAATAATATCTGTAAAAAGTTTTTTTTTTATCAGGTATATATCAAGAACGGGAATTGCTGGGTCATTTGTTGGTTCTATTTCAATTTTTTGAGGAATCTCTATACTGTTTCCCGTAATGGCTATACCAATTTACATCTCCACCAACAATGTGGCAGGTGTCTCTTTTCTTCACATCTTCACCAGCACTTGTTACCTATTGTCTTTTTGATAAAAGCCATCCTAACAGATGTGAAGTGATAGTTCAGTGTGGTTTTGATTTGCATTTCCCTGGTAATTAGTGATATGGTGCACCTTTCATGTACCTGTGGGTTATTTGTGTGTCTTTTTTGGAAAAATGTCTATTCAAGTCTTCTGCTCTTTTTTAATTTGATTGTTTTTGGCTATTGAGTTGTATATTATTTGTATATCTTGGAGATTAACCCATTATTAAATATATGGTTTGTAAATGTTTTCTCCCATTTATAGGTTGCTTTTAATTCTGTGGATTCTTTCCTTTGGTGTACAGAGACTTCTCAGTTTGATAATCCCACTTGTCTATTTTTTGCTTTTTGTTAGAGTCGTATCCCAGAAGTTGATAAGACTAAGGTCAAGAGGCTTTCCCCCTATATTATCGTCCAGTAGTTCTACAGCTTCAGGTCTTATGTTTAAATATTTAATTGATTTTGAGTTGATTTATGTGCATGGTATAAGATAGGGGCCCAGCTTAATATTTTTTTTTGCATGTGTGTTTCTAATTTTCCTAATATCATTTTGGAAGATCTAGCTTTCCCTCGTTGTATATTCTTGAAATAATTGTCAAAGATTAGTTGACTGTATATATGTGGGGTTTTTTCTGGGCTCTTCTGTTCTATTAGTATATAGGTGTGTCTTTATGCCTATATCATACTATTCTAATTACTGTAGCCTTGTAATACATATTGAAATCAGAAATTGTGGTACTTCCACATTTGCTTTCCTTTCTGTTCTGAATCTTTTGTTGTTTCATGTGAATTTTAGATGGTTTTTCTATTTCTGTGAAGCCTGACATTCAGATTTGATGAGGGTGACATAAATATGTTGATCACTTTGAATAGTATGGAAATTTTTAATAATTCTTCCAATCTATGAACACAAGATGTCTTTATTTGACTGTGCTTTAATTTCATTTTTTTGTTTTGTGCAGTTCTCTCATCTCCTTGGTTAAATTTATTCTTAAGTATTTTATTCTTTTAGATGTTATTGTGGAAGGGATTGTTTTGTTAATTTTCTTTTAGGGTGGATTGTTAGTATATAGAAATCAACTGATTTTTATGTTGATTTTCTATCTAACAACTTTATTGAATTTATTCTAAAGTTTTTTGGTAGAATTTTTAGGGTTTTCCCATATAGGATCATGCCATTTGCAAACAGATGATTTTACTTCTTCCTTTTCAATTTGTATTCCTTTTATTTCTATTCTTGTCTAATTGCTGTAGTAAGGATTTCCAGTATTATGTTGATAGAAATGGTGGCAAGAAGAGGCAGTTTTATTTGTTCCCAATCTTAAAGGAAACACTTCCCGTTTTTCAAGTTCACTATGTTGTTCACTAGTTCACTAGTTCTAGGCTTTTCTTATATGGCCTTTATTATGTTGAGATATGTTCCTTCTATACTTTTCTGGGTGTTTTTATCATGAAAGAGTACTGAATTTTGTCAGATGCTTATTCTGTATATGACATCGTGTGATTTTTATCTTTCCTTCTGTTAATATGTGTCACAGCTATTGATTTGCATATGTTGAACCATCTTTGCATCCTAGAGGTAATTCTAATTTTTAAATTAGATTAAAATTTTAAATTTAAATGTGAATTTTGTATTTATAAAGAGTTTATGTGAGATTCACATAATAGTTTAAAAGAAGCATAAATAGGCAGTGACTGAAGATTATAAGTTGAAATGACTGATTGAGGTAAGGAAACCAGTGATAAAATAACCTGGACACTTTCCTGTGTGGATATGATTCAGTTGTGGCCCCAGTGTTTACATTAATATAAATGAAAATCTCCAAAGAATACTTTATTAGGGTCTTGAGGTAGATAAGTGCCAAAAAAGGAAAGGTAACCAAAATAGACACTCTGTTCCTAAAGAATAGATGTAACACTGAGAGACAGTTTCTGGGAATATATGTCAAAATATATTTTGTGTGTAAAAATACCTATGTGTGTTTTTAGGATTTGGTTTTAAGTTTTGTTTTATCCTGTTTCTTCATCATTTACTGTTATTTCAAATCATAATACCTAATAGGATAAGATCTTGAGAATTCTCTTGCATTTTATAATATAAAAGAAAAAATAGTAGGATTGAATTTTTTTTTGAGAATAGAAGTTTTACATAACTATCAATTTGAGGAAAAAAATGGAAACATTGAAAATAATCATCCAGTTTAAGGATAAGGAAAAACACATGTCATAATACATTTGTCAGATTGACTATTTTAGTGATGGTACACAATTTTTGTTGAAGAAGCTCTGTTATTTGGAAGAAATATCATCCTACTGGGAGAATGGAAAAGGAAAAAGTACAATGTATAAATTATCCCATTAGTTAAGAGATATGTTCAGGAGACACAATTGCTTCACTAACTCCAAATTCATTTTTTTGCCACATTCTCCTAACATATAATTAGGAGAAATATACCACATAGAAATCTGGGACACTTAATGAAGCCGTATATTATTTTTAAGTACACATTTAGATAAATATAATTGCTAATGTCACTTTGGGCTACGTTAAATTTTTCTTTTTTTTTTCTTTGTATTGCAATGTTTTAACTGTCTTGATTATGCACCTGCTACCCCCTCCTTTATCACTGTCAAGAACATACATCATAAATAATAAATAAATATATATTCTAGTTACAGTTGCATGCTTGCTATTCATTAAAAGTGTATTGGCCTGGATAGTACAAATATAATAGGCTAAATTTATCATTCTTAAATGAAAACAATCACCACAAGAAGATAGGAAGATACAGAAAATGATTTAGAGTTACGCTGAATAGTTCACCTCAAATTTATTTGACTCTGACTTTGGTTTTATAGAGAATATTTTGTTTTCTTTTCCATTTCATTTTAATTAGTTGCATTATTCTGTCAAGTGGTGCTGTGTTGGTGGTTGACAGATATGTAAATATGAAGTGGCTTCAGGAACATTCAATTATTTCTTTAGTTAATATTTTTAAGCTCTCTGTCATAGAATTAAGCTTCTCTGAGATGTAACCCATGTGATGCATGCACAAATGACTGGTTTTTCAAATCTCAATTTATATAATGCTATGAAAAAAGCTATCATTTAGATAGCCCTCTCCCCAGGAAAATAGGATCCCTGTATTCATTACTTGAAATGATATACTCCTTTGAATATTTATAGTAATTGTAATTTAAAAGTTCTGTGTTAGTGTGTAACTTATATATATGACTACATATATGCAAACATATGACTATAGCAAGCCATCATATTTTCCTCCACTAATACCTGACTGAAAATATTTTTAGAAAAAACTCAGACATCATCAAGAAGTGAGTAGAAACATCAACTCGGTGGCAGCTCTTATAATTTATACATAATCTAGTGCACCAGGGAGATACACTTTCTAAAATTAGTAAAACACCAAATACCATACTGTGGTCACAAATTTTATTGCACAATAGTCTCTTATCTTTAGGGAATGCATTCCAAGACCCTTAGTGGATGCTTGAAACCATGGGTAGTACGGCATACCATACGTATTACATTTTTTCTTTTGCATACATACTTATGACATAGTTTAACTTATAAATTAGGCACAGTAAGAGCTTGACAATAGTAAAATAGACAATTATAACAATATACTATAATAAAAAGTTATGAGAATATGGTCTCAAATCTTACCGTACTGTACTCCCCCTTCTTCCCTTCTTGTAATCATGTGAGAGGATAAAGTACCCACGTGATGAGATGAAGTGAGATGAGTGACATAGACATTGTGGCATAGTGTTGGGCTACTATTGATCTGATGATCGTTTGTCAGAGGATCATCTGCTTAAGGACCATGGTTGACAGTAACTGAAACCTTGCAAAGAATAACTGCAGATAAGGGGGGAACTGCTGTATTGGCTAATTTTAATTTAGAAAAATGATTGCGTTTCCCTAATGAAATTAAACGAAGACCAGAAAAGCTGTATTTAAATTGGTGAATCTAAAATTTTGGTTATGTGAGTAGCGTTGAGGATCTTATTAAAGATGCATAAATGCCTGGATGTTAGAATTCATGATGTCCGGTATAGGGTTGGCCTTCTCCATTTTTACAAATATATTCTATAATTAAAACTATAAATAACAATACATTGACAAGTGATGTATCTGTCACCCCAATGTAACAAAGGAAACTTTACTAATACAGTGAGATCATTTGTATAGCAATGATTATTTGCACTTGGGCATTTCCCTTCTGTTTCCTCGGGGGTAACCATGCTCCTCAATCCATGGTAATAAAGATAGGAGAAAATATTAAAAACCTCTGGATATAAAATATATTAGACCAAAAGGAAACAGAACCAAGTTGTAGCCTTATAGTGTTTTCTCTCTCTAACTCTACAAGCAGAGAACAATTTTCCCATAAGCAGAGAAATTACAAACCTACATAGAATATTCTTCCTTATGTATAACTTGATGTCTCCACTCTGTCTAATCCAGGCAATACTTGTTCTTTTGGATTAACAATGTAAATCACTCTCAGAAGCTATTACCTCAAGAATAAGATGAGTCATTTACATTTTTTATGTTAATCAATTTAGCTTGCTGTATTTTAAATTTCAAATAATGTTCCTATTTTGAAGATTAGGTGTTACCTAAAAAGCATTTTGGCTGGATGGCATAGAGGGGAACTTCTGTTACCTGGAGGGCAACAATAAATATCATGTCCTCAGAGAAAGGAGGAAAGGGGAATATTGCAAGAGACTGGGGAGAAATTGTAAAGGTAATATTTAATATGCTAATATTTATACATGAAAATTATGACCGTTTTTGGTCTGCCTGGAAAAGGAAGGATAGTCTACATGCAAACTATTGCAAAGATGCCCAGCAGCTGGTGAGGTGTCCTTAGTGGCTTGGGAGACCTAATCTGATCCTTTGGAAGGCATTGACCGCCTGTGTTTATTTTATTACATAACCAATTTGTAAAAATCTTCACCCTCTGGAAAAATGAAGGATGCAAACTATCTTATGCACTTGTTTTAATTTTCTTCTAAATGTAACTGTTACTAAGGATTTGCCTGAAAATACATTACTAAAAGCTGAGACTCTGCTGATGTTACATAGGCTTGAGTCCATCCCAGGACCCTGAGATCATGCCCTGAGCCAAAGGCAGCTGTTTGACTGAGCCACCCAGGTGTCCCACGTATTTCTTCACCTTTTGAAAATGTCTATTCTGAGTGGTTTTATGCTACCCGTTTTTTTTTTTTAATTTGTTACATACATTACTGAACATTTCAAAAATTACAATTTTCAAGTTAATCTATACAACTTAATTCCCATCAAAGTCCAAAAGAAACTTTAAGAAATGTATTTTTTCTGATTTTGATACATGAATCATTTTAGAACTAGAAAAGCATAATTACATACGGTATAAGATATATTTTCTAATACTGAACAGACCCTAAGTCACCTAAAAATATTCACCTGAGTGAAATCTTGGAGTATTTGTCTTTTTGACTTATTTCACTTAGCATAATACCCTCTAAGTCTGTCCATGTTGTTGCAAATGGTAAGATCCATCCTTCTTATGACTAATGTTCTAGTGTGCGTGTGTGTGTGTGTATACATACGCATCATGTTATCTTTATTCATCTGTTTATGGACACTTGAGTTGCTTCCCTATCTTGGTTATTATAAATAATGCTGCAATAAACAAAGTGATGCATATATTTTTTGAATTAGTGTTTTGTTTTCTTTGGGTAACTACCCAGAAGTGGAATTACTGGATCATATAGTATCTCTGTTTTTAACTTGAGGAATCTCCATACTGTTTTCTGCAGTACTTGCACCAGTTTACACTCCCACCAGGAGTGCACAAGGGTTCCCTTTCCTTCACATGCTCACCAACAGTTATTTCTTGTCTTTTTGATACTAACCAGTCTGACTGGTGTGGTGTGAGGAGATACCTCATCGTGCATTTCCCTGATGATCAGTGATGTTGAGCATCTTTTCATGTGTCTGTTGTCTGTATGAGTTGATGTTTTGATATGTTTATAAAGGCACACTTTTAGGTTAAATAATTCAGTATTATTTAACCTTAACTTACACAATTAAGCTCATAAATATCTGTTCTACCTAAAATATAGAACCGTATATGCAGAGGACAGAATGGAGAATTTATCATCTGAATTTTGATTAGTGGATTTTTTTAAGTTTTTATTTATTTGAGTGAGACAGTGCTCCTGAGCATGAGCAGGGTGGGTAGGGAGAGGGAGAAGCAGGCTCCCAGCCGAACAGGAAGCCCCACATGGGGCTTGAACCCAGGATCCTAGGATCATGACCTGAGCTGAAGGCAGATGCTTAACTGACTGAGCCACCCAGGTGCCCTGATTAATGTATTCTGTCACTATTTTTTTACTGCATCATCTCCCTGTGACCCCAGTGCCCCAACAAGTCCATCAAATGTCTTATCATTGAGACATATAAAGAATTTTTCTGTCGGTAAAAAACAACTGTAGCAATATACTAGGCCTCAAACATCTAAAACATAAGAGAGTTGGAATCCAGGAAGGGGATAAAATTTTGTTGTACCAAAAAAAAAAAAAATTCCTAGTGATTAATCCAGCCTTTAAAATAAAATTGCACATTATCTACCAACCCAAGATTTTCTCATAGTGCTACCAAAATTTAAGATTTTTTTTGGTTATTGTCTTTAAGCCTACATTATGATTGATAAGCAGACTTTATCAGAGTGATTTATCAGTTCAAACTCCTTTTTTAGCATTAATAAAAAGGACCTTGATTGCCGATATCTCAAGAATATAAAACCATATTCACCTCCAAGTATCTTGCTAATATCTTATTTAGAAAATGGATCAGTTTGACTTTTTAGATTCTGAAAATGGTATATAAAATTTGTGTATAAAATGACTAGTTGATAAGTAAAGCATTGGGAATTTTATCAAAAAATTCTGTAATTTTGAAAGCTTAATTATGCTACATGAATGGACATTAATGGGAAGTTAGATGATGTAGTCTTAATATTAAATCAGAGACCTCTTTATGAAATATATTCTGCATGTTTTGCTGTGCATACAACATAAATATAGGTACACACATCTGAATCTGCTGCAGGGAGAGTTTAGTAACCAAGTGAATTGTGCCAATGTAGGGGCTTTCTCATTTAGAAGCTTACTGCTGTGACATGTAAGATTTATTCTGGAGTTTGGGCTTCCAAACACTCAGAAATTAAGTTAAATTTTAGGGGTGCTTGGGTGCCTCGGTCAGTTGAGTGGCAGACTCTTGATTTTGGCTCAGGTCATGATCTCAGTGTCCTGGGACTGAGCCCTGTGTCAGGCAGAGGGCGTGGGGTGGTCCAAGCTCGGCGAGGAGTCTGCCGTAGATTCTTTTCCTCTCCCTCTGACCTTCCCACCGCTGGCAAGCTCTCTCTCTAAAGTAAATAAATAACTCTTTAAAAAAAAGTGAAATATTTATAAAGAAATTAGTGTGAATAATTAAATTCTTTATTCAAGAAATATTTATTTTCTATTTGAAAACAATTAAAATAATCCTCTGAATGCAAGCACCATGAGAAGAATTTTTCTGTCATTCATTTCACTCACTGGCGCGTCTTCAGCATTCATCAGTTTGTGACACACAGAATTTGTTCAATATTTACTGGAGAAATAAATACACATATTGCCAAATCTGACAAAGTATTTTTATATTTATTCTATTAATTAAAGAAATAACATAGAAACTGTTTCCTAGTATTAAAGTATTTTTAGTTACTCCTTTGATATGAAAAATCCTTTTACGATCTCACACTTTCCTGAAGCAGCTAATGCCTATTGACTGCCTGCCATGTGCCTGTCACTGTGTTGTCCTGTGAGAAGCAAGTCAAGCCCGTTCCACGTTAGAGGCACCACACACGCTTGCATATTGGCACACTGGTAAAACATGGCTTATGTGTAAAGGAGCCCTCATAACTGAAGTCTAATCCTTCATAAATGTTTGTAGGGAAATGTAGGGATTTTCATGTTCCTTTCATTCTTTGTTCATTCTCTTTTCTTTGTCTAAAATATAAAGGTGAATGCATACAAAATTGTTGTGCAAACTGTTACACGTGGTGTAACTATTAGGTTTTTGTTGTTGTTGTGAACCTAGAAAATTATACCCTGTTTCAATAGATCACTTGGACATGATGGTATCTTCTAAGAAGATCCCTGTACTGTCTCTCTTTCCTGTAATCACTGTCTCGCCTGTGTTTCAGTGAGTTATGTGCTCTGTGCTCATCACAGAGGGCTAGACTGTCATCTGCTTCGTTGGCAGGGGAGATTTTACAGTTTGGTTTTTCTTACTGTCTAATATATCCCCAGGAGCACACACACAAAAAATACATAATAGTCTTTGTAATAAAGAAAACTTGGAACTCTTTTAAGGTAAAATTATATCCATTCACTGAGAATACAGGTTATTGTCTCTGTCAGAAAATCTGTAAGAATAATGACAAAAAAAAATCAGGACTAAGCTAACTGATGCTATTTTTATCAAGTGTTCTTATCATTTATCAGTGAGCCTCTAAATCCATGACAGCACAGATTTTAGGAAAAGCCCTGGGTGGTGGCAGGATTTATTGGCAAGCTCCACAGCTAGCACAGCTGGAATTATAAATGACCTACAGCCTGTAGAATCATCAGCTCCCTGGTTTGCACATTCAAACAATTCAGGTCAACAAGGTTGCTATATGTGAGTATAGTGAGTCCATGTGCAGACATTTTAATCTTGTATCATTAAGTTGTTGTTATGATGTGGGTCTGATTTGGCAGAGTTTAGCCTATAGCTAGGTTTAAGAAACCCTTAGACATTTGAAATTAATTTCTCACACCCAAATAATATCTAAAAAAATGAAAATGTACTCTTTGAATTAGAGGTGGGCATGCCAAAATAATCAGGATATATTACTTCTGCTTGCCCAAATTAAAAAAAAAAATCATACTATAAATATGAATATCTCCAACAGAATGTTTAACCCAAGAAACCAAAGTTAGGTGTTCTGGGAAGAGAATTTTAGTCACCACAGTAGCAAAAACAATTTACTTTCTAAATTGCCTTTAAAAATTTTATTTTCTTTCTTGAGTTGGTTGTAGGGTTCAGGAAAAAACAATATTTAAAATTTTATAATAACACTTGAGGAAACTTGCAGTATTTTCAAAAGGGTACTTTTGTTAAGGGAAGAAACCTGAGATCGCACAAATGAAATGTTGGCACTTGGGACATATTTGGAAGGGTTTTTCCACCAGATATTTTGCAGTTCAGTTAATTGAGCAGGGAAGGAACATATGCAATGGGGTAGGTACTGCTTGGTGTAGGTACTGTGAGGATACCGAGATAGGTCGAATATCCTTGCTATCCAGAATCTCAAAACATGTTTGGAGACTTTGAAGTCCAATAAATATGGTAACTGGACAAAATATGCAAAGCCTTGTTTTTGAACAGATGAAAAAGAGATTGAAGCTAAGAAAAGTAAATTTGAAATAATGGATATGAATTGTGTCTCAAACATTGATAAAGCACTTAAAAACAATATTTGCTAAGTTTTAAAGTTCTAAATGAGGTTCAGAGGAGGGAGGATGAAAAGGAATTACAAGAATAGCAAGTTGATCTGCTTGCTAGGAGATGGTGGAGGGTGGGGTATTGTAACAAAATTTCTGAAGTGTATTTCCTTAGGGAATATTTGGATATTTGCATATTCTGGTACTAACTATAGTATTTTTAAAGACAATCATAGAAACATAAGATCAGGTATAGTAGTATACTCTATATTTTGGAGTTTCTAGTTTGTATAGCCCCACCCCTGGACCTTTTACAGTAGGTATTGTGGGGAAATTGTCTTGGTAGGAGGTCTTCAAGATTCAGAGTAAGAGAGTTCACTTATTTGTTCCTGTGTTCACAGAGAAACCAAGTTCAAGGTTTTATTTTTTTAATTTAATTTTTTTAAAGATTTTATTTATTTATTTGACAGAGAGACAGCCAGCGAGAGAGGGAACACAAGCAGGGGGAGTGGGAGAGGAAGATGTGGGGCTTGAGCCCAGGACCCCGGGACCATGCCCTGGGCCGAAGGCAAATGCTTAGCAACTGAGCCACCCAGGTGCCCCCCCAAGTTCAAGGTTTTAAATGTGATTTGTCCTTGTACAGCTAGAGATAATGATCTTGTTTATGAAAAACATAATAAAAAGTTCGGACTGTGGACACATTTCTATTTTTTAAATCAAGACAGAATATTTTCATATATAAAGTAAAAAATATACTCGGAAGTGAAGTGTTACATTCAGTTTTGCATTTCCTGCTTGTACATAAATATATGATAAAAATAGCATACCAAAAGGGTAAAAAGCACTTCTGTGTTTATGAGAACACTATATTTTGAATTTTTTGTATAGTGAATTTTACTTTTCTATTTCCCTTTGTTTTTCTTTTTCACTTTGCTTACACTGTCAAAGTTATCTTTTACATATGATTTTAAAGAGTTGGAGCTTTATTTCTCATAATTTAAGTAGTTAGAGATTGTAGATACCAATGAAATAGAAAAATATGTATATGGTAGTTAATGTTGAGTGAGCCCATCTTCCAAAACTGCTCTTTTTATTCTAAGCTAGGATCCTGTATTCCCATCACAACAACCTGCATGCCATGTTGCTTCACAAAAAGCAATACATTCAGATCAGTGTGGGTTTCAACCGGACATGTGAATCTGTGTATGGAAAGGACGGGGACTGTCTCAACTTCCTGTTCTGTGGTGTTCATCTTTAAAAATTTTGCTTGGTTTGTTTTTCTTATATTTGGTGATAGAGCCCTTGCAGTTTTGTTTTTTTTTTTTTTCATATGGGCGTCCATCTATTTAAATATTTTCATTTAAGGGCACCTGGTTGACTTAGTCGGTTAAGCATCTGCCTTCAGCTCAGGTCATGATCCCAGGGTCCTGGGATCCAACCCTGCACTGGGCTCTCTGCTTAGTGGGAGCTGCCTTCTCCCGCTCCCTCCACCTGCCACTCCCCTTGCTTGTGTTTGTACTCCTGCATCCACACGCGCTGTCTCTCAAATAAATAAAATCTTTAAAAATTTTTTTTAAAAATTTCATTTATTTGTGGCTTTTGCCACCTTCACTGAAATATTTTATAAAGTTCCTATCAAATACTAACTGAAAATATCCTAAAAAATAAGGTTCTTAAGAAAACTGTTAGTAGCTTATGTAAGATTCCTACCCATAGGCATTGCAAAACATGACCACAGAACACCAAAAAAAAAAAAAAAAAAAAAAAAAAAAAAAAAAAATCAATACACAAAAGGGTGGCTTTTATATTATGTGTAGGTCAAGATTGCAAGTGAGTTTTAGAGATGGGAGGAAAGGTTGAAAATATATTTATGGTGAGCATAATCAATATTTTTCTCTATGAAAAAGCATGAATAAATTCTGGTAGAGAAAAAAAAAAAAAAGACCAGTATACAAAGATGCTATGCATAGGAGGTCAATTTTATGTTTCCTAGTATAGATGAAAAATCCAGACGTTCTTTGTGTGTGTATGTTGTGTATTCTACCACGTTTATATTTGTTATAAAAATAGAATTATTGGACTCCAAACTAAAAAATGTGGACCAGAAAGGAGGGGTTAGCAACTGGCCTCCAATCCATTTTCCTTGCCCTCATACATTCTCATGAAGAAATAAAAAAGCAATGTGGTCTGACCTCCTTGTAAACAAGCTAATCTTATCTACACATGTTATTTACTAGTGGAAACAATGTAGAGTTTTTATCAAATACTTTTAACAGCAGATACCTTGTCTGTCTAAATGGCTTATAAACCTCAAAATTGTGGATGCATAGGGCAAAGACTGCTAGAAAATGTCAGTGACAGCTTGTAATTATCACAGTATAAATGAAGATATTGTATGACTAAAATGACTCCATTTGTGTAGGTGATGCCCTGATGCATCTCTTGGGAACTTGTATATTAAATTTGAATAAGAGCTTGCTCTGATGTGGGAAAGAAAGGATCTGGAAAGCTTCAGTGCTGTTCTCAGATGTTGCCAGGTTTATTAACCTGTGATTTGTGACTGTCTGCATCCTTTGAACTATTGGTAAATCATTGCTTAGGTTAAAAGATATCCTTTCGTTATTTAACCTTTATTTTATCTCAGTACATCAAGTCAGTTTTTGATTTGTGAATACATATTACTCAAAGACACTAACAATCCTATACTCAAGTAGTTTTGCTATTCATAATACACTTCTGGTAATTTGTGAAAGTGTAGGGAGAAGTTTTTAAAATAATTCCTTGCAATTACCATATAACCTAGAAACTGCATTTTTTGCCATTTATCCCAGGGCACTGTTGACATGTTCACACAAAAACATATACAGTTAACCCTTAAACAAGGCAGGGGTTTGGGCGTTGACCCTGTGCACAGTTGAAAATTAAAATCTGTGTCTAACTTTTAATCCCCCCAAACTTAACTGATAGCCTGCTGTGACTAGAAACCTTATCAATAACATAAACAGTTGATTAAGACATTTTTTGTGTTTTATCTATTGTATACTGTATTCTTGCAATAAAATACAGTAGAAGAGAATATTAATAAATTATAAAGAGAAAATAAATGAACAGAACTGTACTTATAGTCATTGAAATTCCATGTAGACCTAGGCCAGGCCAACGGGGCCATCGGCGGTGGCAACAGTAGGCCTGGCCCAGGGGTGGTGATGTTCCACAGCCTGGTGACCTCAGCCCAGCGGTAATAGCTTCACGGTGGAACCACAGGCAACAAAGCTCCTTATGTGCCTAGAGGTGTACCACCAGGTCAAGACCATCAGCAGCTGCAGCCGCGCAAGTGGGTTGGTGTCTGAGAGGCTATGGGGCCAGGGCCCAAGGCCACACAAGTTCAGCCCCAGAGCCCAGTGTGCTGAGGATTTGGGGGAAGGAGACACATTCCTCCATTTCTTTTTCTTTCTTTCTTTCTTTCTTTCTTTCTTTCTTTCTTTCTTTCTTTCTTTCTTTCTCCTTCTTTCTTTCTTCCTTTCTTTAAATTTTTAAGTTTTTTTTTAACATATTCATGCTGTATTTATTTTAGTAATGTAAGATTGGTGTAACCTTTAAAAATACGTGCCTCCATTTTAGCCCAGCATCCCGGCCCATCATCCCTGGGTGCTCCGTCAACCACCCCACAGGCACAAGAGGCAACCTACAGCCCTGCCCAGTCGCCTTCAGTTTGGTCTCATGCATTCTAGGCTAGGCAGTTGTAAATAAATACTTTCTGGTTTTTGCTGTCAACTGTTAAAGACCTGCATTAAGTCATCCATGAAGTTCAAACCTATGTTGTTCAAGGGTCAGCTGTATATGAGAGTTCCTAACAGCATTATTCGGAATAGCCCTAAATTGGAAATAACCCAGATATCCCTTCAAGGAATGAATGGTTAAACTCTGATACACAAATACACCCATACCCATCCATCCACTCTGTGGAATACTCACCAATAAAAAGAAAGAACTTTTGATTTTTACAACATCACCTTGGGGAATTATGCATGTAAAAAGCAGTTTTAAAAGCTTACATACTATATTATTTAATTTATGTAACATTTTTAAAAGGTTTTATTCATGGGAGAGAGACAGCATGAGCGGGGGGGCGAGGCAGAGGGAGAGGGAGAAGCGTACTCCCTGCGGAGTATGGAGCTTGACATGGGGCTTGAACCCAGGACTCTGAGATCATAACCTGAGCCAAAGTCAGACACTTAACTGAGTGAGCCACCCAGGTACCTCTCATTTATATAACATTTTTGAAATGATGAAATTTTAGAAAAGGAGAGCAGATTGCTAGGGGTTAGTGGTGAAGGCCAGGGGATATTGGAGGAAATGTGCATGGCTATCAGAGAATACAAGGGATATTAGTTGAACTGTTCATCTTGGCTGTGATAATGGATAAATGTACCTGTACAATGGGTAAAATTTTATTAAAAAAATATATATGTATACAAATGAATGAAAGTAGAACAGAATATCAGAATAAGATCAGTTTTTTTTTTAATCAATGTTAATTTCCTCAATGTGACATCACTAGGGATATGTGGCAAATGTACATGTAATTTCTGTATTCTTTGTTACATGTTCATGTGACTGTATAATTCTCTTAATTCAAATTTCAATTTGATATTTACATTTTACCTTAAAAAAATCAACCGTACTTAAATATTAGAAAAACAGGACTTGTGTTCCAGATTGAATGTTTGCCTTCAAAATTCATGTTACCCTAATGCCTAATGTGATAGTATTAGGAGATTGGTTCTTTAGTAGGTAATAAGAACATGAGGTCAGAGTCCTTATTAATGGGATGAAGTACCCTTGTAAAAGAGAAATCGGAGGGCTCCTTCACCCTTCTGCCTTGTTGAGGACACAGTAAGCAGGATTCTGTATGAACCAGGAAATATGTCCTCACCAGATAACAGAATCTGGCAGTGCCTTGATCTTGGAATTCCCAACCTCCCGAGTTGTGAGAAATTTGTTTATAAGCCATCAAGTCTATGGTGTTTTGCTATAGCAACCCAAACAGGCTAAGACATCTTGAATAGAAAATAAAAGGCTGTTTATTTTACTTATTATAGAAAAGATAAATACATATAGAAGATATTATATAATCACGTATAGAAACAGGTCAACAGAGCCGACTCCACTTTGCTAATATAAAGGCATGATGTGGTGGCAGTTTAGAAAGATTAATTCAATATAACAAATTTTGTTCCACTAAATTAGAGCAGCTCATGCATGCGATGCACCGTCTTTTTAAATTATACTTATTAGTAGTATACAAGTGGAAAATGCCTGGATATCTGGAGGGTGAGTAGAGTTGAGGGGGTCAAAAACTTATTAATTTTGGACAAGATAATACTGTGAATTCATGTGACAATTTGAATTGCTTTAATTTTATTTATCAGATTATTTGTGAGATACTTTATTATATACTTTTTCATTTTCTACCTAATTTCGAGCACTATGCCAGGTGCTGGAATTAAGCTGGAGAGCAAAATTAAGGGTCTTGCTTTCCTGGAGTTCACAGTCTAATGAATTAGGCAAACATTAATTGAATAAGCACATGAATAGCGGTCACATTAAAACCAAATGGCAACTCTAGTAAGCGCTATAAAAGTTAAGTAAAAGGTGCACTATTGGAGGTGGGTGGGAAATTATATAATCTTAATTTTCCTTGAAATAGTATTAGACCTGAGGTCTAAACAAAAGTAAACCCTTCAAAGAGGAAACATCCTGGTTGAGTAGCAATGGAAGGAAGAAACAGAGTGGTCCAAGTGCCATGAAGAAAAGATGTGTGAGGCTGGGATATAGAGGACCTGTAAGGGATGAGTTTGAAGATAAGTAGCTTGTCTATTCAGGGTTTAAACATTTCTTCCCAAATTCCCCAAATTTGTTCTTGAGCATCTTGTTTAAAGGGGAACAGCTGTGTTTAGGAAAGAAACTGATGTAAGGAGAAATTATTATATTTACATACTAATACTGTTGCTTTGCCTACATTGTGGAGGCTAGAAATTGAAAAAATGGTTTACCAATGGATGTAAGTAGGTAAGATTGTTCTGTTATTTGAAGTAAATGATAGCTTGGGCTAGAAAGGAGAGACTTAAACAGAGTTTGAGATGTTTCAACATTGTATATTTTGAAGTTAATGTGTGTTTAAAATGGACATGTCATGGAGACAGTGGGTAGAGGAAGGAAGGTATGAAGATAACAGATATATTTAGGTTTATTAAGTTTAGATATGCCCGTTTCTTGGTTGTGCAACTTGAATGAGGGGTCATGGTACTCATTGGCCTTTGTGACAGTGGAAGAAAAAAGATATGATTAACAGGATGGCCTTTAGTTTGTTTTTGTACAATAGAACACATGAATCTGGAGTACGTAGTTCAGAGTGGAGATTGCTGGTCATGGACACAGCTATAGGTAGACAGTGTTTGTTAATGAATCACCTTCTCTCTGACCTGAGAGAAGGCGGGGAATTTCAGTTTTGAAGAATGGCATCAATTAGAAGCTATGAAAAGATGGGGAAAAAAAAAATATATATATATATAGTAATGGCTGGATTATTTATTGTCTGAGTTAAGATAAGATAGACTTTCCAAAGGGGCATTATTATTTGAGAAGGATGTTTTGAACAAAATAAGCCTGAAGGATAATAAATTATGTAACATTCTTAAAGGTATGTCTCTAGTATAAATTTTGTCCTTTAGTTAGATGTTGGACAACTCTTACATACAGAAGAAAGAGGAGAAGGGGGATGCCTGTAGCTGCAGATAACTTGATGTAAGTGACACAAAGGTTGAGAGACAACTGTCTCATGGTTTCTATTTTTCTACAAACCAGGTGCAATTTTAAGACAGGGGGATGGAACAGATGGAAGAGAAATAAGTGGTTGGACAAAGTAAGGAGAATTTGAAATTGTGACTTTGAAAGTCTGACCATTCAACAAAGAAATAGAGCATGACGGGCCAGACTGAGAGCCCACTTGAGACTTGTGGCTTTTTTATTGCGGCAGTAATCACCCCTCCTTTTTAAATTTCTATAGCATTATTAGGGTGTTCAGTGGCAGACCTGGAGAAATCAGATTGTTGAGTTCTTCCAGGACTGACACTCTTAGAACTTGTGGCAAATACTACTTATTCAGCATTATTCTTTTCCTGTTTACAAAAGTGGGTTACTTACTCCATCGTCCCTTGCATCTGGACTGACTAGTGGTTGATTTCCAGCCGAAGGAATGTGAGGGTATCTTAAGGATTATTGAGGCCTGACACCTCAAATAATCCCATCCAGTCTTCTGTGGTCTGTCTTTCATCTTGGATGAAAACAACAAAGCAGTTTTGAAAGTCACATGCTGTAGATAACAGAGTAACCACCAAACAAGTTCCCTCAATGACCACATGAAAGAGAGGTACCCAGGGAATCTTAGGACAAACCAAGACTTTTTTTGTGAGCAGAAAATAAATTTCATTTGTGTCAAGGTGGTAGTATTTTTCTTCACCCGTAAAACCAGATAGAAAACAGTTGTTGCTTTGTGGGCTAATAAGGTCTCTGTAACAACTATTCAACTGTAACCCTGTAATGCAAAGGCAGACCTAGGCAGTACATGAAGAAGCATTTCTGTGTTCTATGAAACGTTATTTACTAGAAAGACCATGTGCTAAGTCACCTAGAATGTGCTATCATTGGTATTAAGCATTTGTTACCTTACATTAGCCTGTCCAAACTAATATAAATGCATTATGAAAATGGATAAGCACAGGGAGACTTAATGTGTTCTAGAATGTACTTTTGCAGTAACAGAACATAGAAATAACTGAAAGAAAGTAAGAAAGGGGATAATGACATAATATAATTAGTGGAGTCAAAAATGGGATGTGACAATAAAACTGAGGAATGGTGCTAATGGGAGTGATTTAACAGGCAAGCTGGAGATAATTTTAATTTAGTCACATGGGAGTGACTTAAGAAACTGAATCCAAATAAGTTGTGCATATGTGTGGTAACTATAATATCTTATTATGCCAGTCCATCAATATGAGAAGTCAAGGGTCAAATAAGGTTGAATGTGTATGTAATGATAATGATTTGAATGCCATAGTTATAGATTTATATGTATATACACACACAGGCGTCAATATCCCTTATTGGTAGGACACCAGTAGAGATTCAAATTAACACATGCATTACACATCATATACATATATGTGTATAAACAGAAATAAGAGCTACATATAAACATAAGTATAGATGTAGGTAGAGATGGTTGACCGTACAATCTTTGCTCCTTAGATGCCAAACATATCATCCACTTCAGATTTGCATAATGCCAGAGTTTCTCAACTCAAGTGTAAAAGGTGTTATCCATGAGCATACTATAAAATAAAGTAGAATTTAATCAGAATTAAATAGCTTCTGCATGCAGAAAGACCATCTCTGAAATAGTCTAGAATAGTATGAGGAGCACAGAGGAGAATCTATTTAATTATCACTCTAACTAACTACAAGAACAGCTTTGTAAGAAAACAGAAAAAAATATGTTTTAAACGATTATAATAAAACATAAATAGAATATTGCATTCATTTAGGTTTTCTGTACATAAGGTGATTTATGGCAGATTTAGAACGTTTATAACAATACAGTTGCTGACGCTGCACTATATTAGGTTATTGAAAAATGTAGCATCAATTCATATTATCACAAATAAGGTAAACCACTTCCCTCTTCTCCATAAAATAATTCCTTAATAAGTAGCTCATTGATTATGCATAAACTCCTTTTAGCCAAGTTCATTAACTGAGGTTATACTTGCTGACATATCAAACTATGATTAGACAAATTACTTAAAATATTTTGCCCAAACAAGAGTGGAATAATCACAGCATTATTTTCTTAATTACTAAGAAGACTAGTTGCAGTATTTGCTGAGATTTGTGATGCAATAAAAATGTTTAGTAGTCAGGGTATAAACTAAATGTTTAGATTGAAACATGACTTCAGGTGGAATGATAGCATCTGTAGTGGGGGTTCTCCCAGCTTTGTTCTGGCTCTCAGCAAATACTAGCCAGTGATGCTAATATCAAGTACAGAAACAGATTGTGTCCTTATATTTTCTACTAAAACTTTTTGTTACAAGATAAGACTTTTGTTAAAGTTTTTTTTTTCCCCTAGAGAATTCAAATTATTGCCACCTGATACATCTTGTTTCAAATGTCACTTACACATAGTTTAAGTGTAACAATATTAAGTATCTTTCGGCTTTCTACTGGAAGAATAAGGGATAAATGAGATTCAAGCCACTGTTTCCCATTCACTGTGGGTAACAGAGTAGTACCTTTTCATCTTGGAAAAATAAGTTTTTGGGATCTTCACTCTTTGGGGTACCCAGATTTTATAGTTACTTGAAGTCACTGGGTGGAGTGACAATTGAGGGTAGAATAGCTTTGCTATTAAAAAGGAGGGAGGAAGGGGAGGAGAAAAGCAGTACTTAAACTGCCACCTGGCAACACATTTCTATTTGTCTTTTCACACGGTGTCTAGGATGCATGTACCAGATTTTTGTCCCACCTACACGTTGCTAAGTGGCTTTATTTTTCATGTAAATACTTTTTTTGTTTGTTTGTTTGTATCTAGGTTTATGCCTCTTGGTAAACACTGGATGTTGATCTCCCTGCATTTAGTCTGGAAATAGATTCATGTTTGATATTTAAGTGCATTTTGTATGTCACCTCATTGCTCCAATGTCATCTGCTTCTGAGTTTTTACTCTCCACCTCACTAATTATTCACTGTGTAGGAGGGTGTAGATTTAAACTCTTGTCTCTTTGTATTTCACTGACTTTATTGCTTAACTATTTTTGTGGCCATTATATGTTGGATTTAAGAAAAAAGGAAGACAGGCATTGATTGAATAGTTTTGTTTTTAATTTAAGGAATTCAAGTATGGTTATGGAGTCCACTGGCTACAGAACTTTGTCAAGAAAAGGGTTTGACCATTGAAATCTATTTCCCAGACTTGTGTTCACTTTCACTGACTGGAAAGGGAAAAGGTAGTGTTTTTCTCTGGTTTTACCTTACACAGTCCGGTTGCCCAGAGGAGATTGCCCGAAAGTTCCACCCTGAATGAGAAGCAGTAGTCAAAATCTTCACTTCCAGACCAAATTGAGTACTTATTAGCAGATCATCAATCTCAGAGGTAAAAAAAAAAGATTTCTATAGTAGGTACTTGATCTTCCTTACACCCAGGCCATCTTGCTCAATTTGTGATAAAACCAAAATGTCAGTTGTAGAGAATCTTACCCTGCATTATCAGCATCCACAGATGGTTTCTCTGCACTTACTCAGATACTGTGACTCAGGCGAAGAAATCCATGCTCTTCATTAGCAGTTGATTGTCAGTTTTACATATAACTAAGAGAAAATCTTTCATAAGTAACAGTTGTAATAACAAAGAAAGGAGAGGGAGTAATCTCTGACTGTTTTCCTCATCTTTGAAAGATGATAGGAATAATAGGAGTGATAAGAATTATATTTGTAGATTGAATTTTGTACCTAATAAACAACATATTTAAAAGAATATGTCACATTGCCTGAAATATTAAAAGACATGTAATATTTGATTGAAGAAGAAATAAAACAATGTATGGGGATTTAGACTGCCTTTTAGGCTGTCATCACTATTCTCCAAATGGATTGGTAGAGTGCAGATTTTTGTACTTCTCTGATTTATTAAGCTGCTTTAATGCATAAAATATTATCCTACTGGCCTGAAAAAGTTGTGGCAGCTTCCAGAAGTCCCTGTTCACCATTAAAGAGCTTATATACTAGGTGTATGCAGTTTAATCTGTATATTAATATACTAAGTATTCATTACTTAGAATGAAATCATGGATTATACCAGCACAGTGGCTATATTGACAGATATATTCTGTTAACACTTTCCACATCTGTTTACATGGCATGATGCCCATTCATAAGTTAATCAAACCTTTTCTGGGAGGGGCTGCTGCCAAAAAGACATTGCTTTGGAAGGGCAACTGGAAATTTTGGAAAAGCAAAGGCAATATGTGGAAACCAGTTTAAATTAATATGTTGAAAATTGCAAAAATCTTGAACATTATATGATTTCTGAAGAAAAGGGAGGGTTCTGGACAAGAAAGACTTACATAGATTATATAACATATTTAAGAATACTCATTTAAAAATTGAGAACATTAGTATAATATGATTAGAAATCTTAGAATCTTGTATCAAGTAGGCAACTCTAGATAAGAATGTCATTGAAATGACACATTTGGATACTTGTCATTTTCTTTTTTTAAAAAAGTCTGTCAGGGCACCTGGGTGGCTCAGTCAGTTAAGTGTTTGCCTTCATCTCTTCAGTGTCCTGGGATCAAGCCCTGCATCCAGCTCTGTGCTTAGCAGAGAGTCTGCTTCTCCCATCCCTTCTCCCCCTGCTTGTGCTCTCTTTCAAATAAATAAATAAAAATCTTAATAATCTTAATAATATCTTAATAATAAAATAATAAAATCTTAATAAAAAATTAAATTAAAAAGGCTGTCTAAAAAAAACAGAGAAAAATAAAAAAATTGGCAAGATACTTTTTCCCTTGGCAGAAAAAAACTTTCCATGAATTTGACAGCTTTTCCCTTCCCAAAGGGAAACACATGACTAAGTGATGTTCTTCTCACTTAGTAATAAGAGATTGTGTTTTGAAACTGTGTACTTTTTAACTCATAATATTCTGTACCTTTAATTCAATTGTCTAATATCTAGTATTTTTCTGATAATACTGTTTTTATTCATATTCGATATACTGAAGGACAGTCTGTTGAACTCAAAGATGTCTAAAAGCTGTTTATGCTGAAGGAATTTTATGTCAATTTACAAGGGGCCTTTTACAAATCAAGTCCTTTCATGATAATAATTACATACATATAGAAATTTCTCCATAAAATCATGTTATAGGTATTATTTTTATTCTGTATTCAAATGCAGATGTAAATATCACATTATATGTTAACACCTCAGGTTTTACTAATAACTGAATTTGTCTGGTAATGGTGGCTTTTGGAAAAGCTTCAGGAAAGCAATAGCATTTGCACTAGACCTTGAAAAATGAGTAGGCATTAAGCCAATTTGTGTTGTATAGCATTGGTGTGCTAAATAGGAAGCACTTGGCACTTTTTATTGCCAGCAGAGAAAATGATTTATATGGTAGCAGTCAGGAATTCAGAATGAGAAAGATGTATGATTCTCTGACATATATTAAGGGGAAATTACCTAAAACCTCAATATTCCATGCTTCAATTTTAAACATTTCTTGGAAATAATTGTTTTTAATTTAAATACTCACCCTGTTATAATGTTTAAATTAAGGAAGTCTAGTGTCTCTCCATTTGATTCTCATGCATAATTTCCATTAATGCTAATAAAACCCGCTAATCTTTAATTGATGTTATTATGTATTTCATGTTCACGCCAATAAGAGAGCCAATAGAATTTCCAGCAGTGACCCCATAGTATCTATATATTTCTACGTAAGTCACTTTGTAGCCAAATTAACAAACATCAGAATGTGTGGTGCTGATAAGATCATAGTGCTCTTTTAAAAATCTAAAAAAAATGGAGAAAATATAATAGTTGAATGTATATGTGGTAAAAGTCTATTTACAATAAATCGCTAAAATAACACCCACTGTTAAGTCAAAAAGAACCCAGATGTATGCATTTGTTAAATGTGTCATTATTCTGATTGTGGTTCATCAGATTTCATTATGACAAAGATGCTCATTCCTTGCCAAGCAATTTGATAGAAGTGAATAGTTATTAGATAAAAAGAATAAAACAGAAACAAATTAGAACTTATTTTGAAGGAAAAAACTGTGCTAAAATGTGTCAAATACAAATACTTCTTGACTCTTATTTTTAACCACAGTGAAAATTTTAGTTGCTCTATTTGAAGGGATAAACCTGAATCTTAAGTACCCAGATATTCAGAGTATTCATTGTACTCCCAATCCTTCCGTAAATTCAGCCTTAAAAATAAATCATATTGCTAATTATGTAAATTTTCAAAATCCTAATTAACATCACATTCATAGTTTAGTAAATCATAGAGTTGGCCTTTTAGCTTTAAAAATTGAAACTGTGCAAGTATAAAAACACAACTGTAATCAACTTTTGAATGAGTTTAAATATTTACATAAAACATGATTATTTTCTGGAAAACAGTTTAGGATATCTATTAATTCTCTAAATTTTCATCAGTGTCATACAGTAAATATATTGCTACCATTATGTGTAAACACTGAGTTAGACACCTATCTTAAGATACATATGAATGTACTTTAGATATTGGAGTGGAGTGGCTAATGGCTAGAAGAACTTGTTAATGCATTTGACTAACTAGCTCATATCCCTTCATGCCCAGCATACTAAAGTTGGAATATGGAATATGGATTTTGTAAACATGGAATATAACTTTATCAACAAGATAAAAGTACTCTAAGATACTTAAGTATCATTAATAAATATAATTATAGAGATCATCTTTGAAATTTTAAATATTGAGTAAAATTTAATGAATAAACTGAGGTTATGGGGGAATTAATTTTCATAGTTTATTATATTGTAGGTTAACAGAACTCAGATATTGAACTGGATTTTTTTTAACATTGACTAAATTGATGCTAATGATGAATTAATCACTAAAAATATTTCAGCAAATAGTGTAGAACTATTTTTTTTAATATAATGGAGAACATGAATAGAAAAGCAAAACAAAATAAAAATGTCAGGAAGAAAGAGAAGAATTTGAGAGTAAGTTAAGGAGGCAGAGAAACTCCTGTACATTCTGATGAAATGATGATTAAGAAACTGTATGGTACCTCTTTTTTTTTTTTTTTNCAAAAAAAACCCCGGATTTTCAGTATTGTACAATCAAACTTCCAGAAGGGATTTCTGTAACTTGATAAGCTCACACTAATATTGTAAAGAAGAAGAAAGCATCAACAATAGCTAAGGAGAAAAATAGGAACACAGCTAGATATTTTCCTTAAAACATATCGAGACTTATGACCATATTATAATTGTGTTCCATTGGTATAGGGTTAGGAATAAAAGACAATGAAAAGGCAAAATGACCTCAAAATAGATTTATAAATATACATATTTGATTTATGGAAGAGGTGGCCTTGTAACTGACTGAGAAAATCAGGTTTGATTTTTGCTGTACATCATTCACAAAAATTAGTTCCATGGGGTGGGGTTAGTGAAAATTATACGATTTAGAAGGATGTATTATTTTTTTAACGACTTTTTTATTAGAGAAAGAGAGAGCAAGAGAGCACATGGAGGGGGAGAGGGAGAAGCAGACTCCCCACTGAGCAGGGAGCCCGATGTGGGGCTCAGTCCCAGGACCCTGGTATCATGACCTGAGCCAAAGGTGGGCTTAGCCAAGTGAGTCACCCAGGCAGCCATTGTAATAAGATAATAATAGCCAGAGTATAAAGTATGTCTGAATTAGAAAGCAAAATATATAAAGTGACTATTAATAGAAAAAAGCCAAGAACAGGCATTCCACAGAAGATCAGTAAGTGACCAAGAAACATAAGAGTAAGTGACCATGGTACAGGCAAATACTAATAAAATGTGCTTCCATGACAGTTGGTAAGAACTTGAGGGCCGTGGCCTGACTACAACTTCCCCTTCTCACTCTTCCCTCATGGTTTCTTTGCTTAAAAAGTCCTTAATACCAAATGAACAAGTTCATATCCTGTTTATCCCTGGGTGACAAGATTGTTCCTCACCAGCTCTCAGAGCTTTGGAACCAACCAGTTATATCTTCCAGCAGGACCCAATGGGTATGCACCCTTTTGATGCTATGAACTCTGTTCCCCAAGGCCCTTGACTTTTCACTATGATCCCAATTGTAGCACCCACCCATGTGACCTTGCATGACATGCTGTGTCCCCCGCAGCTAGTCTCTGAATTCATATGATAAACTAGTTAACTGAAAAACTAGCCTTGATATCTTCTTTCTAATATCGAGTGTCATGAATTAGACTCTATCTCCGTCAACCCAGAATGGAATCTCTCCCTCACCAAAAGGGTGGATGAAAGGTGATGGAAACAGTGATATCTAAAGCCACAATAAATATCATAAAAGCCATTTTGGTAAACCTTGGAAAAGCTGGAAAATAAGTATTAGGAGAGAATGGTTATCCTCTACTATGGGTAAAAATATGAAGTTTCACAAGACTTGCAAGATGAAGTTGCCCATATGGGGAGGGTATATCTGTATGCGTGAGAGACTTTTAAAAATGTGTAACAGCAAACAATTATGGACTGCTTACCCATGTTCAGATTAGATAAGTAAAACTGGAAACAAAACACCCACTGATAGCAGTATAAATAATTCTAGCCATGTTCATAAAATGTTGGTAAAATATTTATGGAATATTATATATCAATGAAAAAAATTGACTAGAACTCATTTTTTACCACACTAAGGCATTGTAAATCATTGCATGTTGAACATAAAGATCAAGAGATAACAGAACATGTACTCTAAGATTTCCTTAAGAACATGTAGAAACAGCAACATGCAAATGGGTGTGAGTGTGACTTGCCTGTACATGTAGTAAAACTATAAAGAAAAGCAAAGATAGTGGCTCACACATAAATTAGGAAAGAGGTTCTGTCTGGATGAGACAGAGGTGGGTGGTTGAGATAAGCACAAAAGCACGTAAGGCTGGACTAAGTACTATTAATGTTCTAAACACCTAGTTATATGGATAAAGGTACTCATTTTAGGTGCACCTGGGTGGCTCAGTTGCTCCTTCCCCCTCTCCCTCTTTCTCTCTCAAGTAAATAAGTAAAATCTAAAAAAACAAAAACACTCATTTTAAGTTTTGCAAATGCATCGTCAAATCTTTTCATGTGGCATATTATAGAAAAAACACTCTTGTGACATATGTGACCTGTCTTTCTTTCAAGTATGCAAATGTTGAAGCTTTATTAATTTTTATTAATATATAGCATTATATTAATTTCAGGCATCTTAATGTAAACCCTATTTTTTTTTCTTTTTTGTAATGCAGGTAAGTGCCTGACTAAAGTTTTGAATGCTGAGGCATCCACTTCAAAGAGGATTACCTCTAGTAAACACATGGCCAGCCTAACACGAGATAAAAAGCCAGGCTGCCTCCCCTGACTGAGTCATCTTTGTTTTAGAGATCTTGGTTGATTGCTATAGCTGACCATCTTCGCCCCTTGTTTTCCTCTTCCCATGCTTTAAATTCCTGCTCTTATTATTGTTTGTTTGTTTGTTTATAATAATTTTTTATTATGTTAGTCACCATACAGTACATCCTTAGTTTTTGATGAAGTGTTCCATGATTCATTATTTGCGCCTGCTCTTATGTTTTAAATTCACCAATACATAGTGAGTGCATGAAACTGTAAGACCCCACTTTCGAAGTGAAAGTGAACCATTAGGTTCAATGAAAACAGTGAACTATTAGGTACTTGGCGTGCTGTCTCTCTCTACCTGTGACCTCACTTTGTACCCCTAGGTATGTTGTATGATTTCTAACTCTCTTAAGTAATGAACATTTATTTTTCCACGTTTCCTGATTATTATGGCTGAAGGGCATCTTGCAATAATGAGAACAGCAGAGGCTGGTCCAACCACAGCATTGCTTATTGATAGGCTGAGACTAGTGTAAAACAGGTGTACAGTATAATGATTTGACATTTGTATATGCTGAAACATGATCACAGTAGTAAGTCTAGTTAACATCAGTCACCAGTGTTACAAATAATTTTTTCTTGCAATGAACACTTTTATGATGTACTCTTAAAGCAACTTTCACATATGCAGTACAGTATTAACTATAGTCTTAATGCTAAATATTATATTACATTCCCATGACTTATTTATAACTCTTGACCCAGTCATCATTTCACCCACCCTCCGAAGCCTCTCTGGCAACCACTAATCTGTTCTCTGTATCTATGAGTTTTGTTTTGTCATTTGTCTTGTTAGATTCTGCATATAAGTGAAACCATGTGGTGTTTGTTTTTGACTTATTTTATTTAGCATTAATATCCTCAAGGTCCATGCATGTTGTTAGGGCACACGGCAAGATTTCATATGCAGCATTCATAAATGTTGTGTGTATGTACACACATACAACAATCTTCTATATGCATTCATCCATTAATGGACACTCAGGTTGTTCCATATCTTGCCTATTGTAAATAATGTTGCAGTGGACATGGGGATGAATGTGTATCTTTTTCAATTAGTGTTTTTGGGTTTTTTGGGATAATTACCCAGAAGTGAAATTTCTGGGTCATATGGTATTTCTATATTTAGTTTTTTGAGGTAACTCCATACTGTTTTTCATAGTGACTGCACTAGTTTGCATTCCCATCAACAGTGTACAGGGGTTTCATTTTCTCCACATCCTTGCCCACACTTTTTGTCTTTTTGGTATTAGTTATTCTAGCAGACATGAAATTATATTTCATTGTAGTTTGATTTGTATTTCCTAGATGATTAGTAATGTTGACCGTCTTTTCATGTGCATGTTGGCCATCTGTATGTCTTCTTTGAAAAAGAAAATATTCTCTCATTTAGCTGGTTGTCTTTTTATTTTGTTAATGGTTTCCTTTGCTGTGCAGAAGCTTTTTAGTTTTATGTAGTCCCACTTGTTAATTTTGTTTTTGTTGCCTTTGCTTTTACGATCCAAAAAATCATCACCAAGACTAATGTCAGGTTGCTCACCGCCTATGTTTTCTTCTAGGACTTTTATAGATTCAGATCTTATATTCAAGTCCTTAATCCATTTTGAATTAATTTTTGTATATGGTGTAAGATAGTAGTCTAATTTTATTCTTTTGTATGTGGCTGTCAAGTTTTCCTAGCAACATTTATCAATGGGAGTGTTCTTTCCCCATTGTATATTCTTGCTTCCTTCCTTTGTCATAAATTAATTGATCATATGTGTGTGTGTTTACTTCTGGGTTCAATTCTGTTTCATTGATATATGTGTCTGTTTTTATGCCAGTATCTTACTCTTTATATCCTATCAGTTCTTCTCTGGAGGATTTTCATACACGATGCTTAGGAACCTGTAAATAAAGTACATTTACTGCTTAAAACAACACAATTTAAGAATTTTTAAAACATGATGAGAGAGAACTTTGTTTGAAGGTTTCATCAGGCATTGGTTTATAAGCCATATTTTGTATTTTCAGTTTTGCTTTAATATTCAAACTAGCAATTCTGCCTAGCAGCTTCATGAATGGACTATATTGCTGTGTTTTGAGGATACTTTGTGTGTTTTTAAAATGGTTCAACATTTTTAAAGTAGTTTTAGATTTACAGGAAAATTTAGTAAAAGGCACAGGGAATTATCCTATATGTCTTGTACTGCCCCTTATCCCCGATTTTTCCTATAATGAACAACTTGTATGAGTGTGGTACATTTTTTATAATTAATGAGCCAACATGTATACATTATTTTTAAATAAAATTAATAACTTATATTAGGGTTTACTCTGTATTATACATTCTGTGGGTTTTGACAAATGTGTAATGACAGATGTCCACAATTACAGTATCATACAAAAAAACTGCCCTAAAAATCTATGTGTTCTACCTATTCATCACACTTTCTCTTCCCCCAACATCTGTAAACCATTGACCTTTTTGCTTCTTTCACCTAGCAATATGCATTTAAGGTTTCTTTGAATCTTTTTGTGCCTTGATAGCTCACTTCTTTTGATCACTAAATAATACCCCATTGTATGGATATACCACAGAATGTCCATTTATGTATTAAGAGGCACCTTGATTGCTTCCAATTTGGGGCAATTATAAATCATATATAAATATTCGTGTACAGGTTTTTTTCCATATGTATGTTTTCAGCTCCTTTGGTGACATCTTTTGTGGATGTAAGTTTCCAGCTCCTTTGATTACTGTGTTGTTATGGTAAGAGTATGAAGAGGTTTTTTTTTTTTTTTTTTTTTTTAACCAGCCAAACTATTTTCCAAAGTGGTTGTACCATTTTTGCATTTCTACCAGCAATGAATGAGAATTGCTGGTGCTGTACACCCCTGTCAGCATTTGGTATTGTCAGTGTCTTGGATTTTAGTCACTGTAATTGGTACATAGAGGTAGCTCAGTGTTCTAATTTGCAATTCCCTAATGACATCAAACTGATTTAAAAATGTGATCCTCCTTCTTCTGTTGTTTCTGCAAGGAGAATTGGTCTGGCATAAAGGTGTTTATTATAGCCAAAAGTAGAAGTCTGTCTATATTAAGAATGTTCTTGCTACATTTTGGAGCTGTTAGGTCCCTCAATTTGTCTCAAATGCCTATTCTGGTTCTCATTGTGCTAGATAAGATACGCAGTAAGATTAACCTTTTGAGTCATGTAGGTCAAGTCAGATTTACTTTAGGACCTTCTAAAATGTTTTGCTCATTTTCTCCTAAAGCAAACTGGAAATAATAAGCTCGACTGTATTTGCTAACCTCTTTGTAAAATGTGTACATTTAGTACACATTTATGGTAACATTTTAAATTTTCTGAATTGACAATTTAAGACCATGGTTTCTGTTCTAGTTGATGATAGGACCTCTTTAAAAGGAATATGTATCAAGTTGGGTGAGATTTTCATAATCTTATAATTTGAATTTTGTGTCCTACGTAATTTTTATTGAGATGGCTTAAGTTGTACGGTATTTTTTTCTCTATGGTAAAACTAAGAATATATTTTGGATAAAATCTCTAAGGAAAATAGCAGTATATTATTTTTATAACTGGATTGCAGGAAGATAGTACGTTGGAAATAAATTCCCAAGGGAGAATCAAATGCTAAAGAATAAATTTTGCCCACACACAAGGGAATATCATTGGCACTTAACAGATATTGGAGTCTAAAGATACCTACTTAAAAGAAAATTAGATACATTAAAGTTTTTCCTTAGGGGGAAAATATTTTTTACTTAAAATGGAATGCAAATGTAAAATAGGAAACCTTATGTAGTATTTTAAACCATCTTCATCACTAGCACTTAAATTGGGCTGTTAATGTTATTGTCATTGCTGGTTATTGAACTGGAGTCTGATGTATAGCAGATCCTAACCACATCAGGTACTGAGCTGACCATGAAAAATTTTGTTAGGTCATTTATAAGTAATCCAGACATAAGGATAATACACAGACATTAAAATACATGCAATATATTCTATTAGATATTGATTTTATACTTTTGTGTTCTTATAATGTATTTTTATTGCTTCTCTGGCTTCTGTTTTGTAAAACGACAAGTTTAGATTTGCTTATAAGTAAATAAATTGAAATTTAAGAATGTTTCCTTATAATAAATTGTTTTTAATTCTATTATAAGAAATATTGCTTTATTTACCTATGCATATTTCTCACGTATAAAAATACTGTATATGATTAGATACATATATGGTTTAGCATATTACTGTACAATATGTATAGGAGTAATATATATATTTTTTTACCTGCCTGCTGTTATTAGATTTCCTTACTTATATTTATCTGAACTATAAGGACATGCAAAAGCATTTATACAGAGTTTAGATTTAGAAAGAAAAGCAAATAATTATGAAATATGTAGGGAAGATTAACAACTAAGAGAAGATTCTAAATCTAGATACTTGTATGTTCTAATTCATTCATATTTGAAAATTATTTAAGTTGCCTACTCAAACATGTGATCTCATCCTTTATCTCAGTCTGCACTGATTATATTCATGTGGTGAAAATACAGTATTTTCTAACTTCATTTGTAGCTAAATGTAGCCATGATACTAAGTTTGGGACATAGTATAAGTATGAATACATATGTATTACTTCTTCCATTGGAACTTCAACTGCTACATTGAACCACAAAGGCAAGAGCTGTGTCTTAGTGGGTAGCAGGAGTCTGGGAACTGAAAAATACCATGGAGTTGCCATACCAAACCTAGACTGACAATACTTAAGTTATATGTATTCTAGAAACAAATTGGTTTTTTTTTTTATTTAAATTCCAGCTATTTGGAATATTTTTTTCTTTAACGGGCATCTGGACAACCTGATAGATGACTTTTAAAAATGTATTTGAATATTCCAAAGGTTCAGTTTCTATACCTGTTAACTTGGGGTGAAAGTATCTCCTTTGCCTAACTTATAATATTGTTATGAAAATAAATAAATACTACATAATTAACAAAATAGCCATACAGCTTCTAAAGAGATCATTGAGCAATTGGCATTTGCCAAAATTATCCTAGACAAGTTAGGTGGTATAGAGGAGTCAAGTAATTCATGTTGGATTTATGCTGATGGTACTAAATCTGCTTCCTGACAGATACATGTCTTTCAATTATACTGGCATTGTTTTTTATTAATAGGTCTTACAGTGCTCTTTCAGTTTAATCTAAGAAGAAATATGGAATGAGAGTTTAGAGGAAAAATAATTTATGAAGGTGATCATGTGTTTATTCACTGAGAAGGTGCACATACACAATCTTTATATGTAATTGTAGTGGCGTTTTAGAAATAAGTCAAGAAAATATACTTCATAAATATAGTTAAGACTTTTGGTATAATCTGATTCCTTCTTAAGTATGTGAGATGTTTGGAACAATATGACTTTGGAGAAAACGGTATGGGCCTTTTTAGAGGATTACCTTTGATCTTTGACCTTGAAAAGAAAAACACTATTTTGAATGTGGGTGACTATTTAAGTTTTGAGTGAAACTGAAAATTAATGTGTAGGTCTACTAGGTTAGAAGTATGAGGTCTGAATTGAGACTAAAATACCACTTACAATAGAACACATTCTGGAAGCTAGTTTTTTAGTGACATGTAAATAGGATTGTCAGTGTGTGCTGCAAGCTCTGTTTCATGAAAACATTTGAAATGTCACTGGTATGATACATTAAACACACCCCTGAATTCTTTTCACAAAGACTTACAGGCACTTGTGCAGTCACTGTCTCTAAGAAGTGTTTGAGATATTTTTAAGTCACTTGACATAAGGACTTTGGTAATGGTTTCTTTTAAGCAAATATCTGATCCAAATACACTTCCTGGAAAGGCTAAAGAAGATGAAGCTCAAAAGTAGATATTAGATTTTGATGAAAACAAGCAGAGACACAGCCAGAGTAGTCGATGCAGACTGAGCTCATCTGCCTCTGTATTCATGCACCTCCAGGTGAATCAGTGGCACAGAAGGAATTGGTGCCAATGAGTATTCAAGTAACATGGTTACCTGCTGAGAAAAGCCTGGAGATACCTTTATACTTCTCCACCTCCAACTGATAGATCTACAGAAATGTGGCTTATAAAGGGCAAAGAGACTTAAACTGTTTTATGAGCAGAGGTTTGAATTTTAATAGCATCATTAGGCCGTGGTGTGTGACTTATTGTCACTTTAAAATGTGCATTATAAAAAAAAATCAAAAGCTAATAAAAGTGTTAGTTAGGTGATAACTTCATCCATAGAAGGTCAGATGTAAGAGTATAGCAAATTGACAGGTTAATTGTTCTCATTAAGCATACAGGTTATCTTAAATTTGTATTATTAATATAACCTTCAGAGGAAAAATGTCCTGAGCATCTTAACAGCAACCCACTCTGTGTTTTTGTTTTGTTGTTTTTTTTTTTAATTGCTGCTTTAGTCTCTCACATTATCACGTGAACAAACCAGGAAGAAACTGTGTTTGATGTTTTATTCAAGTGTTCTATAGGATAAAATAATTGCAAGTGCTCTGTTTAAAATACATACGAAGGTAATGTTTATGGAGCCAAGATTTGAGTAAGACACACAAAACCCTTAGGAATTGTAGGATTGAGAAGCAAGGATGAACATAAACTGATGGTTGATAGCAATGAGAAATTAACATCAAAAGGTAGCTATTCTTTACTGGAAGAAAAGAATCATGAGAACATGGATAAAAAATTTGCTGCATATATTTAATAGAGTCAAAGTGCTGGACTTTGATGCACGGTGCTGATGAGATGTATTTTGTAAGCACTGCAGCAGAAGAGATTTTTTTTAGCATGTGTAATGGGCTATAAAAAAAAAAGCTATTCGTATAATGGACACTAGATCTAAATTAAATCTTTCTCTGTAGAACAAATTGCTCTCTTTTTCACATTGGTGCGGAGATGACGGAGCTCAGTGCTGGCGTGAGAATATTCTTGTGGAGTCCATCTCCTATTTTCACAGCCTAGATGAGCTGTTAGTTGCTCCTGTTGACAATGCCTGTGGGTTCTGATTAAGCTAGCTCATCCAACTTAACTTCCCTCTGGCTAACCTACAATGCCCTGGTTAATTGTTCAGAGGGTTGGAAATGCTACAGACAGTAATAGGAAGAAAAATGCTTCTCAAAACTCTCTTGTTAGACATTGATTCATACCTTTTTTCTAAGCCCTGTTGTTTTGTTACAAAAAGACTAACATAAATACATACATAGGAGAAAGAATGGGACCATGGTAGAGGCAAAAAAAAAAAAAAAAAAATTCTAAGCATGTAGATGGAGGTGTCTCCTATAAGTAACGGGAAGCAATAAAGATATCCCAAAGATGGTGAGTGAAGTCTCAGGCCTGAGATGTAAAACTGTCAAAGTTTGACTTTTTTAAGTACTTGGTGAAATAAAAATTTAATGAACATTTTTTAATAAATGAAAAATAATTTTACATAAAATCTAAAAACATATCGTTGTATTTCTAGTAACTTTATCATTCTTTTTCAGAGCATCTTGTATTTAATAATGAAAGTTTAATAGAAGTTACATAGGTTTAGATATTATAAGATATCTATGCTTTACTCCCATAGTCAGAGTTTTTATTCTTTGTTTTGTATGCAGTTGAAATCACAAAGTTCATTAGAAGAATACTTGCGGAAGTGAATTAGGAGGTTCTGTTTTTACCCCCAGGGCATCTCTGTAAGGACTTTTTTGGTAATGTAGATTTAGTTAATTTAAGTCTCTGATCCTGTTTCTACATTTGCAGAATAAAAGGGTAAAGAATCTGAGATCTGACCATATATAATGCCCAAGGGCATTCGATTCCATTATTTCATAGATATTTTCAATCAAAATTATGAGGGTGAGTCCTGTTAGTCTTATTTTAAATAAGAAAAAGTTAGATTCAAAGATGTTACATAATTTACCTATAGGCTTCAGGTCTAACTCCAGCCTGACTCCAAAGATTACTACTTTTATGTCTACAGAAGGGTTATGTTAGAACAATTAGAGGATCTTTTCTAGTTCAAAATGCTCAAATATTAATGATCTATGCTCAATTGTGACTGATGACTAGATCTGATTTACATTTACTAGTGAGTCTGGGGTCCTTTTAACACTCCTGATGTAACATGTTAAATCCAAAAGATACTTTTTGCAATGGGAATGTCTAAATTGGATAAATGCCAAACCAAAATGGCTAAAAATTAACTGTCAAGACCAAGCTAGGGGAGTAACCGAAACTGTCAAACACTGAGAGTGTTCCCTATTAAAGTTGAGTGTACAGATTGTGTAATCTGTTACCCCATAATTCCAGGTGCACCAATGGCCATGTGCAAAAATGTTCAAAGCAGAGATGCCTGTGTGGCTCAGTCATTTAAGCTTCCAACTCCTGATTTTGGCTCAGGTCATGACCTCAGGATTGTGAGATCTAGCCTTGTGTGGGGCTCCTGGTGGGGCTTTGTATGGGGCTTCTGGTGGGGATTTGTGTGGCGCTCTGCGGTGGGCATGTGCTTAAAATTCTCTCTCCCTCTCCCTCAGCCCCTGGTCCAAGCCCTCTTCCTCCCCTAAAAATAAATAAAAATAAATAAATAAATAAATAAATAAATAAATAAAAAATAAGGATAAGTAAATTAGACTATATTCACACTGTAGGATATTCTAGTTCAATTAAAGTAACACACATTTGTGTGCAACAGCATGGGTTAGTCTTACAAACTTAATGTTAGGCCCAAGTCATATATGGAGAAATCTATATCATTCTGGTTAAGCGCAAAATCAGGCAATTCTGAAATATAGTGTTAGAATAGTAGTTACTTTGAATAAGGAATGGATAGTGATTGAAGGTGAAGAAAGGCAGTTCCTGGGTTCCTGGCCGTGCACTTTTTCTTCCTAAGTAGTGGTCAAACGCTTCTTCACTTTATGATAACTAACTGAAATCAGTGTTTATGAATCACTCATCTTTGTACACAGGTCATAATTTATAATTTAAAAATAAGTCAATAAGTAAAAATAAATAAAAAGTTAAATGAAACAATGACAGTTACTAAGTAAATCTCGGATAAAGATCACCAAGCAGTACTATTTAGCACCAAAATCCTGCATGAATTACTTGACTCTTCTCTAACACTGGACCTGTCTGGAGTAATTTTGGCAAGTGTCAGTTACTCAAGGATCCCCTCAGGCATTGGCTTATTGAGCTTTAATTAAGTGGAGACTTTTTATTTACTTCATAAAACTTAAGCTGTTTTGATAATGACTATGTGAAATTCAGGTTAAAAAAAGTATCTTATTAAGTTCCTCTATTTGAGGAAGGGCCTCATATTTTGTCACATCTTGAAGGGAGTTTAATTTTGTGTGATTGCATGTCACAAAAACACCATTTTCATTTGAAAAGTATATCTTTATAGAAAAAAATGTTTTTCAACCTTTCCTCTTTTAAAGTTCAGTTTCAGTATTCTCTGCCCCAGACTATTACCATTTCATATTTCTTATTTCTTACTTTGTCATGCTATATTCTCACCTAGGTGTCTTTGACCTGATGCCCCTAGTGTCCCTTTATATATTTTGTCTTTCCTTATCTATCTTCACTACTTTCATCTCTTCAAAATTTCTCTCACAATTCCTTTGCCAACAAATTTTGTTTTTCTCCATTCCCTTTTGTCATCCATCTACCAAATTAACCTCTTTCATATCTCATTGACTGGTATCTGACCCCTGACTATACATGGCTTAGATATTATCAGTGGTGCTAAAAACAACTGAGAATTTTTAGGTAAGATACTTCACATTTTTGCATTTGTTGGCACTGTGTGTTTCCTGCCTTTCTTGCCAACTTTTAGCTTATTGACAGCAAATTCTCAATTTTTCTCCTGTTTTACTGATTCTTTTCTAGGACCATCGTAGACATTTTTCCCTTGTCCTTAAATGTTGCTTTCTTATTGTGAATCTCTTTGTACCTCTATGAATTTCCAAGTCTCCATAAGCAATATCTTCCAAGTTCGTGATTGTAAGGTAACTATATGCTGATGGCATCCATCTCTTTTTGGAGTCCCCTGAGGCACTGATTTGGGTGCTAGTGTTTTACATGTGAAAAGATCTCAAGAAAGAGTGGTGAGTGTAAAATGGGATAAGGATGGGAAGGAAGGCAAAAAGTGCATTATCAGATGTTACTACTATGAGCAGCTGGAAAAAATTCTGTGGGCTAATTCTTAGAGTCAGAGTAGAATGTATGATGCAGTTATGTGACCAGAGCTGCAAGAAAGAAGGTGTATTTATCCACCAGTAGGTGACTTCTAAAGTTGTTAAGGCCCCATACTTACGGCCTATTAACAGACAGAGAGGAGAATAGCGTCAAAAAAATTTCAGCCAGAAACACCTAAGTGCTGGTAGCTGGTAGGTGAGCCAGTATTTATGGAATAGAAATGGAGGGTTATGGATGGGTCAGATGTGGGATCAGCTACAGTCCATCTGTGCTGTACTCAGCACATAGCAAGTTTATAGTGTACTGTTGCTGATTCTCTAAGGTAGTGGGTATTAGTAACTTTAAAAAGACAAAGCTTATTGAGCCAGTCATCATTACCTGTTGATTGATGAAGTTGGTCCCAAGTTAGTAATCAGCAGCCATCATCTTCTTCTAGAATTCTTTACTCTCAGAAGCATACTTGCTGGTCTGGGTCTCTTGCTCAGCGGGGAACCTAGATTTTTATCCCTGGGGATCTGAGCCCCCGACTACAATGTTATATCAGGTCATCATTGCTGCAGTTGCATATTCAAGCACATATTTGTGGAATCCACTGAATTTAAGAAATACTCTAACAGTTCACATTTTGTGGCAGAAACACTTTATGATAAAGGTCATTCCTCTTGACTGTAAAGTAACTCCTTTCTGGACGTACATTCCGACTTTGTAAGAGCCCAAAATGAGCATTAGCAGTAGTAGCTTTTAGTGGACTACATGCTCTATCCAGTGGTCTGTGGTCCATCCCATTTCCAGAAACCAGGAGCTTTAGATTTGTGGAAACAAGTTAGAGGCAAGAAACATAAATTTCTCAAGTGAGTAGTGACTGTGAGTGATGGTGAGGAGGTCACCTTTAATTCTGCCTTTGTTTCCAGTGATTATCTAGGTCACGTGTATAATGTGAAAATTCTGATTCAGATGCAGTAGTTCGAAGGTAGGATCTATGACTCCGAATCCCTAGTGAACCTGCAGGTGAAGCCGGTGCTGCCAGTTCAGGAACCACACTTAAAGAAGCAAAGCTCTAGAACACCTGCAGTACTTACCTCTGATTTCCAGCAATATGATCCTTGCTGTCTGGGAAGTGATCTAAATAATTCCAGAATGCCTTCCTGAAAAATTTGTTGTTTGGGGCCATCACAGAATTCTTTCTTATTCTGCTCAATTCCCAAGCAGTCTCCAGGGTTATGAGTCTGTGTCTTTTTTCTGAAGATTCACGGCAGCCATAGTCTCAGTTTCAAAGGAGAAAAAACACTATTGATATTATAAAAATCTAATAAAAACAGAAGAAAAGGGAAATCTGCACATAGTTGAGGGCAATAGTAAGCAGTAAAGGAGACTAAGACAGAGTTCCATCAAATCGGGTACTTACCCTCCTACCTCATTAGCTGAGATAGCCCCATGGAGACAGCCAGGCTGGAGTCCCGATGGAGAGGGCTGGGTGACGATCCTCCCTTCCAGTGAGACTTCCATCTGACCATCCGCAAAAGGGCTGTATTTATAGGGCAAATAAATGGGAGTTTGAAGTTAAATATATGTTTGCCTCTGTGCAGTTTGGAGTGAGCCACATTCCGATATTATTGTGTCTTGACATATTTAAGGAGCCTGGGTTAGGTGGGCTTGCCTCCTCTCCTGGAATCCATTCTGGGGGCCAGCCCAGCCTGGAGCTGGAGGGAATGCAAGGCAAAATTTACAGCTCTTGGCGTCCAGACCAGAAGGGCCAATTCTGACCTGGAGGCCAGCTAATGTCCACTAATCAGGCTCCCCAGGTCATTTATGCAGCACAAGTCTCAAAACAACATTCCTTAGCCCACCTGCGTGCATGCAAGTCGGGGTGGTGGGTTATTCAGGACAGATCACAGAAGCCTCTATCCGTACAACAGAGTTTTTTAACTCCAAGTTTTAGTTTTGGACATTGTCATTTCTTTGCTGGCTTTTGCCACAGCCACTAAAATTGTTTCTTGCCTCACAGTTGTCATAGTGCAATCTGTTTTTTGCATTGCTTATAGACACATCTTTCTAAATTATAATTTTCATTATATTCCTGATTAATACACATTAAAAGATGAATTACTTGCCCTCTGAAAAGTGTCCAGATTGTTCCTCCTGGCTAACAAAAACCCTGTGTTTCTACTCCCCAGTCTCCTTGTATTTTACAGTCTCTAGAACTCATTCCTGCTCATAGTTTTTGTTAGTCATTGATTCTAGGGAGAGGTGTATTTATGAATGTTTATACAGAATCTCTTAAAAAAATATGGTATGAAATGAATAAATTTCATGTAAATTTATCGTGTTAAGATTAACAGGAACACTTAATATTCAGCTCACATCGTTTCTTTTAGGATACATGAGTAAAATCTAAATGTTATTTCTATTTTATAGGAAAAAAGGGACTAATATTTAATGAACTTAAATTATCCTTACTTTCATAGACTAAAAAATATGAAGAAGTTAGATCATTTGCTGAAGTCCTATCCAGTGAATGATTATTTTTATTTTTTTAAAATGATTATTAGAGAAAGAACACAGGCCTGAGGGGAGAGGCAAAGGGAGGAGAGAGAGAATCTTAAGCAGACTCCACACTGAACGTAGAGTGCAATGCCTGGCTTGAGTTCAGGATCCCAAGATCATGACCCGAACTGAAACCAGGAGATGGATACTCAACCAACTGAGCCACCCAGGTGCCCCGAATGATAGATTATTAAAAAAAAAAAAAAAAAAATCCTGTCAGGCTATACATTCACTTTCTTTTACTATGTTGTTTCCTTTAGGTGCAAATGATATATTTAAGGGAGTTGCTTTGCCTTATATAGTGCCATAATACTAGACAGTGTCTGAGACAATACAAAGATCAGATACTTCTAAATCAGGATTCTTTCTGCTGAACATTGAAGCCTCAAGTTTTTGCCATGGCCTAGTTTATTACACCCTTGATCTGTTTAGTATACTGAATTTTATACATTTTCAGAAAAAAATGTTACATGAGCTTTACATTTTCTTGGTTTCCTGTATTTTCAGTTCAGTACCAATGTACCGTCCTTACACATTTATTCAAGATCTGCATTTCAGAACATTTCTGAATACAAATCTTCCAAACAAGGCAGTTGTTTATCATAGAATGTATATGCAAAATTGTATGAGTGAACTTAATTCCTTTAAATAGATCCCTGTTTATTTACTGGTTCTTCCTATAGGGTTTGTTGTTGTTGTTTTGTTTTTTTCATTGCCCTGGATGCTTTTTACCTCCTGAATGAAGATTTCTTGCTTACTGATTCTTAGTTTTTTAATCTATTCAATGGCTTTTCTTTCCAGTCTTTATTTCAGATGTGGTCCTTTGTATTTTTCCAAATGTTACAGAATTAATTTTCATGAATATTATTCATGATATATGATAAGAAGTGGTGAAAAGGGGGTTGGACATTGCCCATAGGGCAGATGGATGCTTTTAAAAGGGTATTAGTCAGGAAGTAATAGAAATATAATCTAGAAAGTGTTGTCTGCACTGTGGAGAATGGATTGCAGGTGAGAGTGGTGGAGGGAAGAGGCAAGTTAGGAATGTAAGTTTTTTGACCTAAGTATTAATACACAGAACATTGTTCATTTTATGCAAGCCTAATTGAGCCATGACTTTGCGGCCCATTCAGAAACAATCACAAACCTGTTTCTACAACCTCTTCTGTGTTCCTAGTCTGACAGTAGCTCTTTCATTAACAACTACTTGTTCTATGTGAAATATGCTGCCCATCAGCATTATGCCAAAGAAAACGGAGTCTCTTTAAATTAAAACCAGCCAAAAACAGAATCTCCTAGCATTTAAGGAATAAAAGAGGGGAACAGATGTGGATTATCTTATAAAGGGTTTGTGGCAGATAGAGCTAATTTCCTGAACCAATGCTCATTTTCAAACCTTCCCTGTTGCTCCTTTCTATTAAGGAAAAAAAATAGTATAAGCGAAATATAGGCTTCCACTTCAGTGATCCAGTCTGGAAATTAGATGTTCTGCTTGAAAACAACTTAAAGCCTATATCATAGGCAAAATTATAAATTTACATTTTATATTTCAACTCAAAATCCTCTCAAATGTGAAGTAAGAATAACAATCTCACATTTGTAAAAGCCACAGAAAATCGAGTTTGCTCTTACATTAAACAAGAGGATTTCTAAGTGATGCAGGCTATTTAGTAGAAAATTACCAGAACACAGTCGTCAAACTCAAACATATGAAAATACAATCCATCAAAAATCAGGCACAGGTCTTGGGGTGCCTGGGTGGCACAGTGGTTAAGCCTTTGCCTTCGCCTCAGGGCATGATCCTGGCGTTATGGGATCGAGCCCCACATCAGGCTCCTCCGCTATGAGCCTGCTTCTTCCTCTCCCACTCCCCCTGCTTTGTGTTCCCTCTCTTGCTGGCTGTCTCTATCTCTGTCGAATAAATAAATAAAATTTAAAAAAAAATCAGGCACAGGTCTTGAAGACCAAGCAACGTGAAACCACAAAGTAAGGGAGTTTTGGGCTGCTAGGGTAGTTGGAGCTTGTGGAAAGTGCTTTGAAGTATTTCTTAGGCTAATTCAAAATTTCCTTCAGATATTCTGCTCAATATTCAAGTTCCTGGAAGGGTTGAGCCTTTTTTTTTTTTGTATTATTTTGTGTATTTACCCTTCAGATAGCAGAAGCAATTCCTTAATACGGATAAATGCTGAAGAGATAAAATCATAATTTAGAAAAAGTTTACCCTACATTCTACCCCTTGGCTGTCAAATAAATGCACATGTACAGACCTGCACATACACACTGTTTGTTAAATAATTCCAAAACATGCTCACAGGATCACCTGGCTGACTGAGTTAGGCATCAGACTCTTCATTTAGGCTCAGGTCATGACTCATGGGTCATGGGATTGAGTCCTGTGTCAGCCTTTGCACTCAGCATGGAGTCTGCTTGAAAGATTGTCTCCCTCTGCCCTTCCCCCAACTTGTGCACATGCCCTCTCTCTTTCTCTCTCTCTCTCTGTTCCTCTCAAATCTTTCAAAAAATAAATAAAAAATTAAAAATGCTCACAGAGACTATGTAATGTCTCCTTAATAGGACAGGCTACAAAGTCACAACCAGAGGTACTTTTATGAGTTCACTGAACTCTAATGATATTATCTTCAACTGGCCTCTCTCCTCCTCTGATTTCATCACAAGAGTGGAGAAAAGAGACAGAAAAGTAAAAAGTAAAATATACATCATAAATGTTTGATGTTGTGTATCGTGCATGTGTGTCTAGCAAGCAAGGGAAAACGGGATACTTTTTATAGGCTTCCACTTAACATCAGTGGCCTCATCCTTTCTGAAACTGATATTTGTGACTCCTGTGTTCTATATCTTATTACCTTTATTCCTGCCTTCGAGTGCACCTTCAACTGGACTGGAAACTTTGCTACATTGAATGAGTCAAAATCTTCATTCCTTAGAATTGTCTAAGGTCAATTAGCTCAGTCAACATCTCAGATTTTGCCTGTATGCCTCATTTATGCTAGGCAGCTGTTTCAACTTCTAATTAAGTGTGAATATTATTTTGTCCTGGCTAAAATTCCCCTGCTTATTCTGAAAACTTTTACACATGAATAGAAATATTCTCATTAGTTACAGAAATTAAAAGCATTTATCGTATGTATGGTGTGAATACTGATTATCAATGGAGGCAGTAGGAGTTGATTATATCTCAACTCTCAGTGCATCTTGTTGGTTCCTAGACCAATATATTATGATTTTGTTAGAAAAGCACCATGTATTAAGCACTTGTTCAAATACAGTTACACAGAATATGACAGCACATAATTTTTCTTTAAAGTGATCCCTTAGCCAATTGTTCAGTGCACCAGTCTACTTTAAGACCCTCCTCTTCTGTATAAATCGAGTACAAAATTAGATGAATAAACCCTTTGGTGTAAGACTGTTGACCTATATATATTTTTTCCAGTGAATTATAATTGTTAAAGAACAGTGTGTGGAATATCATCATGAAGTGTTAGGGTTTTAGAAGTTTTCTAGATACGTTGTGAATAGAGACCTGAGAAAGCAGAGATGTAAGATCATATTCATAATAAGTGCATTTCTAGTGAGAAATAACTGTGCTCTATTGACAGTGGGAGGAAACAAATATAATCTGTATTAGGTTTTAAAAAATCTTAAAAAAAAAGGAAACTGCGGGAGCAAATTACTTGCAATCCAGAGACATATATTCCACCACATAGTCATCCTCATCAGTCCAAAACTACTTTTAAATGAGTTCTTCATGGTCAGTGAAGCCATCTGGATCACAGGTGGCCTTATGAAATGCGGAAGAGGCATAGTAGAAACAATCATGCCTACATGTCTACATGGTGAATGTCTGCATTTACCTCAGGAATGTCATTTGAAAGTGTAAGCTTTAACAGAAAGAAACTCTAGTGGTTTCATGTGGAGACTTCAAGAATAAGAGGAAATAGTGATGGAACTTACATTGTTTTTAAGGATCATTAAAACTAGAGCCTGAAAATTTGGGCAAATGAGCATAGGTTCTATTAGGAATCACACTACAGCTGATAGGTGATGTACTTGAGTCAAAACTTAATTGTGTTTACTTAGGTGATGACTATTTTAATTAAACTTACTATAGAAATTTGTTTAATGGTTAAATCTATAAGTGGGAGTTCCTTTTCAAGAATATCTTCAAATTCACAAGATTCATGACTTCTGAAAAGATAGGCCCATTGGATTCTGTCAGTTTTCACATACATGCAATTAACCAAAGTGATATTAATTGCTCTGTGTTTCAGTTGTCTAATTGTAATGGCTAAATGGTAAAAAGTAACTCTAAATTTACATATTGTTTAGTACATGTAAGTGCTCAATACATCATTATTTATTGGTATCATTAATATTCCATCAGATGAGTTTAATTATATAGTAAACAAAACATTTTGGGTGGCTTAGCAGGAATTCTTTTGAATTCTGCCTAGAATTCTACACATAAATCTTGGCCTTCTAAATTGGGGCCTTTTTCTGACCAGGATGTCTACTTACCACAACTAGATTTGTTATATTTACATCAGCTGCAATCTATAAGATGAATTCTAGTTCTTCTTCAGAAAGGCAAAGAGCATGTATAACAATTTTCTTCCCTGACGAGAGGACTTTTTAGTGTGCTAACTTAGTATGTCTGGAGACTGGTTAAGAGGCTGGTGTAGCTGGTATCTAATCTCAAATATTAAAAGGAAGCAGCTATTAGTTTTTTATCTACTTATTATTCCAAAACACAAATAATTACATCTCAGTGATGGCTTCCAAAATTTATCATGAAGTAGTTGAATGAATTGTCATTTGTGGAGTAACACTCCACAATTGTGGAATTACCTGAAATTTAACCTTGGTTTTCAAAGTCTACTAAAGAAAACTATTAGACATTTCCAATAATAATTATCATGTTTAAATTTAATGATGTTTTCAATTTGGCCTTCTATTTCATTAAATTTTTACCCAATTTTACGTGCATAATATATGTTCCCAACAAAATAAACTTGAAGAATGCATTGTATGTAAGTCATCTTAAACAATATCAATTAAGCAATTTACCAAATTTACTAGTACATTGTTTCCTCTTGAAATTTTTATATAAATTTTAACAGTATATATGTATATATTGAGGTATAACTAATATATAAAGAATTGTATGAATTTAGTACGTACAATTTGATGAGTTTGGGCATACACAAGCACCCATGATACCATCACCACAATAAAAGGTAATAGTCTAGATACAGTTTTGTTGATTTTCACTAATTTCTGCGGCCAAAGGCAACCCTGATCAAGTAAGGAAATCTATTTTATTTAGGCTCTTACAATAAGAGGGAAACCCCAGATCAAATATCAAAGAGTCTGAGCAGGATAGTTTTGCTTTATACTTTTATAGAGAGAATTAGGTTATAACTGGGTAACATATATTTTGGATTTTTTTTGTGATCATAGGAAGTCTCAGTCAATCAACTGGATAGGAAATACCTGTGCACCTAGCTATTTTCACATAGGTAAATAGTTCACCTAATATTTCATGAGCTAAAAATGGAGTTGGTTCTCTGTCTGGCTTGTCAGTATGTTCAAGTAAAAGGGAAATGTCTGTGTGGCCGGGTTGCAAGTAAATGAGTCATTTCTTTTTCTTTTTTTCTTTTTGGTTAAGATTTTATTTATTTATTCGACAGAGATAGAGACAGCCAGCGAGAGAGGGAACACAAGCAGGGGGAGTGGGAGAGGAAGAAGCAGGCTCATAGCGGAAGAACCTGATGTGGGGCTCGATCCCATAACGCCGGGATCACGCCCTGGGCCAAAGGCAGACTCTAAACCGCTGTGCCACCCAGGCACCCCTAAATGAGTCATTTCTGAGGCTTACAGAAGTCATGAGGAGGAGCGAACAGCCAGTATTACCGAAATCATATGGGGCAGGTTGTTTTTTGTTGTAATCCATTTCCCAGAACACAGAAGGATGGGGGGACTTGCTCTTTTCCGGGACCTTTTATCATGTAAAATGCAACATTTTGTCAACACTCTGATCTTTACTATTTCCTTCCTTCTACCGGCTTTGTATTGGATTTGCTCTTATTTTTCAGTTAAAGGGAAAGGTTAGCTTATTGATTTAAATTCTTTTTTAAATATTTATTTATAGTTAATACTCTTTTATTATAAACAGTGCTTTAGCTGTATCTCATAAGATTTGGTACGGCATCGCAAAGTTCAACATAACCATTTCTTTTGTTCATGATGGTTATCATTCATCACTAAAAAGCTCAGAAGCAGTGATAAACCTTCTGAGTAGGGTTAATCTGGTCCTAAAAAATAATCTCTTGAAAACTCCAAAATCAGTTGAATCCTGTTGAGGCATGATGAAAAACATCAGTTGATTTATAGCCCTGGAGATCAGGCCTCTTAAAAGAGGGATACTTGAAATAAAAGAAATAATTCATATAAAAGTTGTGTTAAAGAGACAGGAGATGAATCCTGAGACTCTTCATTTCAGCATATTCCAAGAGGTTGGTGGATGAAAGTCTTCCCAGTGTGCTTTATTCCTCATTAAATAGGACATCTTTTTAAATGTATTTTTATTTTTTAAAATATGACACTGTTCTTGGTGATATTGTCCAAAATATTGATTACCTATTGTATAGAGCCATGCATAACCCAAGCATTTCTTTTAGACATACTTTATGGTCCAGAAATTGGGTTGCTTGTTCAGGGAAAACTCCAGCCTGTGCTTGGTCTAATGCACTGATGAGTCCTTTGATGAACATGTGAATTTGTTAGGCTTTTGCTGACAGCATTTTTTCAGTTCCTTGGGAGGAAAACCAGATGTGTGTCAATCTAAAGTCCTGATAAGGATCTAAGTGTTCAGGTTTTAGTTCTTGGGACTAAATTGGAAATGTTAATTTGGAGGGTTGGAGCTGATTTTTAAGGAAACTGGAAATGTTCATAAAAGGTATTTCTGGTTATGTCCTGTTAACATGTCAGACACTTACTGAGTCTATACAAATATATTGCCATGGGGATAAGAATACACAATAAAAGTTTCCAAATTCTGAAGGGTACATCAAAGAGAAATAAATATTTGTTTGCAAAACCATAGTCTGCTCAATTATTTTGAGTTATATATAGCTTAAAAGAGAAAGTAGTTCCATATATCCAGAAAATATGATATTAAAACATCAACAATATTCCAAACAAAACTTACAGTCATTCAATCCTATGTATTTAATTCTTATTCTGTTTGGGGACACCTGGGTGGCTCAGTCGGTTAAGTGACTGCCTTCAGCTCAGATCATAATCTTAGGCTCCTGGGTTTGAGTGCTGCATTGGACTCCTTGTTTGTCAGGAAGTCTGCTTCTCACTCTGCCTACCGCTCCCCTCGCTTGTGCCCTTTCTCTCTTTCTGACAAAATAAATAAATAAAATCTTAAAAATAAAGAAATAAATTCTTACTCTGATCTTGACCACATCTGTTTCTCCACTAGAATTATGGAAATCCTGATTTATTCTATGTGGTCTTAAACTTATTTATGAAATCCTTTCAGGAATCAGAGCCCAAGACTACTTGACTGGCATAGTCGTTTTCTAAGGGTCTCTCTGAGTCACTTATTAAAGAACTTTGCTGTAGCTGATCTGCAAGTACTTTGAGAAAACCATCAGAGAAAACACTATCTGTAAGTAAAAAAAAAAAATCTGAAATCACTGTGGCTTACTTACTAATGATAAATTTCAAAAGTGACAGATCTGATGAGATTTTATTGTAGGAATAATGTAACTGACAATTTTCTTGTCTTTGTGACATGCAAAACAAACTAAAGTCAATCAAAAGTTTTAGATAAAATATCTAAACATAATGAACGTCTCTGTTTTCAAAGAACAGGATATATCTAATTTATGTGAATAGTGGAACATAATCGCATCAGAGAGAAAAAAAAATCTTCTGATGTGTAATAACTCTGAGACCTAATGGATCATAATATACTAAGAATATATTAAGATTATCAAGTAAGAAGATTTAGTAAGCCAGGGCACCCGGGTGGCTCAGTGGGGTGCCTGGGTGGTTCAGTCAGTTAAGTGTCTGCCTTGGGCTCAGGTCATGTTACCAGAGTCCTGGGATCAGGCTCTGTCTCAGCCTCCCTGCTCAGGGAGCCTGCTTCTCTCTCTCCCTCTGCCACTCCCTTTGCTTGTGCTTTTTTTCTCTCTCTCTGTCAAATAATAAAATAAATCTTTAAAAAACAGATTTAGTAAGCCTGAGATAGGTACCAAATACCTGTATATTATTTCATAAGTGATGTGAATCTCCAAGTGAAAGCCACTAGAATATACTGGATTCAATAAGTATAATTGTGACCAAATCAGTATTTTAACAGCTACTGGAATTATGATGGATCACACTAAACTCTCATGGTCTAATATCAGGCAAATTAACACCAGGAGACTGATAATCAAATAGAAATATAGCCAGTGCTGTGACAAATCTGTAGAAATCTCATAGGATTTCTGTAGTATTTATATTAATAACATTTTCTCATGTTCAGCCCAGGGAAGGGTTATCTGCTCTTTTGAGTCGACAACACTTTCCTCATAACTCCTATCAAATACACCTAGTTGTTTCTGCCATTTCTCTTTATACAAGGTGAAAGAATCCTTTATGATGTTCCCAGGAGCCCCATTTGCATGATGCTTTTCCATCCTTTTACTTTCTATCTGCATGTGTCTTTAGGTCTGAAAGGAGTCTCTTGTAGGCAGCATATAGATGGGTCTTTTTTTTTTTTTAATCCATCTTTCACCCTTTGTGTTTGACTGGAGTGTTTATTCCATATATATTCAGAATAATTATTGATAGGTATGTAAATGTTGCCATTTTGTTACTCATTTTATTGTTGTTTTGTAATTCTTCTGTTCCTCTCTTTTTCTCTGTTCTCAGAGTTTGCTGGCTTTCTTTAGTGATGTACTTGGACTCCTTTTTTTTTTTACTATTAATTTTATAAATAACATCTTCTGCATATAGCAATCTATATTAAGTTGATAGTCAAGTTTAAACTCATTCTTTTCTCCTTTCCTCCCCACATTTTAGGAATATGGTCTCATACTTTGCATCCTTTTATTTTGTGAATCCCTTGGCTGATTTTTATAGATATATTTAATTTACTGCGCTTGTACTTTCTACTTTTCTTACTCATATTTATGTTCTTTCCACTCAGAGTCCATTTACTGGTCATGAATTCCTTTAACTTTTGTTCCCTGGGAACTTCTTTATCTCTCCTTCTATTATGAATAATAACCAGGCTGGAAAGAGTATGGTTGCAGGTTTTTCCTTCAGCACTTTGAATATCTCATTGCAGTCTCTTCTGGTCTGCAAAGTTTCTGCTGAAAAATCAGCTGATAGCCTTATGAGGTTTCCCTTATAATAACTATTTTCTCTTTCTCTTACTGCTTTTAAAATTCTCTGTCACTGCTTTTTGCCATTTTAATTACAATGTGTCTTCGTGTGGGCTTCCTTGGGTTGATTTTGTTGGGGGATTTCTATGCCTCCTGAATTTGGATTTCTGTTTCTTATTCCTGATTCAGGAAATTTTCAGCTATTATTTCTTCAAATATATTTCCTGCCTCCTTTTCTCTCTCTTCTCCTTCTGGGATCCCTATAATGCAAATGTTATTATACTTGATGGTGTTGCTGAGTTCCCTAAGTCGATTTTCCTTTATTATTTTTCTCTCTCCGCTCTTCATCCTGGTTGCTTTCCATTACTTTGTCTTCCGGGTTGCTGATCTGTTCTTCTGCTTTCTCTAGTATTTATTCCATCTAGTATATTTTTAATTTCAGTTCCTCAGTTCTTCATCTCTGATTAGTTCTTTTTTTTGTTTTTAATCTCTTTGTTGAGGATCTCATGGAGGTTCTCCACTCTTCTCTCAAACCCAGTGAATATCATTATGACTGTCACTTTAAATTCTCTATTGGGCATAGTATCTCCATTTCATTTAGGTCTCTTGCTGTGGTTTTATCTTGTTCTTCCATTTGGGACATATTCCTTTCTCATTTTGTTTAACTCTCTGTGTCTGTTTCTGTATATTAGGAAAGTCAGCTATGCCTCCTGCTCTTGAAAGTAGTGGCCTTATGAAGAAGGCATCCTGTAGTACCCTGCAGTGCAGTGTCCCTGTTCACCAGAACCTGGAGCTTTAGGGGTGTCTCCGATGTGTGTTGCCTGTGCCTAATGTTGTGACTGAGCCACATTTGCCTTCAGTCTAGTCATCTGCAGTGGCTCTTTTTGACTATTGTGAGCAGGGTTTGGTCCCAATGTTGTTAATGGGTCAATCTAGAGACTCCTTGGGCTTGAGTCGGGTCAGACCAGGCATTTTCCAGAGGTGTGGTAGCACTATAGGTGCTTTCTCAGTGTTCTCTATAAGGAGCTTTTGTTGGTGAGTGGAGTCTGCAGTCAAACCAAATGTCTAATGCTTCTCAGCCCACTGTTGGGGTCACAGTAGGACTGCTGCGTTTGGTTTTCTTCCTGTCTCCCTAGGGCAGGAGTCACTTTGGAGCAGTGCTGCTCCCTGTCCAGGCTTCTTGCACACTGCCAGGTTTGTGGTGCTGCTTTGGATAGGCTCTGGCCTCTGCTTTTTGGAAGGGGCAGGTCTGCAGGAGAACTCCAGGTCAGTCTGAGGTTTTACCAAGGTTTGTGCAGGTCTGTTGTGGGAGAGGATCTGCAGATGCCTGGGAAAAAAACCCTGCTGGTTTGAAAGGGGGTGGATCTGCAGAATGCATAGGTGGGGCTTAGGATGTTAACAAGGTTTGCTCATATTTGCTGTGGGAGGAGACCTGAATCTGAGGCCGGGCTGGAGGGCATGTGTCTGCAGGAAAAGGTGGAGTGGGGTGTGTTGTGAGCAAGTTAGGGGGAAAGTGTTGGTGCTGTGCTGGTTCCCACAGGTGTCTGTCTGGACTGGGGTTTGGGTGGGGGGGAAATGGTGCCCACCAGCAACTTTTTTCCTAGAGAAGTCTCCTAAAGATTCCTGTTCCTCCAGCACACACTTCGAGATTAAATAAATCTCCATTTCATATATCCCAGGTATTTTTTGAACTGCTGCTTCTATGCTGTATTTCAACAGGGTTGTTTGTTGTGCTATCTCTTTAAGGGTGGGGACTCAGTTTCCTGTTGCCACTCTTGGCTCTCCCAGAGCCCAGCCTGCTGATTTTTAAAGTTCCTGGTGTTACTCAAAAACCAAAAAATCCAGTCAAGAAATGAGCAAAAGTCATGAACAAACATTTCTCCAAGGAGGACATACAAATGGCTAACAGACACATGAAAAAACACTCAACATCAGTCAGCATCAGGGAAATACAAATCAAAATCACAATGAGATACCAACTTACACTGGTCAAAATGGCTAAAATTAACAACTCAGGAAGCAACAGATGTTGGTGAGAATGAGGAGAAAGGGGAACCCCCTTACGCTGCTGGTGGGAATGCAAAATGGTGTAGCCACTCTGGAAAACAGTATGGAGGTTCCTTAAAAAATTAAAAATAGAATACCCTACACACAGGAATTGCACTACTATTTATCCAAAGGATACATACACAGTGACTTGAGGGGGCACATGCCCAATGTTTGTAGCAGCAATATCCACAGTAGCCAAACATGGAAAGAACCCCAATGTCCATCGACAGATGAATGGGTAAAGAAGATGTACCATATATATACAATGGAATATTACTCAGCCAACAAAAAGAATGAAATCTTGCCATTTGCAAGGATAATGATGGAACTTGAGGTATTATGCTAAATGAAATAAGTCAAGAGAAAGACAAATACCATATGATTTCATCATATGTGGAATTTGAGAAACAAAACAGATGAACACTGGCAAAGGGAAGGAAAGTAAAATAAGATTAAAACAGAGAGGGAGGAAAACCATAAGAGACTATTAACTGTGGGGAACAAACTGAGGGTTGCTGGAAGGAAGGTGGGTGGGCAATGGGGTAATTAGGTGATGGGCATTAAGAAGGACACTTGATGTAATGAGCACTGGGTGTTATATGCAACTGATGAATCCCTAAATTCTACTCCTGAAACTAATAATACATTATTTGTTAACTAAATTGAATTAAGAAAAAAAAAACTTAAAAAAAAAAGATTGTAAGAACTGGTAAAATTAGGTCCCCATGGTTTTCAAAGCCAAATGTTATATGGATTTGTCTTTCCATGAGGACTTCCCGTTGCCTGGTGTGGGGGTCTGTTTCTCTCCCTTCTCTGAGCCCACAGAATCTCTCCCACCCTCCTGGGTCCCTTTAGCTTCAGTGTCTCCACCTTTTTTGCCTTCTTCACTGTAACCTGTTCTCTGCATTTAGTTTCGGTAAGTCTATTCTGACAGTCCTCTGGTCATTTTATGGGTTGTTTACATTGTAATGGGTGTTATGTAGTTGTAGCCATGAGATGAAGTGAGCTTAGGATCTTCCTACTCAGCCATCTCCCTTTCTTCTTCTTCTTCTTCTTCTTTTTTTTTTAAAAACAGAGAAAATCAAACTTTAGTTTTGCCTAACTGTGATGTTTAAAACTACAGGTATTAAAACTCTCAAATTTTGGCCACCTTTGAACATGACAAAATTCCCTTTTTGTAAGCTTTCTACAAATTTCTATATCCATTCAGGTTTTATCCTCTGTGTTTCTCATTCTGAAAACAATTGTTTTACTTAGGACAAGTCTACTCTTTTTTTCTTAATAAAATGTAACCTGAACACTTACGTAAACAGTTGTGTTTTTTGCCATATATTGGTCCTAGCAGAGTCTTATTCATATATATTAATTGTGACTAACCACAGTAAATTCATTTTCATAAAGAAAACAAGGATGTGGGTCATTTCCATTGTTTATGATAAATCAGCATTTTGGACAGACTTGCAGAAATTATGAGCATATCACAATTTTTTATAGCCATATACTTCCTTAGAGTACAGTTTCTCAAATGTAGCAAAAATGAACACATTAACATACTCAAACATGTACATGGCCTAATTGTATCCTATAACAATAAGAGGCACAAGTGCATAAACTTAATATTATGCTTATTAATTTTCAATATTCTATCGTAGAAATTATGTACTTAATGCATATAGTAAAAGTGTAAGATTTTAAGTTATCTAAAGATCTTTGAAACAAGCTGACATACTATAAAATATAATTACTTTTGGAATAAAGTTTGTCACCATAATGAGTCAATTGAATTAAGCACAAATTTACATCTTTTATAATCTTGTACATCTAGCAGATACAATGTAGCAATTCAGTCAGCAGACCTGCAGAAATTTAGGAGTAATACGCATTGGTAGAATAAAAATGTATGCTTATATTATAGTTAATACTAGTAATTCAGAAAACTTATCTGTTTTTATCTGATCAATACTTTGGTCTTATTTGCCAATGATTTGTCTAAATTATGGAATTTAATTATGAAACTGTTTAGTTTCTATAAGAACTTTTTTTGATACATTGATAGATGAATTTTTGTATCTGGAAATTTTAGGGCTATTCAACTTATGTAATCACTTATATATCCCATTTTTCTGCCAGATCAGATCTGTTGAGTCTTCCTAGTGAATTCCTTTTATTTCAGTTGTACTTTTTAACTCCAGAATTTCCATTTGCTTCTTTTTTATAATTTCTGTCTCTTTATTGATTTTCTTTATTTGATGAGACACTGTCATAATGCTTTCCTTTTAAAACTGTCCTTTCCTTTGATTTGATGTCTTGGTCTCTTAAATCTAACATCTGGTCCTGCTCACAAGAGGTTTCACAAGCCTGTCTTGTTTTCTATGTGTGATAGCCACTTAAAATATTGATTCCCACCCTTCACTCCAGTTCTTATGTTGCTCTTATTTATTTGTTAGGTGCCTTGACTGGACTATTCTCATGAAGCCTATTTTCCCTTTAGTGTTAAATCTCTGATTTCACTCACAGAGGATGCAGCCTTGTGCTTATTCCCAATCATCCTTGGATGACGGGTTTTAGCAGGACTTTCTTTGACTGCCACTTTCCTTGGTCTCTCTGGTAAACCACTTGCCTCTGTTGGTATCACACCTAGATTTTAGGTTCCACTGTTTGTCAGCTGATTATTCTTTTCTCAAAGAACTGTGTCACAAATTACTTGACAATCTGACCTAATTTAGCTTCAGCTCCTTTGCAGAGGTAGTTTTCTTAGGCCAGCGTTTGAAGCTTTTTCCTGATCCAAAAATCATCATATGTCTCTTTCCCTGAGTCTCCTCTGATAAACTAGCCTATAGTTTAGGTATTACTCTTCATTATTTACCACCAAAATCACCATCATTTTGATAGCGCTTTAAGGTTTGTACTTGCTGACACTATTTCAAATAGTTGCTTGGGGAGAACTTTAGAATTTTCTGTTTTAATGGAGTGCCTCTCTTCCTGGACACAATCTCAGAGCCCTTGCTTTGGAGCCAGGAATGGGGACAGTGACTGTCTCTTTTTTATGAGCAGGGCACTGGATTGGAGAAAATGGCCTCTGGTTTTCTCGGCTAGCCTTTCTCAACACGGAGCGTCTACTTCAGAAACATTTGGGTCCTGATATTCTCAGTCTGCGATGCCTGCGGTCAGGCTTCCACTCTTTCAGCATGGGTTGGGTGCGGGGAAGGAAGCCTCTAATCTATCAACAGCTGCCAGGAATTTAGTCTCTGCAATTTGGAGCTGGAGGTTTGAGAAATTCTGGCAGCCTGCTTCTCGTGGGGAGGTACTATATTCCTTGACTAGGAGCAGAGGGGAGAAGGAGCCCTGTTGATTTGGCCACATTTACCCAGATTGGATTTTCTGTCACTGTCCTTGGGATGGGATGGTGTTGGGTGGGGAGGGATTGGTTAATGGCCCAGGTACAAGAGGCTCTTCTTTTTTGTACAGAGATATAGTCAATTTTCTTGAATAAAAGTTTCTTCATACACTGTATGCCCTTAGGACAATTCCAGAGACATACAGTGTGTCTTAAAATACTAACTTACCATTATTTACTTGGTCTAACATTCTAGGGGATTTTTATTGTGTCAGTCCAGCTAAGCTAGAGTTATGGTCCCCATAATTCCTTTCCTGAAGAGTTCCCAGTCACCCTGGGACTTTCAAAAGAAACTAAGGTTTAGAAGGCAGAAGTAAACCAAGAGCCGCATTATTTTTATAGTCAGATGATCACGGCAAGTGTAGCATACACTGTTTTAGTTCACACATGGGTTCTCTCTTTTTTTTTTTAAGATTTTATTTATTTATTTGACAGAGATAGAGACAGCCAGCGAGAGAGGGACCACAAGTAGGAGGAGTGGGAGAGGAAGAAGCAGGCTACCAGCAGAGGAGCCTGATGTGGGGCTTGATCCCAGAACGCTGGCATCACGCCCTGAGCCAAAGGCAGACACTTAACGACTGAGCTACCCAGGTGCCCCACACATGGATTCTCTTAATCGGTTGGCTGGGTCTTTCGGTGAGGGGCCACAGCAGAGCTGTGGTTCATGGAGGTCCCTCCAGAGATGCATTTAGCTTCTGTGATTGCTGGACCATGTGCATTCTTCACTCTGTGATGAGAGGTACAAGCCTCCCCTGCAGGACACCAACGTCATTGGATGATAAGGGTGATGAAATACTGGTATGGGTTTCAGTCTGCCCTTTCTGGGTATAGCATGGTTTTGTAGAGTCTAGTTTGTCCTTGTTTTCCCTACTTCACATCCATCCTTCCTCCTCTTCTGCCTGTCTGCTTGTGGATCTTCGGCTGTAACTCCCCAGATGCAAAGAAAATAGTTTTACATGTAGAACAGAGACTCTGTAATAATCTCTAGTAATAATCTAAAGTTAAGTCCTGTCATACATATATTGTATATAGTATAATGTATGCAATATAATATTATATAATATAGTGATAATGTATAATGAGGAAGTATGGAGAAATAAATATTTCCACTCAGTACCTTTTGTTTCTCTGATCAAACTGTACTGATAAACATGCATAAATTTGAAGGGCAAAATCATAGAGTGAATGGAACCAGTTTCATTATGGGAAAGATTGACCTCTCCTTTAGGTTTATTTATTTCTCAGAATATAGCATTTATAGTTAACATAAAATTATCAGATTACCCCTAGTATTTTGAGCAGATAAATTCACATTTGCAAATTAAACAACTCAATGTAAGTTCAATATAAATTGAAAATTTCTCACTCTTGGGTACATTTTACCTACAGGAAACTATTGTTATGTATTTGCCTGTGGTTTTACATTTATTACAACATAACAGAGATAAACTTCTTCCAGTATGAGAGTAAATGCCTCCCAAAACCAAGAAATCACCTCTGTGTCAGATTCATAATGGTCCAGTGTCATTTATACGAACTCATGTTTAGTTCCTCCTCCTATATTTTTTTCAGTATGTAGTGATGATATCAAGTCAAAGAATATTTTGAACATACTCTAGCCATTGATGACAATAGCAGTCTACTTTTTTATATATTTGGATTGCCATTCAGAAGCTTTGAAATCTTTTCTCTCTGCTTTTCCTTGTCTCATAGGCACAGATTTTGAAGAGAAACCATGACGTTGTTAATGGACCTGGATACTTAAGAAAGCTCCAATGAGACTTTTCCATTGCCTGATCATTCTTCTCCAGTTCTATTTTTCTTTTTTCCTGTGCATAAAATATTACTTGTGCAACCTTCTTTACTTCTTAATGGTACCTTTTTGTAATGGTAGACAACTCTCCCTTGTTTGGTGAGAAAGATCTACAGTATTTCTCATGGCTTCATGTTGCAAGCTTACCTTTTATCTTTTGTCTGAGTATATTTTGATTTATCTGTATATGACCTATAAAATGATTTGGTTCTCAAATATTTGGTCCCTAATCATTAATAATAGTTTCATTTTTCTCCAAATCCATGAAAAACTACTGTTTATAAGTAACAAAAAATCTTAATAGCAACTGTCTACCAGCAGGAGAATGCATAGATGTATTATTCAATTTTAAGACATCATACTACTGTTCCATCATGGAAAGGATTAAGCCACAGATGAAATCTGAATTGGTAAATATCACAAATCTAAAATTCTAAATGTTGAATACAGAGATACATTGGACTAAAATTCACTAGTATATTTCCTTTTATATAAAGAAATATTTGTATCTCTAAGTAGGAAAGAAAAGGTGTACAAACAAGCAAAAATTCAGGATGAAAGGTACTTCTTAGGGGAAATGAAAAGTCTGAAATGCTCCATTATTATGTACACACAGTGATTACAAGGTTTTGGTATGGTTCTATTTCTTAATCTAAGAGTAGGCATATTTTCATCTTACTTGCAAACCTCACATAAACTTTACATGTGTGCTATATTTGATTTATTTCATAATAAAATAATATGCTATATCATACCATCTAATGGGGAGAAATGTGATCATTTGGTAATATCAGGAGCTGATAGGAATTTGGAGAATGTAAATACTTAAGCACTTTTAAAATGTAAGTAACTTAGTTCATTGTGGAGTATAATTAGAAATTTTAGTAAAGGTGAAAATGTTCAGTTACTTTTCTGAATCTTCTTTTTCATGCTTGTGGAACTATTCATATAGATTACTCAAAACACTGTGTTATTTTCTAAACAAGTTGTCAGAGAAACTGTATTTTTAATATATTAGTCATAGTGGGGCTTCTGTCAATGATCTGACTCTTTAACTTGACTTTTGATCAAGATTTCTGCATATCCTTTACTCCTTCCTTTTCTTTGACCAACTTCCTGTTTCCTGCTTTAGGCTTATGCCCTATATAAGTATGATTTTATATGTGACACTACTTATCTTTCAATGGATAATAACATTGTTAGCATAAAAAAATAATATCAGTGGCCTATCAGGCTTTGTGACACGCATTTGGAAAAAAAATTAAATCAGTGTGAGTAGAGAGCTTGTATTTTCATCTTCGAAATTTTGTTTGGAAATTATAGAAGCCTATCAGTGTTGTATAGATGTTTCTCTTTTCTATTGGCAGATGTCTGTCATTAAAGATTTTATTAAATAGTATATTACATGTCAAAGTCAAATTGTATTGTGAACAGACATATTGTGAAATCGTATTAAAATGTGAATCTCAAAGTTGTTTATTAAGCCCCAGATACACAAACATATGCCAAGACAGCTACGCTGTTTAAAACTTGTGCTTCTGGAAGTTAACATTATCCTCAGTACACAAATCATGTGATAAGAAAAGGGAACTAGATATTTCAAATGGTACAATTCTTATTTTAGCACATTGGTGAAATTTAAGGGACTGAAAACATTTAAATACACTGGCAAAGAATTGGGTTTTGATAGAATTGTAATACACAAAATTATCCGTTCTTTTTCATAGAATAGAGTAGAATTTCAGATTACTGATGAACAAATTAGTGCCTAAGAAAACATTTGGAGGGTCATACTTTAGAGAAAAATGGAAACAGCTATCCAGATAATTAATGAAAAAGAAATTGTTTCTTCTTAAAAATGAAGAATTTATAAAGAATCTATCTACTTTGATTAAAGTCAGTGGATAAATGTTCAGCTGTCCATTTTACTTTGCTTGTGTAGACAGAATGTACGAATAGTTCATGTCATCTTGGGGGAGGGGAATTGAACTTGACAGAGGACAGGGAGTGAGGTCACTATATTTTAAATTGCCTCTTCAAGTGCAATTATCTATTCATGACATAAATCCAATACAATTCTACCAGTTTTGGGTTTTATCCTATATACCTCTTCTTTTCTTTATTGCCTTTGATAACAGTATTTTACTTGCTTATACCAAAATCTCTTTAAGTTCAGTTCTAGTAGATGTTTTCATTGAGAATTGATGGGCTTTCTCTAGTGGATGCTGAATAGCTAGAGAAACACTGTTATGTAGTAACAACCTTTATACAGTAAAATTTTTCTTGATGAAAATGAAGAGTATATTGTAGTAAATATGTATACACTTGAAACTTCATATTAGTATTTTAATTACTTTAAATTTTATTTTTAGTAGCCACTTGAAGTACACCTAAAAAAAAAAAAAAAGTTCTACATCTCCAACTGCCTTCAGATTAAAGTTAGCCCTGTCACCTACCCCAATGACAAACACACAGCAATGAAGCCAATATAGCCATTATTGCACTTGTATGGAAGCTGTGTTTCAATACAACAATACAGGCTAAATTATAATTTTTTTTGGTTTTCCAGTTTATTGATAAATAATAAAATAATAATTATTATAATATGGGGCACCCTGGTGGCTCAGTCAGTTAAGCATCCCACTCTTGACTTCAGCTCAGGTCATGATCTCAGAGTTATGAGATCGAGCCGCATGTCTAGCTCTGGGCTCATCAGGGAGTCTACTTTAGATTCTCTCTCCCCTTCTCTGTCCCTACCCCCCCTAAAATAAATAAAATCTTTAAAAATTATTACAACATATACTATATACTATATATACTTAANGATACAGGCTAAATTATATTTTTTTTTTGGTTTTCCAGTTTATTGATAAATAATAAAATAATAATTATTATAATATGGGGCACCCTGGTGGCTCAGTCAGTTAAGCATCCCACTCTTGACTTCAGCTCAGGTCATGATCTCAGAGTTATGAGATCGAGCCGCATGTCTAGCTCTGGGCTCATCAGGGAGTCTACTTTAGATTCTCTCTCCCCTTCTCTGTCCCTACCCCCCACTAAAATAAATAAAATCTTTAAAAATTATTACAACATATACTATATACTATATATACTTAACATGATAATGTTTAAAATACTATATATTAGTATATAATGTATACTATATAGTGTAGTATATATGTATATACTATAGTATATATTGTAAATTATTGTAATATATGCTATATATACTTATACTACAATACTTAAAATACTATATAGTTAATTAAAACATTTCTTTTAGTAGATTTTTTAATTGTAAAAATTATCCCTATGCAATAAAATCTTGTATAATTCACCAGAAACATTACTATTACATTAATTATATATACAAATATAGGACTTATTGAAAAGGAAACTTTTATGTACCAATTAATATCAGTTTTGAGGGAAAATATTTTGAATGATTTATCCAGGTTGCTTAAACTGCACAGTTGTGCATTAGCATAAGGACAACATTAAAGGCAAATTGAAAATGTCAGATTTTTTCAGGTTATATGACATTGCAAGTACATAGGCTATTTCCTGTGCCAGCCTTATACAAATAATTTTTATCTCACAGCACTAAAAATAATCATGAATGAGTTGGAGACACCAAAATTATTGTTCTATTCTATTGAGACTGCTAAGAATTTGAAAAAAATCAGAAATTTCCAAGGAACTTTAAATATCACGGTAGCAGGTATCAGTGTTCCACCCAAGATTAATTCTGATGTACCTTTTCATGTACTTTTTCATGTACTTGGTCCTTGGGTGTGCTGTCATTCTCAGCCACCAGCATATGCATCTCCTTATCAGGGACCTGTCCTAGTTTCTCAGATCACATTGTACCACTGGGTACTGAGAGGCTTAAGTGCTGGGAAATTCATGTCCTCTTGGTGGGATGGGGAACACCTTAAACAATGATTAATAGATGGGATATAATATTCTAGCTACCTACTCCTGATTAGTGCAAATTTATGTAGGGTCTGTAGTGTCACCAAAATTCCAGTGCAGTTTTGAATCATGGTAACCTTCTGTGGAATTTTGCTTGCTGTTGAACATTTGCTTGAGCTCCTTAGCTACTAAGTTTCAATTCCCCACCCTCCTAGGACCCCAGTCTTCTCCTGGAGCATTTTCTGTGCACTGCCACATAATCTGGTATTTCAGCATTTGTTTCTTGAACACTAGAGTAAGGCTTCTTGAAATACCCCCCCTTCCCAAGATTGTAAATTAAAAGCAATGCCATACAATGAGTAAATAGTAGAGATTATGGTCTCTCTCAAAGCTGTAAAGGATAACGAGTTTGTTGGCCCTGTCCTGTCCCTATTTATTTCACAGTTTAGTTCCCTGAGGGGGCCCGGGGTGGGGTGGGGAGGAGAAGGCAATTCATGGTAGGTGAAGGTACACTATTACAAACTTAAGTGTTTATCCATTTCCTGTGCTTGATGAGATATCTTTACTAGAAGAGATCAATACAACCTCTGTTCTGGCACATCATACATTGTATACATCTGGCATATGCATTCACTTNCTCTGTTCTGGCACATCATACATTGTATACATCTGGCATATGCATTCACTTTAAAATGCATAAGGACAAAAAATATTCACTTAGAATGGACAGTATGTCACATGGAAAGTCTTTTCTCCATGGCTATGCTTACTCGTAGGCTCTTTGCAGAGGGCCCTAAAATCTGGACAATCCATAGAAGTATATTGTTGACATTATGTTTATTGGACCTGAAGAACAGAAAGTGGTAATTACTGCAGATGCTTTTGTGAGATACAGTTAGTCTAAACAATGGAAAATTAACTCTGTGAAGATTTAGGGGTCTTCTATAGTGTAGAAACATTTAGGATTACAGTGGTAAGGAGCTTGACAAGAGGTATTTTCCAAGTTGAAAGAATAGTTTTTATGTACTACAGTTTCTATCACTACCACTCTGTACATGGTAGGCCAGCTTGGATTTTGGTTTATTTGGGAATATTGCTCTGAATACTTAACAGGGTAATTTCAAAGGCTGTTTATTGTGAGAGGATACAGTCACAGTTTCTCTAGTTGTGCAACCTAATCCATGTAGTGGTACTTCTAGAGAGATTGGTGGTAGATAACATGCCATTTGGAAACTTTGAAAGCTTTAATAGGGATTTGCAGTATAGACATACAGGATTCAAGAGCAAGGTCATGCCGTCTGTAACAATGACTATACATCATTTGCAAAGTAAATGCAAAAAAATGTAAACCTGGAATAGAGATGTTGCCCTCTGCATACAGATCCAGAGGACAAAAAAGTTATGTGAATAGGTAGCCACAGCTCCAAGTTAAGTACGTTTGTTAGACTTAGTTAATGATGCTCCATCGGCTTACCATTATGTCCCAATAGAGGTTCCTTAGGATCCACAGGTGGAAGAAAAATAAGTCCTGGTTTGTAGAGAGCTTAGCTCAGTATGTTTTTGTGAGCTGAAAATAGCTGCTACCAGAAAACAGCAAGACCAAGTGTGGAGGTCCCTGGAGGACAAGGGTAAGTGGAAGTCTTCCCAGTAGCAGAGCTTTGGAGGCATGTCTAGCCACTGTGTGAACAAAGATAAAGCACTTGAGGTAAAAATATCTGAACTCTTAAACAGTGGCTAATAGCTTAGCTTGTTGCTTCGGGGTCTGACAGGAGAAGTACTGGAAGAATGGGATTAGGAGGCCTGGAGAAAAGAAATGTGGATGCACCAGTAGAAGTGGGACGAAAGTGTGAGCAATGTTTACTCTCAGGTTAATGCATAACCTGGATGAGCCACTAAATACCCAGGGGACAGAAATACCACAGATAGAGATCAGTCAGCCTCTATTCTCAGTGATTGAGCAATGGACTCCAAATTGAGTAGGCATAGGGCTATGGATGGGCCCCACAACATAGTCTCCTCCTTACCAACACTGTTGCCATTACTGAAAATCCAAATTTTGAGCTGCAGTATCCAACCCACTATCTCAATACGAGCTTTAAGGAAATCCACCAGAAATTGTTAAGCCGATTACATTAGAGTTCTTCAGATTTTTAAAGGATAGTAATTCATTGTGTTCATTGTGAACAGGATCAACTTGCATTCGTGCTTTTCTCACTGCAGTGCCTTCCAATAGGACCACTATGCAGGGGCTAAGAATACCTGATTTATCACCATGGAATCCCACACAACATTGTCCCTGCGTTGTCCAAGGGATGTGCTTTTCAGTGAGGAGTGTAATAGTAAGCATGGTCATGGGACTCATTGGTCATACTTCGTGGTGAATCACTAGAGCTGACCTTTTTATAGAACACTGGAACGATCTCTTAAGGGCAATACTGAAGTATCCATGAGATTAGGATACTGTTCTTCAAGGTACAAGACATACCAGGATTCCATGGCCATTATGTGATTCTGCATCTCTGAGAAAAGGAATAAAATTGTTTGGAAATCCAAGGTTGGACATAAGAGTGTCTCCCCTCATCTTCAAGCCATGGGAGTTAATTGGAAAACATGTATTTTCTGTCCTCACAACTTAAAATTTGATTTTTCTAGAGATCCAGGAAAACAGGGGACAAATTAAGACTTCCATCCATTGAAAATAGATGTATTGCTGCCACGTGGCTATTTTTAGATACTTATTACAGTAAGCAAGTAGGTAAGAAATGGAATAAATACTTAATCATAGGAGAAGGTAGGATATCAGGTACTTAATGTGGATAGGGAGTGGCACTGTAGGTGACACTGTTTATGGACAGTAAAAGCAGATTTCTGTTGGAAGTCTTGCTGGTATATGTAAGTCTGGAAACCAGGGAATCCACTGAGCATCTCTTCGTGCTTCCAAGTATGATTCAAGTGTGAATAAACAACTAACAGACAGGTGAACGGTGATCTGGGTNCTCTGTTCTGGCACATCATACATTGTATACATCTGGCATATGCATTCACTTTAAAATGCATAAGGACAAAAAATATTCACTTAGAATGGACAGTATGTCACATGGAAAGTCTTTTCTCCATGGCTATGCTTACTCGTAGGCTCTTTGCAGAGGGCCCTAAAATCTGGACAATCCATAGAAGTATATTGTTGACATTATGTTTATTGGACCTGAAGAACAGAAAGTGGTAATTACTGCAGATGCTTTTGTGAGATACAGTTAGTCTAAAACAATGGAAAATTAACTCTGTGAAGATTTAGGGGTCTTCTATAGTGTAGAAACATTTAGGATTACAGTGGTAAGGAGCTTGACAAGAGGTATTTTCCAAGTTGAAAGAATAGTTTTTATGTACTACAGTTTCTATCACTACCACTCTGTACATGGTAGGCCAGCTTGGATTTTGGTTTATTTGGGAATATTGCTCTGAATACTTAACAGGGTAATTTCAAAGGCTGTTTATTGTGAGAGGATACAGTCACAGTTTCTCTAGTTGTGCAACCTAATCCATGTAGTGGTACTGCTAGAGAGATTGGTGGTAGATAACATGCCATTTGGAAACTTTGAAAGCTTTAATAGGGATTTGCAGTATAGACATACAGGATTCAAGAGCAAGGTCATGCCGTCTGTAACAATGACTATACATCATTTGCAAAGTAAATGCAAAAAAATGTAAACCTGGAATAGAGATGTTGCCCTCTGCATACAGATCCAGAGGACAAAAAAGTTATGTGAATAGGTAGCCACAGCTCCAAGTTAAGTACGTTTGTTAGACTTAGTTAATGATGCTCCATCGGCTTACCATTATGTCCCAATAGAGGTTCCTTAGGATCCACAGGTGGAAGAAAAATAAGTCCTGGTTTGTAGAGAGCTTAGCTCAGTATGTTTTTGTGAGCTGAAAATAGCTGCTACCAGAAAACAGCAAGACCAAGTGTCGAGGTCCCTGGAGGACAAGGGTAAGTGGAAGTCTTCCCAGTAGCAGAGCTTTGGAGGCATGTCTAGCCACTGTGTGAACAAAGATAAAGCACTTGAGGTAAAAATATCTGAACTCTTAAACAGTGGCTAATAGCTTAGCTTGTTGCTTCGGGGTCTGACAGGAGAAGTACTGGAAGAATGGGATTAGGAGGCCTGGAGAAAAGACATGTGGATACACGAGTAGAAGTGGGACGAAAGTGTGAGCAATGTTGACTCTCAGGTTAATGCATAACCTGGATGAGCCACTAAATACCCAGGGGACAGAAATACCACAGAGAGAGATCAGTCAGCCTCTATTCTCAGTGATTGAGCAATGGACTCCAAATTGAGTAGGCATAGGGCTATGGATGGGCCCCACAACATAGTCTCCTCCTTACCAACACTGTTGCCATTACTGAAAATCCAAATTTTGAGCTGCAGTATCCAACCCACTATCTCAATACGAGCTTTAAGGAAATCCACCAGAAATTGTTAAGTCGATTACATTAGAGCTCTTCAGATTTTTAAAGGATAGTAATTCATTGTGTTCATTGTGAACAGGATCAACTTGCATTCGTGCTTTTCTCACTGCAGTGCCTTCCAATAGGACCACTATGCAGGGGCTAAGAATACCTGATTTATCACCATGGAATCCCACACAACATTGTCCCTGCGTTGTCCAAGGGATGTGCTTTTCAGTGAGGAGTGTAATAGTAAGCATGGTCATGGGACTCATTGGTCATACTTCGTGGTGAATCACTAGAGCTGACCTTTTTATAGAACACTGGAACGATCTCTTAAGGGCAATACTGAAGTATCCATGAGATTAGGATACTGTTCTTCAAGGTACAAGACATACCAGGATTCCATGGCCATTATGTGATTCTGCATCTCTGAGAAAAGGAATAAAATTGTTTGGAAATCCAAGGTTGGACATAAGAGTGTCTCCCCTCATCTTCAAGCCATGGGAGTTAATTGGAAAACATGTATTTTCTGTCCTCACAACTTAAAATTTGATTTTTCTAGAGATCCAGGAAAACAGGGGACAAATTAAGACTTCCGTCCATTGAAAATAGATGTATTGCTGCCACGTGGCTATTTTTAGATACTTATTACAGTAAGCAAGTAGGTAAGAAATGGAATAAATACTTAATCATAGGAGAAGGTAGGATATCAGGTACTTAATGTGGATAGGGAGTGGCACTGTAGGTGACACTGTTTATGGACAGTAAAAGCAGATTTCTGTTGGAAGTCTTGCTGGTATATGTAAGTCTGGAAACCAGGGAATCCACTGAGCATCTCTTCGTGCTTCCAAGTATGATTCAAGTGTGAATAAACAACTAACAGACAGGTGAACGGTGATCTGGGTTTGGGGTTGTCGGCCATGCAGGTTACTCAGAAAAGCACTATAGATTGCAGGAGCATAGGCCCAGTGTTGGGGTAAACAGTGATGGGTGGTAGAGGCAGTCCTTTCACCTTTGGAAGGGCAGTGACCTTGCCTAACCAGAATTTAAATACTCTGTGGCAATCACAGCCTTGGCAGCAACTTCAGCAGCAGAGACTGCAGCTCATCACAGTGATTGTCCTTTTGTACTGTTCCTTTCTGGGATCCTGATTAGCAACAACTCCAAAGAATCAGTATAAAGAATCCAGCGTGAAGCGTGAGTGTATCTAAGGCTGCAGCAGAGGCTGGTGTTGCTTTTCTGTGCCTTGCCATACCCCTTCATCAGTTTGATGCCCGCTGCTCTCTAGCCTGCAGTTCTTGCCGGCAACCAGCACTGAGTACCTTTGTGGGAGGGCTCCCCTTCCTCTTCCAGACAGAGCTCTTTCCCTGTAATCCTAACAGTTGGAAGTACCTGGGAATTTACATTGCCACAGGGGCATTCCCGCACTAATGTCTGATTGGCATAGGACTGCTGATTTGGACTTCTTTGAGCCATGTGCTCTACTGTGTTATGTGCTGAGTGGAACTTAATATCACAAACTTAACTTGCCCTTCTTCCCTTTCCAGTCCCACTCTCCCACTGTATACTGGTCTTTCCTGGAAATACTGTTTCCTCCCTGATAAACCATCTCCCTAAAGTTTCTGGCCTTACAGTTTCCTTCTGGGGAATTCAGTCTATGAAAAACACCAGGTATAGTCTGTTAAATCAGCTCATTGTAAATGTAATGTTCCACAAAGTTACAATGAGATTAACCACAAGTTAGATTAAAATGAGCTTAAAAACAGTAAAAAGGATAAATTAATAGCATGCCACAAACACATAAATATGCTTTCATTAATGATTATTCACCTGTTTATCTTTCTCCATGCCTCCCTCCAACAATGCTTATATAAATAGTGATGATTTAAAAAAAAAATTCTGACCATATTAGCCAATGAAAAAAAGTTTTTCTTGACAGTTTTCTTTGACCTCACTATAACATTCATAGACAGAAAACATCCACTTTACAAGACTGTAAATGAAGCTGGTTGAATGTAAAACTGAGGTAAGTGCTCTTTGACATGTTTTTCCACAAATCTTTGAAATACATTCTTGCAAAGACTAAATGTCTTGTATTCTTCTAAAATTTTACTATAAATCTTTAATATGTACACAGAGGTGAACAGAAAATTTCAAGCTATGACCCTTAAGAAATTTCACATTACTGATATGAGTATCATTGAAATACCCCGAAGGTAACTTCCTTCCTCCTATAGTTTACCTTGTCAATTTTATTAAGGAACACTTCACATATAATAAACTGCATCTATCCAAAATGTATAATTTGGTGAGTTTTGACTGTTGCAGAAACCTGTGAAATCAGTAACAAAATCAAGATACAAAACATTTCGGTCACCCCAAGAGTTTTCTCATGTTGCTTTCAGTCTGTATCTCTCTGGCCCAGGCTTGTGCAGCCATTGATTGGCTTTCTGTTATTATAATTAGCATTTTTATATAAATGGAATCATAACATATGCAATTTTTTGTGACTGGCTTCTTTCCTTTGACATGACTTTGAGGTTCATCTATGTTGTCGGTGTCACACTAGTCATCCTTATCACCTAGAGGCCACGTGAGTGCTTCACCCAGCTTCTCCCCTAGGATGATGCCTTTGTCAACCTGAAAACAGAGGTGCAATGAGAGGCAAAGGAGTTTATTTGGGATCAAAGAATTGCAATTCTGGAAGCATAGATTCTAGTAGAAATGAAAATAGTGGACCGCTTGTAGGGTGAAAGCAAAGTGTTTTTATGAGGAAAAGGGAGAGGCGCAAAAACATGAGTTGAAGGGAAAAGCATGGGGATGAGCAGGCTAAGCTGCTCCGGGTCATACACTGATTGACCACTGACTCCATCTTCAGAAAGTCCACAAACGTCAGCCTTGTGATCAGGATGTCTGTTCTCCTGCTGACTTCTCAAGTAGTTGTCTAAAACAATTGCCATTTTGCCTAGACCAAAGGTTTTGGCCCAGGTCAGACAAACGCAGGTAAGGCGGTTTCTCTGTAGTGGCTGCTCCAATCAGGTCAATTTTTCATACCTGGCATAACTATAGTAGGGCATAAAAATATGACATGACGTATTTACATATTCAGTTTTCATCATTTCTTTACATGCTTTTGTGTAAGTGTGTGTGTGTAGTTCTGTGTGGGTCCACCCAGTATATAGATTTGTGTAACCACCAACAAAATCGAGATATAGAATTATTCAATCACCATAAAGAAATCCTCTGTGCTACTCCTTTATATTCTCATCCTGTCCCCAACCCCCACCATCCCTGTCTCTTGGCAACTACTATTTTGTTCTCTTTCTCTATAATTTTGTCATTTCAGTAATGTTACATAAATGGAATCATGGAGTATGTAATCTTTTAAGATTGACTCTTTTTCACTGAACCTAATGCTTTGAGATCCATCCTGGTGCTTTCATGTATCAACCATCGATTCCGTTTTACTATTGACTAGTGTCCTGTCATATATATACAGTATATTTTATTAACCTCTTGATGGACGTTTTTATTATTTGCAAATTTGGCCATCATGATTAAAGGTATTATGAATATTCATGTATAGTTATTTGAGTAGGGTATATTTTCATTTCTCTTTGCTAAATATCTTGGAGTGGGATTTCTAGGTTTTAGGTGCTTGCTAACTTTATAAGAAACTGCTAAACTTTTCCAGAGTGGAAGTATGGCCTTACTTTCAACCAGTAGTGGTTTGTTGATTTTATTGAGTTGCAGTACTTTTTCTGGTTATAAGGTTTACCTTTTCTCTCTGTTAATGGTAACATTGTAAAACCATTTTTTTTCATTTTCAAAAGGCTCAAATTGTGTATTTTTCTTCACTTTATGATTTACTGTGTCTTATGTAAGAAATCCATGTATCAGAAAGACTTTTCTGATATTTTCTTCTAGGATATTTTAGTTTCAACTTTCATATTTAGGGTTATGATTAAATTAGAAAAAAGACACAGCATAAGCTAAGTATTGACGGTTCCTTTTTCTCCATAGTACTCTGTTTCGAAAGCCTTTCTTCACACTTTGAATTATGTGGTAACTTTGTCAAAAAACAATTGAACATGTATGTGTGGCTCTATTCTAGACTCTCATCAATTTCATTGATCTACATTTTTAATTTTTTACTGCTTTATATAAACCTTGAAATTAGAGTAAGTACTTTCACTTTACTTTCTCAGATTTGCTTTGGCAGTTATATTTTCATAAAAGCTGGAACATCAACTTGTCAGTTTAAATCAGAATGCCTCCTGGATTTGTATGGAGTTTACCTGAAAGTGTTGATCATTTTGTAAAATTGAAATCTTACAGTATTTCAAACTATGGGTATTGTATCTCTTCACTTGTTTAGGTCTTTAATGTATCTCAGCATTCTGAGGTTTGCAGAGTGTGCATTAAAAAAAAAAAAGTATTTCATGTTGTTTGACACTGGTGTGGATTAAACTGTTCTTTTATTTCATTTACCTAATTTTTTATTTCATATAAGAATACACCTGAGTTTTATATGTGAATCTTGTACCTTGACATCGTAAAATTTATTCTGTTGTTTTGTAGAATCCAGTAAATTTCATTCAAAAGAAGTCATGTCAGATACAAATAGAAAGTTTTAACTTTTCAATTTTTATAGCCTCCTCTTTCCTTCCTTTCTTCCACTTTATCTGAAAGGCTAATGATGATGGTATAATGGTGTGTAGAAGTGGGCAGACATTCTTGTTTATGCATAGTCTTAGTAGGAGAACGTTGAAATATTATAGTTTTTTGTGTATGGCTTTTATTAGATGAAGGGAATTCCATTCCACTAGTTTTTATGTGAGTTTTCATCATGAATGTGTGGAATTTTTCAAATTTTTCAAATCCTTTTCTGTGCCTTTAGAAAAGATGATGTGATTTGTCTCTTTTTCTGTTAGTAGACTATTACATAATGTGATTTTTGCCTGTTAAATCAACCTTGCATTCCTGAGATAAACCCCACTTACTCATGTTGTTTTATTCTAATAGTTAAATTTTGTTAAAGATTATTCATTTCTACTCTCCAGGGATATTGGTTTGAAATTTTGTTTTGTTTTGCTTTTCTTGACATGGTCTTTGTTACTGGTAACAGTGTAATGGTGATTTTATAAAATAATCTAAAACATTATTTTTATATAGTTTGAAATATTTTCTTAATTTTTTTTTTTTTAGGGTTAGAGATAAATAGTGGTTAGAATTAGAGAAAGTTGAAGGAGAAGATAATTAGAGGAAGTACTCTTCTGGTAGTTAGGTACGCTTCTGTGCTGTCAAGAAAACAGAACTACTTTCCTCCAAACAGTGGACGTAACTATGGGTAAATTACTCCTTGGAGACTGTTATTATTTTTTACCCATGCATTATTTCAAAGTATGAAGAATAATTTCCAAACTTTTGAAATTCTACCAGATTCCTTATTATTAACTGACTACTTCTGTATAACATCAAACCTTTCACATTTTCCAAGTCTTTTTTCTTTTTTTGTTGTTGTTTTTTGTTTTTCTTTTTGTTCAGCATGTTTATCTTGGTGAGTATGCCATGTGCACTTTATAAGAATATTCTGCCTTTTTGTTTATAGACAGTTGATAGCGTTGCTCAAATACTCTATGTTTTTCTATTTCTTTGACTCTTCATGCTTTTAACTGCTGAGGGAGGAGTGTTAAAATCTCCACTATGTGCATTTATTTATTTCTCCCATTGGTTCTTTCAATTTTTGCCTTTTTTAAATGATCATGGTCTCTAATTAGGTGTACATATATTTATGATACTTAAGTCTTGCTGAAAGAAGTGATTCTTTTCTTTTTAAGATTTATTTATTTATTTTAGGGAGGGGTGGGGGCAGAGGGAGAGAGAGGATCTTGAAGCAGACTCCCCGTGAACACAGAGCCTGATGCAGGGCTTGATCCAGGACCCCAAGATCATGACCTGAGCTGAAAGCAAGAGTTGGCTGCTGTACCGACTGAGCCACCCATGCTCCCCAAGAAGTGATTTTTTTATTTTATGAAATTGTTCTTCCTTTTTAGTACTCTTTGTCATCAAGTTTATTTCATCTGATGTTACTCTAGCCATTCAAGCATTTCTGTGCTTATGGTTTGCATTGTATGTATACATTTTCCATTCTAATATTTTTAGTTTATTTATATCTTAATATTTAAAATGAATTTCTTCTAGATAACACATAATTGGGTCTTATGTTTTATCTATTTTATACCTGTTATTTATTTTTATTAACTTACTAAAGAAAATGTCAAAAATATCTTACAAAACTTTTGACAATAATTTTTTTATTGAGGTATAGTTGACACACAATTTATATTAGTTTCAGGTGTAACAGTGATTCAACATATGTCTACCTTTTAACTGAAGGATTTAGTTAATTAACATTTATTATAATTATTGATATGATTGAATTTATATTTATCATTTAGTATTTGCTGACTATTCTGTTTTCATATTGTCATGTTTTAAAGTATATAACTTTTAGTTTATATAATGGCACATTCAGCTATACAGATTTAATAATTACTCTAAGGAGTACAATATTATACTTAAGTGTTCAGTTTATCAGGAGTTACAGCACATAAAATCTAGAAACCTTGCAATCATATGAGTCCTTCACTCTGCCATCCTCTATGCTGTATATGACATGCATTACATCTACCTCTATTCCACACCCCATAATAACATTTCTTTATTTTTGTTTTTGACAGTTGTACCTATTTTAATAAAGAAAAAATGTAACATTTTACCGACATATTTATCATTTCCAATATTTGCACTCAGTCTTGAAGATTTAGTTTCCTTCTAGTTTCATTTCACTTTAGATTGAAAAACTTCTTTTAGCATTTCTTAAACTACTAGTATGGAACAAGATGTTATTTTACTTTTCTTTCATCTGAAGATACCTGTCATTGACTTTATCTCGAAGTATATTTTTGCCAGATCTAGAAAAGAGAGTTTTTTATTCTTTAAGCATCTCAAAAATATTGCACCACAGATTTTGGTCTCCATTGTTTCTGATCAGAAGCATAATTGATAGTCATCATTTTATCATTTTTCTCTGGCTACTGTCAAGACTTTTTTCTTTATCTTTGGTTTCCAGATGTTATCTTTGATTTATCTAGATGATGTCTTCTTCAAATTTATCCTATTGAGCTTTGCTGAGCTCTTGGGTATATAAAGCTAAGTCTTGCTAAACTTCAGGGAAGTTTTTGTTCATTGTTTTATATTTCTTGTCTTCTTTTCTCTCTCATGTTCAATGTGATATTGTCCCAAAGCCCATGAGGCTGTCTTTATATTTCATCAATCTTTTTATTTTTCTTACTCAATTTGAATACTTTATATTTATCTTTTTTTTCCTTTCTGTGAAATTTTTCTTTCAACTTCATTCTATTTTATTTCAGACTTGTTTTCTGTTCTAAAATTTCCTTTTCTATCCTATATTACTTTGCAGACATTCTTAGATTTATATTCACTAAAACTGCATATTACTTTACCACACTTTGCATAGTTATAATAGCTACTAAATGTTTTTCTTATGTATATTATTTTAGGATTGACATCTGTTGATTGTCTTGAAACTTAAGAATGGATTATGGTTCCTGGATCTTTATATTTTGAGGTTTGCATTATTGTGTCTTTGATATAAGTGATATTTTGTGGAGATTTGGAGTTGTCTTAATTGCTCCAAATAGTATTGATTTAAAAAAAAAGTCATTGTTGGTGGAAATTAACTTGTTTTAATTCACATTACAGACTCTCATGCCTGAATTGAAAAGGAGCTCAGAATTCACTTTAGTTGTTTCAGCGATATTTGCAAGATACTTAGTCTTCTTCACACATGGTGTATTGATACATTTATTAGGTCTGTTTTAATCTCTCTAAGCAATATTTACATTTCAAATTACAAATCTTGCACAACATTTATTAGATTTATCCCTAAGTAATTTATATTTTGATGCGATTGTAAATGGCATATTAAAAATTTGTAATTTCCAGTTGTTTGTTCTTAGTATAGGGCAATGCAATTGAATTTTGAACAGTGATCTTGTACTCTGCATACAAGCTGAACTCACTTAATAGTTCTTTTAGCTTATTTATGAAGTTCATCAGATTATTAACATAGACAATCATGCCATTTATGAATAGAGAGCTTAACTTCTTTCTTTACAATTGAGATGACTTCATTTATTTATTTTGCCTGTTGCACTGACTGAAAACTTAGTACAATGATAAATGGTGAAAATGGGGATCCTTATTTTGTTCTTGATATTAGAGGCAAAAATAAGAGCCTTTCAACATTAGGTATGATCTTTGCTCTAGGACTTTTGTAGATGCTCCGTACTGAGGATGTTTCCTTTTAGTTTGATTTTGCTAAGAGTTGGTTTTTTGGGGGTTTTTTTTTAGCAATCTCTATACCCAATGTGGGGCCCAAATTTACAACACCAAAATCAGGAGTCTCATGCTCTACTGATTGAACCAGCCAAGTGTCCCTTGCTGAGAGTTTTGTTAGGAATGAATGTTAAATTTTGTTGAATGCTTTTTATGCATCTACTGAGATGCACTCCCTTTTGTGATTATTAATGTGGTGAGTTAGATGGATGGATTTATTTATTTTTTTTACTGTTAAACCAACCTTTCATTTCTGGGACAAAATATGTTTGACTATTGTATTTAAACACTTTTATGTATTGCTAGCTTTAGTTTGCTTTTTAAAAAAAGAATTTCTGCATCTTTCTTCATGAGAGATAATCATACGAAATTTTGTTACTGTCTCGTTTTGGTATCATGAAATAGTGGCCTTTGTAGAATGAGGTGGGAATTATTCATTTACTTTCAATTTTATTACAGAGGTAGCAAAGAATTTACATTATTTCATCATTAAATATTTCATTGTATTCAACAGTGAAGGTATCAGGGTCTGGAATATGTTTTGTGTGCAGGTGTTTAGTACACATTATATTTATTCAATAAATACAGGATTTCTCAGGTTGTCTAAATTTTTCTTAAGTGAAATTTAAAAGTGCGCATCTTTCAAGCAATTTGTCCATCTAATCTACATTCTATAATTCATTATCATAAAGTTATTCATTATATTTTCTTATTTTTTTTCAAGATTTTATGTATTTGAGAGAGAGAGCTCCGGAGAGCACATGAAGGGGCCAGGGGAGGGGCAGAAAGAGTAACAGGCTCCCTGCTGAGAAGGGAGTCCAAAAAGGGGATCAGTCCCAGGATCCAGGGATCATGACCTGCATCCCAAAGTCAAATACTTACTATACTGAGCCAGCCAGGCACCCCTATGTTTTCTTATTTAAAAAATCTGTTCAGTTTTACTCCTGTGGTCTCTATAACTTCTGACAACACTAAATTTTTTTCTCTTTTTTCTGACATGTATCTTTTAACAATTTATTTGATATTCTTAGCCACTTTTTAGGTTCATTGTTTTTCACCATTTTTTCTTTGACTTCTACCTTAATCTGAATTATTTCCTCCTATTTTGGGTTTAATTTGCTCGTGTTTTCCTAGTTTCCTAAGGTAGAAAATGAAGCCAGCTGAAAGAAAGCACATTTCAGACATCTCTTCTCATATAGATTTTTTTTTTTAATTAAAAAAGATACACCTTGTTTAAGAATTAAAACCAAAACGCAAAGCAAGAGGATATAATTATCACAAAATTCAGGGTAGTAGTTATCTCTGGAAGGTAAGTAGGAAGGAGGTATAATCAAAGCAGATCATCAAAGTGAGGTTGGGGGGGGTCTGCTGTAGCTGGATATACTTTTTATACTAGATATAAATTTAATGGTATTTTTAACTAATATGTTGTGCTTTCCTTTTTATTAAGTATAATTTATAATTTCCTTTTGATTGCTTTTGTGACATATGAGCTATTTAGATATGTTAGTTTCCAAATGAATTTATCTTCCTGTTACTGAATTTTATTTTAATATTGTTGTGGTCATAGAACATATTTTGTATGACATAAATCTTTTAATGAATTTGCAATTTGTTACATAGCCCAGACTATGGTGTCATTTTCAGAAGTATTTTCTGTGTATTTGAAGCCTATGTATATTAATTGCCATTTGGATAAAGTGTTCTGTAATGTCTTATTAGTTTAAATTGGTTTTTCGAGTTGTTCAGATCTGCTATATCCTTACTGATTTTTTGTTTAATTCTATCAGTTACTGACATTGAACATAATAGAACAAATATTTAATTATGTCAGTTTGTTCATTGTTTACATAAAATGTTCATATATGCACGTATGAAATACTTGCATGAAAAGGAGGTAGAATAATTGATTTAGAGTGTCAGACAGGCACCTTGAAGTAAAATTTGCTCTGCCACTTATTAACTATTCAGACTTGAGATATTTATTTACTTTGTATTTATTAATTGGCAGTGAAAAAGTATTATTCTGAAGAGTTTTGGAGAACAGAAAAAGAGACAAGTATCTCATATATAGTATGCACTGAATACATTTTAGTTAATATAGGACCATTTTGCTTTACAATATAATGTTAAGTTTTATTATTTAATCATATTCTACACAATAATAATGTCTTTTAAATCTCATAATGTATAGGTTGAATTATTTTATACCTGTAATTCAAGTGATAAAATTGAAGTACAATAAGATTAAATGACTTGCTTAAGGTTAGGTAGTTCCTAAGATAAGAAATGATTAATAGAACTCAGGTTTCAACAGCAAAGTATATTTTAGCTGAAGCGTTTCTAACTCCTTAGTTAAAAAAGACAAAATTAGTATATTTACATCTTTTAAAAATTAAAATATAAGGGCACCTGGGTGGCTCTGTCATTTAAGTGTCTGACTTTTGGTTTTGGCTCCGGTCATGATCTCAGGGCTGTGAGATGGAGCCCTACCTCTGGCTCTGGGCTCAGCATGGAGTCTGTTTGGGATTCTTTCCCCCTTCCTCTCCCTCTCCCCTGCTCATGCTCTCTCTCTCTCTCTCCCTCTCTCTCTCTCTCTCAAATAAATAAATAAATTAACAAAATCTTTAAAGAAAAAAAAAATTGACAAGATATAGGGACAAAGATGGTCTCATACTAAGGTTTATGTTAAGTCCCTATGAACCAGTACAGCCATACCAGTTGTTAAATTACTTAAATTCATCCCCATGCAAGTTGTAAAATGTATAGTGCTTCAGCTCCCACATTGCCCTTTTCTCATTAATCTGTCCCCTCCCTGTAAACCCCCATGAGGTCCTTGTTAACACTTATCATCACAGAATACTTCCAGGAGTATCTTTCAGTGTATAGGCAACACTGGGTAACATTATTGGCCTGTTCTGACCATTATAATTAAATATTTTCAGTATCATTCAATTTACAAATGGGTATAGGGACAGATGGATACCTTTTTGTGATATCATGCTGGAAATCCCTGCAAAATAAGCTGATTTGGATGGAGGGTTTCCTATAGGCAGTATTGAGCAGTTAACAAGTGCCCAGCAGTTTACTAGGTGTTTTAACATACATTCATGGGGAAAATGATGACTAATAGTTTTCCAGTGCCAGAAAGGGAAATTTATTAAATATAGTTCAATTCTCCTTTAAGTATGTCAATTTTACTCTGTATCTGCTGATTTAGAAAGTCAACTCAGGAAATATGTACATAGTTGTAGATTGTGGAAGTCATTTACAATTGCAATATAAAAATCAGAATTTCTGAGTCTATCTACATCTATAAATAGCATTACCTTCTCCAGCAGTCAATGTATGCACTGTGCCTTTACACAATTTATTGGTAATAGAGGAAAAAAGAATTGCTTAAACTTGTTTTATAGCTAAGGAAAATATTTGTTTATATAGGTGTTGTAGATAAATGGGGATCTAGGAAGGAACTTTTCTCCCTACTTTTCTTCTTTTTTGAGGCACACACGTGATCACAAATATAGCTATATTTAATAGGTGGGATGATGTGGAGGGGGCAGGATAGCGTCAGTGTAATAAGGAGTAAAATAATTGCTGTTCCAGCTGAGATTGCTACTGCATACTGACTATCACAGATTTTAAGCAAATCTAGATGTAGGAAATGACTTGAGCTAATTGGAAGTTGTATAGTTTGTTAATCAGGGAGGATATCTTTATCTTTCTCATCTTCAAATACACAATCATGTGTGAATTGAAGAGATATGTAATATTTTTAGATAAAAAATATAGATAGAAACTAGGATCTGGAGGGTGAACCCATAGAAAAAGGATGAGTTTGAACATCTGAAAGTCATATGGGAGAAAAATACACAAACTCTCCTCTCTCACTCCCTTCCTTTCCCCTTTCTCCCTCCTTCTTTCTCCCCTCCCTCCTCCTCCCCTTCATCCCTCTCTCTCCCCTCTCTCTCTCCCCTTTCTCTCTCTCCTCCTCCTCTTCTCTGTCTCCCCCCTTCTTCTCTCTCTCTTCTTCTTCTCTGTCCCCTTCCTCTCTCCGTCACCTCCCCTCCTTCCTCTGTCCTTGTCCCTGTCCCCTCCTCCTCCTCCCTCTCCCTCCCTTCTCCCCTTTTCCCTCCCTTCCCCTCCCCCTGTCTTCCACAGGTTCTCTCCCCCTCCTCTTTCCATTCAAATACATCCCTTTATTTCTGTCAATTACAAACTGTCAATATCAGGCATCCCTGGTAAATTTATAAGTGAATTCTTAAAGAGTCTTTAAACCTAGAAATAAGAAAATATGTAAATATAAATAAATTCTCAGTTCTCTTGACAAAAAGAACAGTAAGAATTTTGAGGGGATATGAGCTGTTCACACCTCAGAGAAGTGCTTGTAGACAGAACTGTATCTTGGGTAGCACATGAATGCATAACACATGAATGCATACCCTTTGGAAAATTCAAATTTGTACTTTACCTGTAGCAATTTTAGTATCTTCTTTTCCCAAATACTGCATTCTATTTAACCCTAGTTTCACTGAATTTTATTATTAATTACTAAATCAAGTTTTACTTTATTTTCTCCAGTGTTTTCTAATTTGAATATATTTCCCAAATAAATGTAATTATTTCCTCTTATTGGATTTCCTTTATTTTTATTTTACTAATGAAAACTATCAAATAGCTTTGAGATGTGGAATTTATTTTTTAAATGTACTAACAGGTTATAATCTTTAAATGTAAGAGTTTTAGCCACCCAGGAAGCAGTGGGTATTATTACATGGAAAAGATTCAATCAATTTATATTTTGGAAAATAAAATCTTAAAATTGGAGACTTGGAAAAAGGATTACAAGAATGGGGGTGATAACAATAGCTGAATATATTTATTTTTTCTCCAAAATGTCCATTGTCATTCTTAACCACAATTTTTGGAAGAGATGGGTTTTATGAGAATAAAAAAGGGGACAGTGAAATTAAAAAATACCTGAAGCCTAAAACTCAATGTACACGGAAAACTTTCTTAATTCAGGTATAGCCTTGCCTGAGATAGCTGGATTCATTTGAGCCATTTCAAGTAGGATTCTGTGCACATCGTGATCTCAGAATTGCTCTATTAAAAGTGTATAACAGCTCCATGACTAGTGCTGACAGAGGTTGTCTTTCATTACTAGTTTGTGAGGACCTTTTGACAGGATGGGAGCAGGGTGGCTGTGACACCTCATTGATCCATTTACAGACTATCCCTGGTTGTTCTGTAACACCAGGAATTGGTTTCCTTGCCATGCTTTCTAATAATCAGTCTACGGATTTTCTGAGAAAGTTTTGGGTCTGATTAAAATCTGAGTGGTGATTTTGAGGATATTGTAAACTACATTGTAAATCTATGAATTTAAACAGTTCTTTATTCATGTATTTTGTAAACAAAGTTTATAGAGGTTAAGTTTTAGAGGAAATTAATACTTACCTTGAAATACAGTGTATTGCTCTTTTTTTTAAATTTATTTTTATTTGAGAGAGGGAGAGAGCGAGAGAGCACCAAAGGGGTGAGGGGCAGAGGGAGAAGCAGGCTCCCCGCTGAGCAGGGAGGCAGATGCAAGGCTCACAGTGTATTGCTCTTTATAAGTAGCATTGAATTTTTGAAATGAGTCCATATCTCAATTGTATCTTTGCAAAATGGGAATAGCAACATGACTATTATTCTTAGGATGTCTTACTTAAAAAAATATGAAATCATTATTAAATATTGGCCAGAATAAGTGTAATAAAATGCATAGTAGGGTTGATAGAGGTAGCTAGAAATATACTGTTAAGCCTAAACCAAGGCCTCTATTATTAAGGCTGGATATAATGCATAGTTATTTGTTAATTGCTTCTTGCAGTCCAAAATTTGTCATCAGATGAATTCTGCTTTTGCTACATAGATTTTTTAAATATTTTATTTATTTATTTTTATTTATAAAAAAGTTTGAATTTGGGTATTATATATACTAAATTATGAAACAAAAAAATTTTAATGTAGTGAGTTTTAACCATTATGAATTTTTCAATGGTTTATTAAGATAAATTGTGCTGCAGAATACAAATTAATATTGAAGAATTTCAATTGTAATTATAAGAAGCACTGGGTTTTTTATGTAGGGAATAAAACATTCTTGGAAGGAAGACAGGAAACATTCTTGATTTTTGTGTTGAATACATTCTTATTTATTGTCACATGGGCAGAAAACCCCTAATTAGTAACTTTATCAAATGATAGCATTGAATGGACTTAACTTTCAGAACTGAGACATTGGTTCATGTGGTGCTGTGTTATAGTTTTAAATTAATATATTTCATACTTCATATATCCATCAATTATCTTGAAAACAGGAAATAAATATGATTTGGCTGATTAGCAATAAGAAATTCAAAGAAATAATAGCACCCGAATCTGAATAGTTACTTCATTCCAGTGTATCAAGTCAGCCTGTGACCTATATCATTCTGCTATTGGCTGAAGTCCATTTCTCAGTCTCTGTATTCAGTTCAAAACTGGTTCGTGTCCTACAGGACAATGCAATCATAACAATTGGAGCTGTCTTTTCTACTGAATAGAAATCTCCAGGCTAACACGTAACTTCACAATTACAGGGCTCTAATCAAATAGTAAATAGAAAAGTCAGACATAGATAAATACTCAAAAGAATTCATTCATCTGTGGGTGGGCTTGTTAAATAATGCCCCAGTTTGACATTGAAAGGCTATTTATTCTACAGTCTTGATTTTCAAGTTAGGGAACTATTAATACATTGAAACATTACTGAACCTCTTTTCTGTGTGAGGCATCAAATACTATGTTAGGCAAAGGACTCTGTTTACGTACCAAGCATTCACAGAAAAGGTGTGATGAAAGCCACATTAACATACAAATTGCAATATATATTAGTTTCCATTTTAAAATTATGTTCTAGCAGTTATGGGAGAACATATACGGGCACTACAAACATTGCCTCAGCAGCTTAAGAAGGAGTCACAGGATAGGAGACCTTCAGTCAGATTTTTTATAGGAGGAACAGGACTTACCAAAAGTAGAAGAGAGCATGACAGACTGAAAGAAAAACCTGAATAAAAAGTGGGAGGTCCGATGGGATAGGTCTCATTTGGTATAATTCATGCAATTTAGAATGCCTGAGGATCTTTTTGTTGTTTCTACTGGTATGAAACAAAAACATACAGTAGCAGTAAATCATAGAGTACTTACAGACTTTTCTAAGAAATTAATTTTTAGCCTGTAGGAAATGGGAAGAGAAGCAATTTAAGTAGGGCAATGACAATCCTACTTGTGTTTCATGATGAGGCCTTGACAGAATCGTGAGTGATTGAGAAAGTGGTGAACAGACTGGAGTGCTGAAGACCAGCAGCATTAGTATCATAATTTGCGCTAGAGATAGTATGCCCATAGGACAAACTCAGTTGAATTAAAGAGAATTGGAGACAGAGATTAATGTTTGAGAAGGAGAGAGAAAAAAATACATGGAATGATTTCGAAGAAATTGCCTTGGGCAACGGGTGAGTGACAGTGTTATTAAACAAGATAAGAAACATATTAGGTTCAAGTGAAAAAAAAAGTGATGATTTATGTTTTGGACAAAATAAGTTCAAAATGCCTACGGGATATCCAACGGATAATATCCAGTAGGCATTGGAAATCTGGCTGTTGAACCTAGGAAACAGGGAAAGATGTCTGAAATAGGCAGATTCTAAGGTCAGTAATATATTAGTGTTCTTGTACAGGCGACTAGTAATACACTGTGGGTGAGACCAACTTTTGGAACTTGCATCGTTGAGGCTCCGATTGCGATTAAGACAATCATCCCAAGTGTATAAAGAAAGAGATTGTGGACAAAAATTTAAAAACTCCGATAGATAAAAGGATAAAGCGCCACTTGTATTCAGATTGTACTCCGTGTAGAACAATGCGCTACAACCAGAATGAATTTCCAAATAGCTCCTCTTACTCCTTGTGTGTTAGCAAGGAAGTTGACAGATATTCGCTAGGTACGTGATATATCACAGACACAGTACACTTCATAACACACAATACTGAGTTATAAAATTAAAAGCATGCTGCTAGCCAATATGTTAAATCACATAGAAGAGGCAACTCTAGAGCTCCTAATAGCTTATTTATAAATTATTCATATAAAACTTCTGGTTGGGAAAAGTCATGAGGGCTTCAGAGGCTCAGAAAGAGGCAAGTTTGATCAGATTACCTGGCTTCAAGCCTGATTCAAATACCTCGTTCTATTAATTTCACTTAATTCTTTAAGAAAGACAATCTAGGAGTTTAAGCAAAAATTCTTTCCCTTTCCAAACCATTTAAAGTTTGTTGTATGTGAGATATTGCTTTGTCCACTTTATACAATATTAGCTCATTCCACCTTCACAAACGAATACGCCGTGGAATAGGTGCCATCATTTTTCCCAATTCACAGAAAGGAAAATGGAAACTGTCTTGGGAAAGGAGATAATGCCCATGATGATATAGGTATTATTTTTATATTACTTTCGTTCCTGCATAAGACATAATCATTGCTCATCTTAGGCTGTGACAACCAAGTTCTCCACTAAAATGCAAGGATATCCAAGGCATGATTTTTTTTTTTTTTTAATATTTGAGTCCTAAGCACATAGCTGTCTGATGCACAGTAGATGCAGCCTATGCTAACAGTTATTAAGGGTACGTACAAGTATCAATATCCTGAATAGGGTCCAAGTCAGAGTACAGAAGGTAACCAGAAGCACAGCTCAGTTAGGGCCAGGACACATAAGTCAGGTTTGAACAGAATATGGTGAATAGACACATGGAACAAAAAAATCAACATTTATTGTAAAGTTACCTTGTGCTAAGTAAACATTCTGTTAGAAGTGTAGAGAAAACTCTTACCTAAGCTTTAGAAGGGAAAGTATAACCAATTCTAATTAATGGGTAAAAAGACAGTGTTTCAAACTGATTACCTAACTTATTCAGTGTCAGAGATGTCTTCATGGATCCAAAGCTCAGTTTCTTTCCACTGCACCTTGCCACAATGCCAAATAGAACACTTTCTATTGGTATTGAAACAAAAGTAGAAGATATGTAATTTCATTTTCCTAATTAAGAAAGGCTGTCTTAATAATTACCACTGTCCATGCTCTCAGTAGGACACCTCTGTTTTTTCTACTTGAGAGATTAAGACATATGTCCACAGGTTAAACCATCACCACTGGATAATGATTGTGATTTTAGATGGTTGGGTAAATACCCTAAACAGATCCATAGAAAAGAAAAACAGCTTCTTATCCATAATAAATGTGTATACACCCATTTATGTACATACAAATTTAAAAGTGCACATGTATACACATATCCATGCACATCTGTCAAGATGGAGTACGAGTGGGAGGTGGAAGCAGAAACTTACCTTGGCTTCCACTGAAAGGAAATGTGTGCCTATTTGTAATTTAACAATAGTGCAGAAGAACAATTCATCATGTGAATACTGCAAACATATTGCTAAAGTCAGCCCTGAGGTGATTTTTTTTTTAAGATTTTCATTTATTTGAGAGTGAGCAGGAGAGAGAGGGAGAGATAGTCTGAAACAGATTCCATGCTGAGCACAGAGCCTGGCGTGGGGCTTGATCTCATGACCTGAGATTATGACCTGAGCCAAAACCAAGAGAGGAGGATGCTTAACCAATTTAGCCACCCAGGCACCTCCCTGATGTGATTTTCTAAGAAAGTGCTGATCATGTAGGTTAATACTGCTTGTGCAAAGCTTCAATTTATGGATTAAACTCATTTTCAAGTTAAAAAGCATCTGACCCAATGATCTGCATATCAAAACCCAGCATATAAAATAAATACCATTTCAAGGGTTGTGAGAGTAGCATCAATTTTGACCCCTTACCTGCACCGTAGTGTTCTGAGCTGTGTCATAGGTTCAGGATTGAAGAAAAACAAGCTTCCAACCTAGTCAGGACCAGCTGTAATACGAGACAACGGTGCTATTAAGTCACAGTTCCTGAGCAATACTTTTTCTATAGGTTTCCATCCTGTCAACACCAGGATATCAATCAGATTAGGAAAAAGGAATCTCTCCTGTAGCTGCAGTTCATAAAATTTACGTATCTGTAAATGAGACTCATTACATTGAATTTTTCCTATGTGTTCATTAATAAACACATCACAACATGACTCACAACACATTCTGAACGGCATAATAGAAAGCTTTAACAGACGAACAAAAAAAAAAATTTGAGCTGCTGATTGACTATAAAGAAAGACTATTGAGCACAAATCAGCTTCATTATTTAACTCATTTGAAGGGTAAGAATAATCCTTAGGAAAATCTCTGGGGCAGAATTCTAAGAAAAGGACTGACTGGGTGACCTAGTAGATATTTTATCTCTAACTTCTTAGATTTTATGACAAATGTATAATGATAATTATGTGTAATTACATAATGTACAGTATAATTCAAATTATGTATAATTACAATTACATGTGTATAATTACAATTATGTATAATTACCTAATTAAAATAACACTCATTTCTGAGACACACATCAATGCAACTGTATCAAATACTATTTTCTCTCATTGGAAAAGAAAAATATATCTTAAAGTTTTTAAGATCATTTTCCATGCATAATGTTTGTTGAGTCAAGCAATAGGAAGTGAAAGTTTAGGGGACTGGGGGAGTGGGTTGTGATGTGTCCAGAAATTAAGCAAACTTAATTTTTGTAATTCAAATAGAGTATTTTCCTTAATATATCCTAATCTAAAAAATTTCAATATTTTTGTGGTATATCTATAAAAATATTAAAAGGCAAATGTGTACCATAAACAATTTTATTTTTATTGAATTCATAAACAATGTTGCAACTTTCTGTTTCCCACTTTCTGTGTCTGACTTCCCTACTTCTATATACCTGATTCAAATTATTGTCATTTTTTATGGCTCAAGTTTATCCGGAGGTTTGAAAGAAAAGGAAAAAAAAATGTTAGTAAATGCTGCCTTTCATGATCTTGGGCAAAATGGGTGGCCTCATTGCCTATACCTTGCTGCTCAGACCTACACAGCCCTTCACACATATCTTATTCTTGTATGTGTGAATCTTTAAAGATCAGTATATGACTATGTAATCCTAAAAAATAATGCTAAAAGCTGCCACTTTGGTCGTGGAAATATTGTTATCCCCCAAAAATGTGTTCCTATGTGTGATAAAAATATGTGTGTCATAATAGTTGAATTGTAATGGAAAACAGTTTCAAATGTCCATGTAGAGTAGAATATATATATAAATGATTCATAAATGGAGTGCTATTAAGTATGGATAATTAATTACAATTGCAACATGGTGTAATTGCAAGACAAATATTGAGTGGAAGAAGCCAAAAATAGAATATAAGTTCTATGACTCTATTTTCATAATGTTCAAATGGGCAAAATGTATTTAGGGTGTAATCATGATAGTTGTCCCTTCTGGGGACAAAGGAGGACATAATTGGGTGATGTCATGGGATGAGTTGTCTTTGTGGGGTATTGAGTATATGGCTTTTTTTTTTCAGAGACATGTTTACTTTGTGATAATTCTCTGAGCAGTACGATACGATATGAGTTTTTTAGGAGGTGGATTATACTTCAAAAATCTAACAATGCAATAAGTAAGTAAATAAATGTGACATGGTAAAAATCAAGAATCAAAATTAAATCTCTAATGGTCAAGTGGTCATATTCAGAAAAAAAAGGTCAAATTCTTATTTTGTTTCTAAGAAGAAAAACCATAATTTGAAAAAAATTTGATTTTTAAAAACTTCATGTTTTATGTACTTTATTGGTCTTGATGTGGGATGCTCTAAGTGTTATAGCTAAAATATTTAAATATATCTTTTACTACCAAGATCGAGTATGAGGAGTTTAAAAAGAAAATAATTTAAAAATATTTTGGTAATTTCCTATAAGAAAAAAAAAATTAAGATGTAAAGTATAACTTGTATCCTAAGATTTAGAAATACTTGCGCTTTCCTATTTTTTTCTCTTTTACTATATATAACGTAATCTCATTGAAATATCCATTTTCTTATTTATTAAAGGAACTCCACTTTTGAAAAACTATTAACATTGGTGGAATTTAACTGGGACTGGGTCTGTAAAATGAAGGTAGGAATTCAAGTGTCAGTATACTTTCTGCTTGTGCGGTGGATTTCCAAGGTGTGTTATTTTGTGAAGGTGATTATTCCTTCCTTTCACCTCTGCTGCAGAGACAGAGGTCAGAAGTGGGGTCTGAAACCCAGCTCAGCACTATATCTCTCAGAGGGCTACCTTCTGTTAAGTTAAACAAAGACAGCCTACAGCTCAGCTTTGTTCATCTATCCTTTTGATCAGAGAATTACTTAAAGCCCAGCAGTAGTTTCATCATTTTTGTGGTAAACGAGATCCATCACTCTCTTTCTGCAATTATTCTATGTCTTCTTGATTTTTCTCAACAGATTGCCAGTCTTCTCACTCTGAACTGATCACTGGTAGCATGCAGGCTCTCATATTGAAAACATCTTCCCATGGCCCCATTTAAAATTCTACCTGAATGGGTAACTGCCTTTTCTCTTAAAGCAAAGGAAAGGGCTCTCTGCACTGAAAAACCAGCATTTCTATGCATTTAAAATCTAATTCCCTTGTCTTTTTTTTCATGGACCTCTTTCTTCTGGTTACCTTCTCTTTGGCTGTATCTTCAGCTTCTGCCTGTCTACTGGATTGTTACTCATCATGTTCAGACATGCCTTAGAAACGTCTTTAGGGGCGCCTGGGTGGCTCAGTCAGTTAAGCATCCAATTCTATTTTGGCTGAGGTCATGATTGCAGGGTCATGGATTGAGCCCCTCATCAGGTACTACGTTCAGCCTTGGAGTCTGCTTGTCCCTCTCCCTCTGCTGCCCCCCCCACAAAATAAATAAAATCTTAAAAAAATAAACATCTTTATATATAAACAAATAAAAAAATCTTTCTCTGACTTGCATTTCTCTTTCATTATGTAGTCATATATTCTTTCTCTTTTAATTCTATAGTAAAGTTTCATAAAATCTATATTTCTAAATCATGTGGGAAACCCCTGTTTTCTCTTGTCTTCCATAGCATTAACACCAACCACGTAATTTATGAGACCCAGCAAAAAGTGAAAATGTGTAGTGCCTTGTTCATAAATTATTAAAAATTTAAAAATGGTAAGAAAACATTAATTAAACCAAATATAAGGCCCTATATGATTGCAGATCACATGTCCATGAAACCAGCCTCAGGTTTCATTAAATCCCGAGTTTCCTCATTTCATTGGACACATATCATTCTAACTTCCCAAACCTTTCTCTGGTGATTTTTAAATTGTTAAGATATTTAATGACTAGAATCTAGGTGTCTACTTCATAGTAACCTTATTTCTTGCATTTCATATACCAATTGTAGGCTAATAATTACAAAGTTTATAATATGTATCTGGACTTTATTTTAGGCCCATATATTTTACACTTTATTTGATCTTTTATTTTCTCACTAAATGATTTTTAGAAATAAACAATATGGCCTAATCTTACTCCAGTCATTCTATTATTAGTAAGTGAAAGCTCCATTCGATCAGTTGCCCAAGGCAGAAATTTGTCCATGAATCTTAATACCTCCATTTGAGTTTGAATATTAAAAGGAGGTGTCAAGTAAGAAAAATGACCTATGATCATCTCTGTCTTCACTCTGGAATCACAAATATTAGAGTAATTTCAAAAATTCACAAATATTAGAGTAATTTCAAAAATTCTTTAAAAATATAGTAGATGGGGACACCCGGATGGCACAGTCAGTTAAGCATCCAGCTCTTGGTTTTGGTTCAGGTCGTGATCTCAGGGTCATGGGATGGAGCTCCACATCGAGGTCCGTGCTCAGCAGAGAGTCTGCTTAAGTTTCTCTCTGCCTCTCCTTCTCCCCCTCTCCCTTGCTCTCACTCTCTCTGCTCTAAATAAATATATCAGTTTTTAAAAAAATACAGTAGATGGTAAGAATGCATTTGAAGCAAATTTGAGATGAAAATACATTCTGAAGATTTTTTTGGGGGGGAATATTAACAGTTCAGCTATATATAAATCTAACATATGAAACAACATCCAAATTACTGGACATTTACTCCTTTTCCAGAGACCTCCCCAAATAGCATGTATTTTCTGTCTATGTGATGATAGTTACCCTATCTTCTTCTCTTGGTTGTGAAACTTCTGCTTGGAAGGATACTTAATATTGCAGATGATTTTTCTTAGGACTATCTCAGCCTCCACAATATTCTTCACATCTTAGCTTAATAACATGTTTTGCCATTATCTTAGTTCTTATGGGGGCCAGTTATGAAACATTAACAGGTATCTTACTATATATATATATGTGCACACATGTATTCTCGATACAATAAGTTCCTATTTTATTTGGTTATTTCACAGCTACATTAAATATATCAGGCAGTATTTCCACATCTTTTCTGATTTGGTGATTAAGTTATAGCATTTTTCCTTGAGGGTATAGGAGGAACATTCACGATTTAGAGGTACCCCTAGTTTTCTCTTAATAGCCTTAAGTATATATTTCCAGTATCAAACCTGTCAAGTCCCTAGATCTGGTGTACAGAATAATTATGGGTTTTTTCCTTTTCTCTTTTTTAACCTCGATCCTGCTGAAATCTGTCTCTAACATAAACTGTGCAGTGTCATCTCAACTAATGTACTACTTTTATAATGTTCCACGTAGCTGCCATTCTTCATAGACATTTTTTAGAAGGAGATCATTATTTTGAATATGTAAATTTGGTCTTTTTTTCTTTTTGACAAAATCTTTGTAAATGGCTTGTGATTGACTCTGAGAAAAAATGCAGACCTCAGCTCAAATCTCATTTTGACAGAGTTCTGATCTTAATTACCACACCATCCATTTATTCACTGTCATAGCATTGCTTTTGTTTCAGGTTACTGTACATTTTAAAATGTATATGACAATTTTACTTACATGCATAACTTTTTTTTCAATCACTTTATCATATGTGTTGCAATCATAGTAGATCCTCAATAAACTACAGAATGAGTAAATTAATGAACAAAGCATATAACAAAACCTGTTATTAATAACTTTTCAGATGGAAGAAAGCACAATTTTTCTTGTTATGAACACACCCTAAAGTAACCTTAAATGAATCACACCTTTGTATAATATCCTCCTTTGTTTGAGATCTGTGATTTTCTTCTAACCAATAAAATATGACAAGAGTGATGATGGAATGCTGCTACCTTTCTCGGGTTATATTACATGACACGGGCAATGGGATGAAATGCCCAAGATCATGATTCATTCTATTAGGCTCTTTCTTAGAAGAATGGAGAAAAACACTATCCATCTGTGGTTAAAGAAGGAAATCAATAACTATGTTTTGAGCAGTGTGTGGAGAGGGTCAAGTGGCAGGTCACTGCACTAGAACTATAGGACCTGTAGGTGGCCTACATTGACAGAAGCTGGACTCTGAGTCATATAGCCAAGACAATGAATTCTGCCAACAACTGGAATGAGCTTTGGAGTGGATTCTTCTTCAGAGCTTCTCAAGAACCCAGTCCAGTCAGACCTTGATTGCAGCCTTGAAATGCTCTGAGCAGAGGACCCAGCTTTGATATGTACAGATTCCTGATCAAGGAAATTACAATACAATTAATGTGGCTTGACCTAAATCACTCAACTTGGTGTTATATAGCAATGGAAATGCAACCTATTTATGTATAAGAACAAATTGTTTTCTCTTTTAGTAGAAATTGCTAATACTTATTGATTGTGATAGCTGATTTTATGTGTCAACTTCACTGGGCCATTGGGTGCCCAGATATTTGATCAGACATTATTATGAGTATTTATGTGTGTGTATTTTGGGGTGAGATAAACATTTAAATTGGTGAAATGAATACAGCAGATCACCTCTGTATTGTAGATAGGCCTCCTCCAATGGATTGAAGACCTAAAAAGAATTAAAAAGCTGACCTTCCTATGAGTGAGAAGGCTTCTGGAATTGACTCTAATCCAAACAGATTTAAAGGTGCTGATGGTTTCTATTTCTAGTAAAAAAGAGAACCGATAGTTTCTAGTTGTGATCTGGCAATAGGGTTAGGCAAAATATCACCATTGGTTACTCTTAATGACATAACAAGCAAGGGGCTAGGTGACTGTGTATAACAAATATTTTTTACAAATTTACAAATGTAATGAGGTTGTCTGATTGTCCCTAATGCTACTGAACAAAGTGGTAAAAGAAAAGGATGAGTTCAGGGATTCAATTTCCTAGTTCAAGTGCCCTATAAAAGATCTGAAGCCTTCTGTGTGTGCCCTGAAGGGCACCCTTATCTCCTGTAGCAGCTTGGCTGAGGTTGCTGACAGTCAAACTCATAATCTCATCCTGCAAGCTGGCTGATAGACAATGCAAGGTGAACTCCCCACTTCTCAAGTTGTCTACTGATACCTTGATTGGCAAGGAATGGGATCCTGAAAACTGTAATGTGTATATGTGGGAAGATCTTGTTAAAGCTGAGGACACTGAGCCATTTAATCTGGTGAGTCTTCTTTGGTAGTAGAAACAGCTTCCCTAGCCATAGCGGAGATGGCCTTTCTACCCCTTCTGAGGGGATTAACCCTGCATTGACTAAGGACCCTACAGTGGCACCCTTTGAGGTAGTTGCCTTGCAAGACAATGCCAGTTCTTCTTGGGAACCCACCCCACCACCCCTCTTTGCTTCTAGACCTATAACTAGACTCACGTTCTAGCTGACTTCTGACAGTGAGGTAGTAAGCATGATTCATGAGGCCGTGCTCACTCCAAAAACACTATTTGAGTTTTCTAATTTATCCAGAAAGAATCCAGAAACATGTGTGGGAGTGGCTTTTAAGGATGTGGGATAATGATGGAAGGAATGCAAAATGGAGGTAGGACAGATTTGTTGATGGGCTCACTGAGCAGAGATTCTGTGTTAGTGTTGCAGCTGAAGGAGGTAGAGAGGACTCAAACTGTTCAGTTGGTTAGCTGAAACACATAGTAAAAGTTTACCTATAATTAGTGAGTTGGAAATGCCAGACGTGCCTTGGTTTAATGTATAGGAAAAGATTCATAAGCTTAAGGAGATTAAAATTTTAGAGTGGATTCATCATTAAGATGTACTCATCCACACTTGGAATCCCAAAGACTTAACCTTTCACAAAACTGTGAGAAGTAAATTTGTGAGGGGAGCCCCATTATCTTTGAAGAGCTCATCAGGTCTTTCTTCTCTGTAGTCCAGGTCTTACTGTGGGAACTAGAGTGAGTCAATCGGGAAAATGAAGTGCAATGGGAATAATTGCATCTCAGGGTAGCAGGGGCCAAACGGCAGCATTCAACCATTAAAGACAAGGTGGGCATGGTTACTCTAATGGAGAGCAGAGTCAAAGAGTAGAATAGACTAACTTACACAGACCTGTTAACTAGCTGATCACAGTGTCCCTGGAAGAGAAATAGAAGACTATTAAATTCTTACTTGATCTGTGTAAGCAGAAAAGTTCTGGGTCAAGTGAACAAAACTCTAAATCTCAACCACAAAAACAGAGTCATGATTCCTCAATCAATGCCCAGACTTGAGCCAGTGTACAGAACTGGACCCCTTGAGGAAAGACCCCGATAACTTGTCAAAATTTTATATATGCTCCTAGCCTTCCTCAAGGGGGCCTGTGACTTTTCACCAGGATAACTGCATTAGAAAAAGAGACATAGAACTTTGAATACTGTTGGACAGTGGTTCTGAACTGATAGTAATTCCAGGGCACTTAAAATGTCACTCTAGTGCAGCCAGAGAAGAGGCTGTGGAGGTCAAGTCTTTCTCACAGTGGACCAACTGAATCCCTGACCCATTTTATTATTTCCCCATTTCTGGAATTCATATTTGGAATAGACATACTCAGTAGTTGGCAGAATCTCTGCATGGGTTTCCTGATCTGTAGAGTGAGGACTATTATCATAGGAAAGGTCAAGTGGAAGCCACTAGCACTGTGTCTACCTAGAAACAGTGTAAATTAGAGGCAATATCGCAGTACTGGAAGGATTGGCAATATTTGTACCACCATCATGGATTTGAAGGATGTAGAGGTGGTGATTCTCACCACATATCCATTCAATTAGACTGTTTGGCCCGTGTAGAAGAAAGATGGATCTTGGAGAATTACAGTGGATTATCATAGGCTCCACCAGATGGTGACTCCAATTGTAACTACTGTAGCAGTGTGGTTTCATTGAGCGAATGAATTCATCTGATATCTTGATCATAGACATAATAATAAGAGTGGCTGTAGCTTAGTGGGCACAACTTTGTACACAATGTCACAATTGTACTTAGATTTCAGGATGGCATGCTAAGATAAATGTTTTTACTTTTGTGAAAAACATTAAGTTTTTCTTTTTGTGACTAAACTAGGGCAAAGAGAAACCATTCTCTTATTTTAGACAAAGCCTTCTTGGAAATTTTGAGGAGTTTTTAAGTACCTTTGTGCTTATGATAGACTTCCAACTTGCAAAAACATATGGATATATATCTCTACTTTTTGACCTGAGGTAAAAGAGTCTTTGCAGAAGATTTAAACATATTACTGCATGCCTATAGTTTTTGTATGTATTTCATATAGGTTATAGTTACAAATGCTGCACTATCTATAGTGTTCAGTTTTGCTGATTTTGCCCTTAGACCCAGAATATGTCCTGACTTTACTGTTTATGCAATGTTCTATTTAAAGAAATACTTCACTCGGAGACTTTTTAATCATCTTTTTTTTAATCACACATCCATAAAATGACTGATTAAAATTAGTCATTGCTATAAGTAGCATTAGTGTCTGGAATACTCCAATGTACTTCAAAATAAAAGTTGAGAATAATTACCAAACTCACATAGCTGGTTTCCTATTGATTATTCATAGGACATGGAAGAAAAATAATAGCGAAGAATGATTTATTATTTCAACCCATGTATGCATATCTAAATCTGTCTCCTCCAAAGTGTGGCAATAATAACATGACATGCTCCCACACTTGAATGGGATAAATTCATTTATGAATGAACATTTTTTGCTTTTCTAATATATTTAAATTGATTTATCTTAAACACTTATCCATGCTCATGCTTTTACTGCTCTTGCACAATCAACAGGAAAATACCAATAGAAAATTGCCAGTATGTTGAAGAGGATATTTATTCATTTGCTTGAATAGGACCATAATCCTACTTACTATATGAATGCCGTTTCCTTTTTAATTTTTTTCTTACTGTTTCATTACTTAAGCAATTCAGATTCATATCATGCCACATTTATTTCAAGTAAATGCCATTCTGCAAATCGCCTACCAACTTTTTGATAATATCCAACTTTTTTGGGGGGGGTCTAACGCTGATATTTTTCACAAAATAACAGCTGGAAAATTAAAATACGGATGGTTGATCTTAAGTGATACAAATAGTATTGTATATTGAAAATAAATTTTCTGAAAGTGAAAATTATTTTGATTACAATTAATATATAGGAATCAATTCTATTCTGGAATGATGTAAAAATAGTGTTGTTGATGACAGAGGAATTAATCAAATGCCTTATCCTTCCTGCTTCAAAAGTGTGACTCTATAAACATTAAGAAAGATGCATTATGTTCATTGGCAAACAAAATAAGTGTCCTTGAAATTCTATATCCTTCACTGTAATTCAACTCACTTGACATTCTCTTATTCTTGATATCTCTCTTATTCTCGAGTTAGCAGTATGTTAACATATCAGATAATTAAATGGAAACATAAGTACCAAATGTTTAAAGCAACTTTGCGTAATAGATTATGTATAAAACACCAGGTTCATGAAGTAGAAAGTAAACAGTTCAAGGAGAAGGAGAATTATGTGAAACATAAGGTACTATCTGCCAAGTAATCTGCATTTTGTAGTCAGTTGTCAAATATGATTAATTGTGAGTTCAGGGGACAGCCAGTACACAGTGGCCTTCGTTAGATCCAGAAATTTCCTATGCCCTTCAGTAATAGCTATGTTGAACCTGCTTAGCTATTTGATTTTCCTGCATTGCATATAGATTAGAAACCTCATACACAGAGACACAATGAGTTTAGCTATATTTCTCATGGGAAAGAAAAAAACAGGACAAGAGTAGAGGTTTAGGAACAGCCATTCACATCCCCAATGATCTCAGAATTATTTTCCAAGAGAATTCCAAATTGATTTAATAGTTTAAAAGAATATGCACCTTGAAGCACTTTTTCCGCACAAAGAGTGCAGAAAAAAAGCTGCAAATAAGACAGCATGCAAGCACGAAAATAACTAGAAAACTTGCACTGGAGGAAAACCTTAGTCACTAAAGTTAAAGCATGGCCTTGATAAGAATACTATTTTTTTTTTTAGTTTTATTGTAGGTCAGTGTGTATTCCTGGGTACGCTCTAAGATTTTAGGCACAATTCATGAGCATCCGCTTTAACATTCTCCCATGATATTTGAAAATTATCATTCTTTCACTTATTAAAAATATATTTAAAATATCTAGGAATCATTTTTGGGCAGTCTGGGCATGTGTGTGATTGGAAAAGGGGAGAGATGGTGTTTCAAATGCATAGATGGAAACGGTGTTGCTGATGGCCTTTGTATTCCAGCTATCCCATATACTGTTTGTGTGATTTGGGACAAATTACTTCAGTGTTTGAACGCCTCTTGTAGAAAAAAAAAATACTGTAAGATGGACAGTATCTAAATCACAGATCGGTTCAACAGTATAAAGATATTCTAAGCTCCCAGTATTATCTATTCCAATTATAATACTATTATTGTTATTTTAGTTTTTTCATCCTGTTTAGAAAATTTCCAGGAGTCCATTTTCTTAGATTCTCAGTAGCTTTTTTTTTTCTCCTTATAATAAAAATAATGAGAAGGATTCAAGAACAAGGCCAGAAAATGTGTTTTGTTGCTGCATGCATAGGCAGGTAGAAGCAGCAGATTCCTTACTTGCAGGCCCATTACTAACAACTCCTCAGGCAGCACACGCTGTGCATTGTGAGTGTGGCAAAATGCCAAAGGGAGATGCACCAGGTCTCTCTCCGCTCTTCCCTACCAGGTGTTCAGTCCCAGCAGTCCATTCCAATCAGGATCTCCTGCCCTGTTGCTTTCCGTTGGAATCATGGCATGGCAAGGCTTAGAAGGATACTAAATACAGAGGGAAAGGGACATTGGTGGCATGCTTATTCCCTTCGCTCCCCACTTGCAAGGTCACCTTTATATGGCTTGATCCCTCAAGCAAAGGTCACTGTGTTTTTCAAGGTGACTGACAGTATGAATTCAGAGTCTGTGGGCTCTGGTAATTTTTCTCTTCTCTCGTCCCTCAACTCTTGAAGTTCTCCTACACTTACTTTATGTAGAATCCTTTATTATTTTCTTACTGCTGTTGTAACAAGTTACTGCAAACTTAGTTGTTTAAGACAAATTAGTTTACAGTTCTAGAAATCTGAAGTTTGAAAGTCCAGGTGTCAGTGGTGCTGCTGTCCTACTGGATATTCTAGGAGAGATTCTTTACCTTTTCCAGCTTCTCGAGTCTACCTGCATTCTTTGGCCCATGGCCCTGGTTTACTCTGATTTTTGTTTCTCTCATCGTATCTCTTTCTCTCTCTCACCTCCCTCTTTTTTTTTTTTTTTTGAAGATTTTTATTTATTTGGCAGAGAGAGAGAGCCGGCGAGAGAGGGAACACAAGCAGGGGGAGTGGGAGAGGAAGAAGCAGGCTCCTAGCGGAGAAGCCTGATGTGAGGCTCGATCCCGCCCTGAGCCAAAGGCAGACGCTTAACGACTGCGCCACCCAGGCGCCCCTCGCCTACCTCTTTCTCTTACAAAAACCTGTGTGATTACATTTGACCCATCTAGACCACCCAAAATAATTTTCCCACCTGCTAATCCTTGACTTAATCACATCACCAAAGTCTCCTTTGCTGTGTAAGGTAATGTGTTCGCTGGTTCTGGGGATGAGGACATGGACCTTTGGTGATGGTGATGGAGGTATTACTCTGCCTACCATAAGTTCCTTTGTAAAGAAGTTCTCAAATTTCCAGTTTTGAGTGTGACTTATCTTTGGTGGGACCCTCAATGATATCAGGAGACCAGTTTCTCTGCCATTACCCCGTCTTCATTATTCTGTGTAAGTAGAACTTGAGAGTTACCAACTAATAGCAGTGCTTACTTCATACCTGTTCCTGCCATCCCCGACAGGGTTTAAGCTTATAGTACCTTACTTTTATTGCTATATCCTCTCATTATCAGGACTTTTCCCCTCCTGTTATACTGCATGTATCTGTAAGTAGAATATCCCCAAAGTGTAGCTTTTTGCTAAAAATAAACTTAAATTCCAGTGTCATTGAATTGATATTTTAAGCCAATTCATTTTAAGTAACTATTCCTACACTCTGTATTTGTACTGGAGTCTGATTTGCCAATACCTTATAATTTAAATATTATAGAAGACAACAAATTACAATGGCTTTTGTCATAATACAAGGATAAAACACTTGTTTTATCCCATACACATTATTATTTGATGACTTTCCAAAGTAGTCATTGACAAAATAGCACATGCAAAAGGAAGCTTACCCTATGCTGCAATCAAAAGAACACAACTATTTAACAAGGGAAGAATTAGTTGGAACAGCGGTGCTCTGTCTGGGGGGAATTCTAGTATTGCTTGTGAAGGATATTCAGGGAGACAGTTATAAAAACACAACAGGTTGACTGAAATTTGTAAATTAATTTAGGAATTGCTGTAACAAAGCTACAGGCATGAGCTAGCTAATAAAACGTGTCAATCATGTAGCCTTTAAATAAAGGTGCAAGAGAGCGGTCGGTAACTGTAGACTTTAATGGTGCCGCAGTATTTAATCTTTTCTTCTGGACACAACCTTCTATAGTAAATCCCAGGTTGTTTTCTGGGAAAGGAGAACTTATTGCAATTGAACAACTGTCATATTTCCAGTACCTTTCTTTCTCTTTTACCTTTATGTTAGATGTTTTCTGGATTTTTAAATTAAGTTAATATGATAATAAAACCGTTAGGGTTTTGCAGAGAGAAGGAAGTACACACATTTAAGCAGAAAATATGAACAAAGTCTTAAATTTTCTACAAGCGATATTAAATATGGTTTCCTCTGGATATAGACAAGAAATAGATACCAACCTAGGGATATGGCTAACCATAAATAAAAAATGGATTAAGTTCCCCAGAATATTGAGTTACCAATTTAACAAAACAGTTATAAATATTTGCTTTGTTTCCATTTCAATAAAACCTATAGAAGTGACAGGTTATGGCCTGATATTTTCTTTCAATCTAAGCTTTCATATTATCTGCAGTAAATATTATAATTACAACACAGAAAAAAAACGTGGCTGCCACCTGAAAATCATTATGCTTTAAAACAGAATCGTATAAAGATAAAAATAAACTATTTAGAATAGTTTTAACTATACCGAGTACTCATTCACACATAAACAGATACATACTCACACATAATCATGTATGTTTATATGCAAGAAACACACACCTTAGGAACAGTGTTGGAAAGTTTTTATTAGTAAAGAGAAGTAAGTGTGTTATAGAGACAATTTTTATATCAGAGGATATATCCTTCAGAAACAGTTTTATTTTTCAACTAAATCTCAGAATTTCAGGGTTTGAAAAGTAAATACTTTTACTGTCTTTTTAAACTAAAGGTATTTAATCCAATTACATGCCAAGTGCTTGGCTTTTCTCTGTCATATTCACATAAGAATTCAATCTGCTTTTCCTGGACCAGTGCATCCCAGGGCCGCATGTTCTATCTTTATATAGGTCTAGGTGTTGGGCAACTTTCCCTTGAAGTATGTCGCCTCCTCTACATTCTTTATATTATTCCTAGAATGCAAGACTGCTATCTGTTCTCTACTGTTTCCTCACCCATGTGCCACTTTAGAAGCTGTGATTGAAAAGTATGATGGACATACACCTCTCTGGTCTGCTGAATTGGAATCTATGCATATACACACAGATACATATATATCTGTATGTATATTTCTTATATGCGTATATAGCATGCATGAACATATAAATATATATTTTATGTATACATATCTCCTCCCTAATGCTTATTTTTTATTGATTTTTACTTAGTTTTAAGGATGTAGATGTAGTAAGAGAATATGTAAATGATGATCAGCAGAGGAAGGAGTGTTCATCTCTTAATGTCTAATGGTCTTAAAACTCTCATTAATGCTGCCTGTTTCTGCTATGTGTTGTTGTTGTTGTTGTTTTTTAAGATTTTATGTATTTACTTGTCAGAGAGGAGAGAAAGAGCACTAACACAAGCAGGGGGAGCAGCAGACAGATGCAGAGGGAGAAGCAGGCTCCCCGCTGAGCAAGGAGCCTGATGCAGGACTCCATCCCAGGATCCTGAGATCATGACCTGAATCGGCTGAGCCACCCAGGTGTCCCTGTGCTTTGCGTTTTTAAGTCACATTTATTAATGCAGTTGTGTCAAACAAAGACTACCAACTTAAGATATCATTCAACTTTGACAGAAGACATACACTCACATACCCTTCTTATTTTCTTATTTGCCTGGTGAGGTTCACGGCATTCCCACCACACCCAACAAAGGCATGAAATATAAACTGTGACCGACAAACCCTTCTGTTTTCCCCCCACAGAGAGTAGGATAGTGTTGTAGTTTAACTTTTGCCCTCTATCTTTTTTTGTAGTTTCAAGTTTTTATTTAAAGTCCAGTTAATTAACATTTAGTGTAATATTAGTTTCAGGAGTAGAATTTAGTGATTCATCACTTACGTACAATACCCAGTGCTCATCACAAGTGCCCTCCTTAATGCCTATCACCCATTTAACCCATCCCCCCTGCCCACCTCCTCTCCAGCAACCCTCAGATTGTCCTTCATAGTTAAGAGTCTGTTTTATGCTTTGCCTCTCTTTTTTTCCATCTGTGTTCATATGTTTCATTTCATAAGTTCCACATATGAATGAAATCATATGGTATTTGTCTTTGACTTATATTGCTTAGCATAATACATTCTAGCTCCATCCACATTGTTGCAAATGGCAAGATTTCATTCTTTTTGATGGCTGAGTCATATTCGTGTGTGTGTATGTGTGTGTATGCCACTTCTTTACTGCTTTTTCCATAATTTGACTGTTGTTGATAATGTTGCTGTAAATATTGGAGTGCATGTATCCCTTTGGGTCAATATTTTGTGTCCTTTGGGTAAATACCTAGTAGTATAAGTGCTGGATTGCCGGATAGTTCTATTTTTAACTTTGTGAGGAACTTCCATACTGTCTTCCAGAGTGTCAGTACCAGTTTGCATTCCCACCAACAGCTTAAGAGGGCTCCCTTTCTCCACATCCTCGCCAACATCTGTTGTTTCCTGTGTTAATAATTTAAGCCATTCTGACAGGTATGAGGTGATATCTCATTGTAGTTTTGATTTGTACTTCCTTGATGATGAGTGATATTGAGCATCTTTTCATGTGTCAGCCATCTGTACGTCTTATTTGGAAAAATGTCTGTGCTTGTCTCCTGCCCATTTTTTAACTGGATTATTTGTTTTTGGGTGTTGAGTTTGATAAGTTTTTTTATAGATTTTGAATACTAACCTTTTATCAGATATTTCATTTGCAAATATCTTCTCCCATTCCAAAGGCTGCCTTTTAGTTTTATTGATTGTTTCCTTTACTATACAGAAGCTGTTTCTCTTGATGAAGTCCCAATAGTTTACTTTTGCTTTTGTTTCCCTTGCCTCTGGAGACATGTCTAGTAAGAAGTCAAAGAGGTTACTGCCTTTGTTCTCCTCTAGGATTTTGATGGTTTCCTGTCTCGCATTTAGGTCTTTCATCCGTTTTGAATTTATTTTTATGTATGGTGTAAGAGAGTGGTCCAGTTTCATTCTTTTACATGTTGCTGTCTTTTTTTCCCAACACCATTTGTTGAAGAGATGCTCTTTTTCCCATTGAATATTCTTTCCTGCTTTGTTGAAGATTAGTTGACCATATAATTGTGGGTCTAGTTCTGGGTTTTCTATTCTGTTCCATTGATCTATGCATCTATTTTTGTACCAGTACCATACTGTCTTGATGACTACAGCTTTTTAATACACCTTGGAAGTCCAGAATTGTGATGCCTCCAGTTTTGCATTTCTTTTTCAAGATTACTTTGGCTATTCAGGGTCTTTTGTGGTTCCATACAAATGTTTAGATTATTTGTTCTAGCTCTGTGAAAATTACTGATGGTATTTTGGTAGGGACTGAATTAAATATGTAGATTGCTTTGGGTAGTATAGACATTTTAACAATATTTGTGCTTCAAATCCATGAGTATGGGATGTTTTCCATTTTTTTCATGTCATCTTCAATTTTTTTCATAAGTGTTCTGTAGTTTTCAGAGTACAGATCTTTAACCTATTTGGTTAATCCTGGGTATCTTATGGTTTTTGGTGCAATTGTAATTGGGATCTATTCCTTGATTTCTTTTTTTTTTTTTGCTGCTTCATTATTAGTATATTGAAATGCAACAGAGTTTTGTACATAGATTTTGTATCCTGTGACTTTGCTGAATTTGGATATTAGTTCTAGCAATTTTTTGGTGAAGTCTTTAAGGTTTTCTACATAAAGTATCATATCATCTGCAAATAGTGGAACTTTGACTTCTTTATTGCCTATTTGGATTCCTTTTATTTCTTTTTGTTGTCTGATTACTGAGGCTAGGGCTTCCAATGCTATATTAAATAACAGTGTGAGAGTGGACATCCTTGTCTTGTTCCTGATTGTAGAGGAACAGCTCTCAGTTTTTCCCCATTGAGGATGATATTAGCTGTGGTTCTGTTGTATATGGCCTTTATGATGTTGTAGTATGTTCCCTCTATCCCCATTTATTGAGAATTTTCATCAAGAGTGGATGCGGTGTTTTTCAAATGCTTTTTCTGTGTCTTTTGAGAGGATCATATGGTTCTTATTCACTCTTTTATTAATGTGATGTATCAGATTGACTTGCGAATATTGAACCACCCTTGCAGCCCAGGAATAAATCCCACTTGATGATGTTGAATGATTCTTTTAATGTAGCTGTTTAATTTGGTTTGCTAGTATTTTATTAGGAATTTTTGCCCTCTACTCCTCCACTGGGAGCCTGCTTCTTCCTCTCCCACTCCCCTTGCTTGTGTTCCCTCTCTCACTGGCTGTGTCTCTCTCTGTCAAATAAATAAATAAAATCTTAAAAAAAAAAAAATTTTGCCCTCTAAAGTCATACTGTCTGCATTCAAATTCTGGTTCTTAGGATCTATTATTCTTAACTTCACTGTGCCTATATGAAAAAATAATGATATAGATACCTAATTCAGGGTCATTAATAGGGCACAGTTTGCAAATACATGAAAAATGATACTCAGAATAATATCTGACATATTGTAATCTCAGTAAACTTCAGGTTTTATCCTTCTTTAATTCACATAATATTGATATTTTACTTTGTGGTTTTCAAAGAATTTCCTTAAGATATGATAAAATATGCTGTGAAAGATGTATTCTATTTCTTTTTCACAAAGTAGGAGGTATCAAAATCATGAGATGAAGATAGGGATTGAAGAATGCTGCACAGGGAAAGGCATTTACGTTTCATATCATTGAGAAAACACAGATGTTCCAACTCTGTATAAAGCAAACATGTCTGCTTCTAAGAAGTAATAATACAGTAAAGAAAATCTCCTCAAAATCCATATCTAGAAAGTTGAACAAAAACCTGTACATCCAACATGTAGCGTTTCAAGTAATAATTAGCATATTGGAGGGGAAAACATGGAGGGTCTGAGAAGCTACATTGCTTATGTATATATGGGATGTATATATATATATGTTTGAAATAGTGAACTATTTCAACTATAGTGAACTAATGGGACTTCCATGACAATTGACATTTGTAAAGTACCTGGAACAGTGGTTAGCATATCATAAATGTTATTTGTGTTTTTGTTAAATAAAATGAATAGGAAACTGGTAAAAAAAAAATGTTGAGATTAGTTTTCAATATATTTTAAAATTTGAGCCAAAGAATTTGTACTGAGAATCAGTTTTGAACACAATTTTTTCAATCATTTGTGTAATCCTAAATTACGGGTGGTATTAAACAGTACAGATGCCCACGCTCTCCTCCATAGATATTGTAATTCAAAGGATGGTGATGTGATTCAAGGATCTGCACGTTAGCAAACACTAAATAGTTCTGGTCCAGGAGGTAGATCTGATAGCACTTTGAGGAAATCTGCTATGGGATAGTGTGAACCAAGTTATACAAGCTAGAGTCACTGTTATTATTTCTATAGTCCCCTCTCCATCACAGCAACTGAGATTTATTTTTCTAACAGGGAAGATGAAAACTGGAACATTCTGGCTGCTCTAGAAAACACCTTCTCGGGCACCTGGGCGGCTCAGTCATTAAGCGTCTGACTTCGGCACAGCACCTGATCCCACGGTCCTAGGATCGAGCCCCACATGGGGCTCCCTGCTCCACTGGGAGCCTGCTTCTTCCTCTCCCACTCCCCCTGCTTGTGTTCCCTCTTTACTGGCTGTCTGTCAAATAAATAAATAAAATCTTAAAAAACAAACAAACAAACAAAAAAAACCACCTTCTCTTCGTTCTCTCTCTCAACATGATCAAGTAGTTTTCAGCTGTCTGGATTTTTGCCAGCTGTGTTTAGTGGAGGGGTTATCTGACCATGAATGAAAAGGAGAAATAGGAGGGTGGAATCCCTCCCTCTTCCACCTAAACTGAGAAATATAAATGTGACCTCTTCTAAGTTACAGTTTGTGGAAAGAGGCTTTATGGCTTCTCAACTGATAAAGAGCAAAAGGAAGTACAAGTGGACATACTCTTGCAGACATGGCCGTTCCTGACCATGAGCAGCACAGGCTGCCCCCCAAGCTGGACTGAGCCACAAATTGCGGGCATTTTTCTGAAAAATAATTGATTCTGAGTAGTAAAAACCTGCCTCTATGTCTGTGGTACCTCCAGCTAAGTACATTTTGTAAAATCTCTTAGAAATATATTTGCTTCTTGAACAACACTTCTGGAATTATTTGAAACATAGGACAAGTTTGTGTCACAAAATTATTTTAACATCCCCAAAATGGATTCACCTTCTCCATGTGCTGAACCTAGAATTAAGTGTTTTTCGTGATTGAATTCTTATAGATTTGTTGTTGTGAGACCCCTAGTAAATATGCTCATTTGTCTCTTCTCAGGGAAAGGTATCATTTCCCACAATGGTGGGTATCCTAGGGTCTTGCATTGTGATCTCATGAGTTTGTAGTCAACACAGTTTATCAAAAGCAAGTTATCAAGTCCCTGTGTATTTACATATAAGCCATGATTCTTCTTAAACTCTTCCCCATTCCAAAGAATGGAATGGAAAGAGATTTAATCCATTTTTAAAAGATTTTATTTATTTATTTGAGAGAGCATGAGAGACAGAACACAAGCAGAGGGAAGGGATAAAGGAAGAAGCAGACTCCCCACTGAGCAGGGAGCCCAACGTAGGACTCAATCCCAGGACCCTGGGATCATGACCTGAGCCAAAGGCAGATGTGTGTACATAAAGCAGTAATCTGAATGTTTATTGGAATGTTTTAATTCATATATATACACACATCCTATTTTATCATTGTAACTTCAGTTGTGTTCTCTAAAATCAAAAGGTATTCATGTACTTGAAAATAAACCATAAATACATATAGAAATGTAAGATACACTATTAATCATTTGGAAAGTTAAATGAGAACAAATATTCATTATTAAGAATAGATATCCAATCATCCTGGACCTCGGTTAACAAATTTTATTTCACTTCTGTGAATGAACAAAAAGATTGTTCAGTTTATAGTAGTATGGGCTTGTGATTTCACAGTTAAATGCTTTCTACGTTGATATGTGAATCAACAGTGATCTGTGAATTATGGAAGAAAAAGATTCCCAATGTAGTTCATTATACTAATAATAGCTCTCTTTTATTAATCTTTGTGTAGCCACGTATAAGGTGTGTGATCTTGGGCAAGTTCTTTAACCTCCTAGTGCCTAAATATTCTCCTTGGTATAAAGAGGATAGCATCTAGTTCATAAAAGTATTTTGAGTATTAAGTATTTTAATTCATTTTAATTTACACTTAAAACACCACACAATATAGTTATAACATAGTACAAGCTAGTTACTAAAGGGTTACTATATATATATATATATATATATATATATATATATATATATATACCAGTCATTGGCCAGCATACAAACATGAATATCCCAAAAGTCCTGATAGAGAGGTATTGCTTATTTGGTAGATGTTTAAATGCCCATTCTTTTTTCTCATTTATTCAACAAATATTTCTTGAGCAGCTACCATGTGCCTAGTGGTGTCATAGGTATAAAGTTGACAGGTGAATTCCCTGTCATTGTGCAACTTACATTCTGCAGGTGGAGAGAGAAGTAAATGACTGTACTAAGCTAATGCCATAACATGGGGTAAAGAAAGGACTGTGAACCCAGTTAAGTAAAAAGTGACCACAGACATCTTATAGACTGGGGTCACTCACCCTGATTAGAAATAATGAGGAGGAGGTAGTCATGGGGCGATTTAGGTTTGGATTTTTCTGAAGGAAGAATAATAACAGATGCAGAGACCACAAAAAAGAAAATAAAAACTTTGGTGTGTTTGAGTGTCAGAAGGAGGCCCACAGGCTGCAGGTTGGTGTGTGTGGGCCAGAAGTAGGAGGTGAGGTGGGGTAAGCAGGCAGCAGCCCTGTATTGCCTTCAGGCTGTAGGAAGAAGTTTGGATTTTATTTCAAGGCAATAGAATTCTCCTCGAGGGTTTTTAAGAAAGAAAATAACATAATCTGATTTGTGTGGTAAAATTTCACGCTGACTGCTGTGTGGAGAATGGATTATAGGAGTGGAAATGAGAAGGCACAGACAAGCACTAAGAAGTGGTTCCAGTTATCCAGATGTAAGGGAGTGGTGGCTTGGTTAGGAAGTCAGAGAATATATTTGCGATCATTGATTTACTTAGATCACTCCAGAAGAAAACCTCACCCTTCATAATTTAGTAAGAGCATGATGCTAATTAATGAATTACAACATGGTCCCCTGCACGGAATGAGGGGTTAGAAGGGTAAGCAGAGTTTAAGATCGAATTTGACAGCTAGTATGAATAGATCAGGTTGTGGCTGTATGACAGCATATCATATATCTAAGATTTGAATGGTACAATGTATAGTGTTTTATATATTTTTCTCACTCACCACCCCCCACAGCAAAGTAATTTATTTTCACTGTAAACACATGAATGACATCTGCAACCGGTTTGAAAGCTTCATCTTTCCTGGGAGAAATGGGGAAGCAGAACTTTTAGAAAATAGGGGCGCCTGGGTAGCACAGTCGTTAAGCGTCTGCCTTCGGCTCAGTTCATGATCCCAGCATTCTGGGATACAGTCCCACAAGGGGCTCCTCTGCTGGGAGCCTGCTTCTTCCTCTCCCACTCCCCTGCTGTGTTCCCTCTCTCGATGGCTGTCTCTCTGTCACATAAATAAATAAAATCTTAAAAAAAAAAAAGAAAGAAAGAAAAGAAACTGAATGCTTTTAGTACTGTCACAAAAGTAGAAGGTTGTAGGGGAAGAAAATAGCCATTTCTTATAGGAACACTTGTTTGTTTTCTGATGTTTAAATTATAAGTCTCTTAAAAAATAGAAGTCTTTAAGTGATATACATTAAAATCTTCTTATATTAATTTGGACATGATATGAGGGGCAATTGATATTATTGTAAGGGAAAAAATATTCACTTACCTCTACATTACCTAGGAAAAACCAGAATTGATAGCTTTGTTTACATGGACATTTATCAAGCATTTATTAAATACTAGCCCTAGACTAGAAAAACTCAAGATTTTTTTCAGTTATTTGAAGGGACCCAGACATAATCTGATCTTTTGAATATAAGATGGAAAGGGGGGGGGAAGGCACAGAAAGACACCCAAACACAGTAAGACCATTGTTCCTTCTTCCATGCTCAGGGTGGACTTGGTAGAGGGATGGAGCCTGAGGTGACTCTTGAAGAAATTTGAGTGTAGTAGGTGAAGAAAAGTGGTCAAGGGCTTTCCTGGAAAAGGGGTAGTATGAGTAAAAGAAGGGTAGCCTGAAAAGTATGATGAGTGCAACAAAATTACAAATACTTGCAGGTTATAAGAACATAGTCGGGAGCTGTGAGATTTGATGCTATTGGTGTATCTAAGGAAGATTTCATTGTGTTGGTTGACTTTATTGACTTGATCTGTGATAGGGATTGGCTGAAGAGTTTAAGCCAATGAGATCTCAAGGATATTTTAATATCAACCCACAAAGAAAGTGAAAATGAAAATATCTAGATCATCATTCAGTGCTTTTACATTAATATTAATTACACCTACCTCTACACAAAACTTGAAATATGTGTATCTAATAGTAATGATTGAAATATGCATGTATATATATATAAATAATGTATGTATATATACATACACATGTTTGTATATACACATGTATATACATATATGCAAACACATATATGACTAACATTTATTGAGACTATAAATAGATGCTAAACTCTGCCCTACATATTTTACTATCTTATCTGATTTGTGTCTCTGTATAACGTTGTAGTTGATGGTCTTTTTATATTGTTTTTAGCTTCCAATGCATTTTCTTAGGTATGTATAAACCATCGCCAAGGGTAATCCTAGCTATAAATTTCTAGAGATAGGACTCCTGCTCTTTCCAAGTCCACTCTTTCTAAATCTAGTATTTGACGCTCTCTGCCTTATTAATTTACCAGACATTCAATCGACACTACTTACCATAGTCATTTCTAGTGTTGCTGTAAGAAAGTACCCCAGGTTGGGTGGCTTTGTCCATGAAAAATAGAATTGGACAGAGTTAATTAAATATGCAAGTGAGTCTTTATTCAAGACGGATGCAATAATGATGAGAGATTTAACTCAACTTTGTTCAAATAAAAGGCAGGAGAGTTTTTCAGCACTGGGGTGAACTAGTGGAAATGTACAAGACAATGGAGGATAGATCAGTCAATGTGATTAGGTCATCCATGTTTGCCAGTTGCTGCTTAAAGAAGTCTGACTTCTACTCCACCACAGAGCCTGAGAATATTGGGAACCTATTTTTCTTGATATCCACATTTCAAAGGAATGTTTTCTGGGTCTTTGAGAAAGATTTTCCTGGCTTGTAAAATTCGCAAGAGGAGGGGAGAAGATTTACATCTCCAAGGGGTAGAGAGGGAAAAAAATATAATTGCAAGTTTTCTAAAGTAGATAAGCTAAGATAAAGAATCTCAGGACAAAAAGTCAGGAAGAAACCTGCCTAAAGTTTAATCAAGCTGAGGGGAATATTAAGTTCTTAGCTTAAACAGAGACTTATTATTTCGCAGTTGTGGTGGCTAGAAGTCTGAGATCAAGGTGTTAGTAGCGTTCGTTCCTTCTGAGCGCCATAAAGGAGCACCTTTTCCGCCCTCTCTGTTGGCTTCCGGTGGTTTGCTGGCAGCCTTTGGCATTCCCTTGGCTTCGGCTGCATTACCTTGATCTCTGTCTTCATCTTTGTATAGTGTTTTTCCTGTGTGTCTGTCAGTGTCCAAATATCCCCTTTTAATAAGGACACAGGTCTTATTGGATTAAGGGCCTATCCTACTCCAGTATGACCTCGTTTTAACTAATGATATTTTCAACAATCCTGTTTTCAAATAATGTCACATTCGGAGATCCTGGGGGTTCGGATTTTCAATATATGAAACACAACCCACCCCGTAACGTGTAGTATTTATGAGTTAAAGGGCACATTTAATAATTCAAATGGCTCTGCACAATGGGAATTAACACTTAAATGGATTCCCACTGCAACATAAGACTCTGTCATTTAGTTTCATTTATAATGAAATGTAGCATTTATTATAATTAATGTTCTTAACATATGAATTTGCTCTCTGATAATAACCCTTTAGTTTATTTCAAAGAGACTGACTACAAATAAATATTTAATATTGTTATAGTAAAATTTTCTAGTTATGTCTAAAAATGAAGAGCAATTAATTTCCCCGGACATATATTTAACATCTGTATATTTAATATGACATATATTTAATACATCTATATAAACATATATTATTAGATACTCCATGACTGGAACATAATTCCTTTTTTTTTTTTTTTAGGATTTTTACAGGATTTTGACTTACGCAGTTAAATCTCAATTAATGTATATGAGGTACATTTCCAGTTAAAAGTGTAAAGTCAAGAAAGGAAAATAATGTGTCTAACTTAGATATATAGGTTTCTTAGTTTAATCAAAATAATATTGGCTAAGATGTCTGTTATTTCAGTGTAAATAATTGTATCTTTGTAAATATTTTTGTGCTGTCCTTGTTATTTGAGTTGACACAGATTTTTATAAAAGGTGTGAGTTATTTTATGGTATTTAACCGCAGTGAAAAGTTGATGCCTACACCTGTTTTATTTTTTTTCTCTGTCTCTAAGGGATCCTCACGTTCAACAGGAGATGACAGAAGAACAAGGTGATAGAGCAGTGGCAGGCGGGACCAGAGGCTGTAATTATGTCAACAACAAAAGCAAACTTGAGGAAGAGGAACAAAGCGTAGCAGTTAAAGATGTCTCAGTACACGGTAGGTGAAAAGGCTGTAATGGAGGGTCAAACTTGGTGGGAAGAAAGTAAGTTTTTTGCTTTTTGTTTTATATATATATATATATATAGCAGAGAAAATAGTTTTCTCAAGTTTCTTAGAAACAAGAAAGAAAAGTAAAATATTCTTTTGGAAGGAATTTGTGATATAATGGTAATTGGATACTCTTTAAAATAGAAAGTAGCAGTGATGTGGTAACCGTGTTTTTGCATAGGATAATGTGGTTATACCTAAATAAAGTGTCCTATAAATAATTTAATTTAAAATGACTGAAATGAGATTTACAGTCTTGGCTGAAAAACAGTTGGTATTGAAAGGAAAAGGAGTTTAATCTTCCATCCCTGCGAGTTATGAGTAGAAAGTGAATGGAAGACTCTTCTAGAGGGAGGAAATGTTGCGGCCAAAATGAAAGCCAGTGGATTTTTTTCACTTTTGTATTGAAGTTTCAAGTGTTTCCAGGTTTGTAACTAAAGTCCTTTGCTGCAAAGAAATTAAAAGGTAGGGGAAATAAAATATAAAAAGCTTATTACTGGCCATGGCCAAACACTAACTTCCCTTAGACTGTGTCTTCTTTTTTAGCAATGTAGATTTATGGTTTCTTAAATGGTAATGTTTTGGTAATCCTTATACTGTACTACTTTTTATATTTAAGGAGTTACATGAATTATTTTATACCACATTAGATTCTGTGCTTTTTATCTGAAGTGTCTTGATTTTTCTGAATTTCATAAAATTAACTTAGAAAAAAAATGTATCATTTATCACAGTTTTTGTGGATGAAGGTTTTGCTTCACTTTGGTACTATCTGGTCTGGATATATATGTGGAAATTGCTTAGCTAAGCAAATATTTGTGGTTAAAACTCAGGTAAGTGTTGGGACGCTTGGGTGGCTCAGTCGTTAAGCGTCTGCCTTCGGCTCAGGTCGTGATCCTGATCCTAGGATTGAGCCCCGCATCGGGCTGAGCAGAGAGTCTGCTTCTCCCTCTCCCTTCCCCTGCTGGTGCTTGCTTGTGCATGCTCTCTCTTTCTCTCAAATAGCTAAATAAATTCTTAAAAAAAAAAGAAGACGACTCAGGTAAGTGTTAATTAGTGAATGATGTGAAATGAATGAGACCTTGAACAATTGTGAAATAAGCAGCAGATGGAACTACTTAGGATTTACTATGCCTGACAGGGCAAGTCCTCCTTAGTAAACTGAAGATCTGCAGAAGCTGTTTCTGATTTATTTGTGATAATGTGAACTCTGTATAAAGGGGGAATTAGATGGCGATTTTTAGGTGTTGACGTCTGTCATTTTCCTATCTAGGCTACTAAGATGTTATATGTTGAGTGTGTGACGTTTATGGAAATCCATGTGTACTCTTAGTAGCTCATTTTTAATGTTTGGCAGTTTGGATTCAAAATCCAGATTATGTGAGTAAATACCAGCAAACAGTTGAAAAAGTTTGGGAATGGAACAGTTTATCATAAATATATATGTGATAAATTCATGTTGCAGGGGTCAATCTCTTACTGATTTCTAGTTAATAATAATGATTTCATCTCATCAAATTTGAAGAAGAAAAGGGGAAGGAACCCAAAGTCTTACATTATGGGAGATAACAGAAAATGTATATTTTAGAGATTGAATTAACTCCATAAAGTCAGATACAGACTTTTCAAAGGTAGGATAAATCTATATGCATGAGCCATATTTTACAGAGTAAGACATTAGGATTCTTCATAATAAGAAAGAATTCAAGGGCCTATAAAATTTTGATGACAAAGATTTTTCTGTTTTAATATGTGAGTCTTACAAAGCTCTCTTCTTCATCTCTCCAGTGCTTTTATTTTTATGTCATTTCACTTTAGTTGTATCCTTTGCATAGTGAATACAGAACTTTATGCCTGCTAATTTTTTGAACATTGATGCATAATTCTAAATATTATTTGAAGTGAGCATTTAAAAATTTCAAAGGGAATAAAGAATAAATTAAGAGGTTGGGAGATCATTTACAAAGATCATGGTAATTTTATTTGTATGTTGAAAAATTTTAATAATGAAGACCATCAAACTTCCTGATTTCAAGCTATATTATAAAATTATGGCAGTTGAAATAGTATGTTACTGACATAAAAACAGATGTAGAACAATGGAACAGAATCAGGAGCCCAAAAATAAACCTATGCATATACAGTCAACTAGCATTTGACATTGGAGCCGAAAATACTCAATGGAGAAAAGACAATCTCTTCAATAAATTGTGCTGAGAATATTGTATATTCATAGGTAAAAGAATGAAATCAGACTTTTATATCACTCATAAAAATTTACTAGAAATAGGGGTGCCTGGGTGGCTCAGGTATTTAAGCGTCCAACTCTTGATTTCAGCTCAGGTCATGATCTCAGGGTTGTGAAATGGAGCCTCACATTGGGCTCTGCACTGGGCGTGGAGCCTGCTTAAGATTCTCTCTCTTCGTTTCCCTCTCCCACTCCCATTGCTCTCTCTCCCTTTCTAAAAAAATAAACAAAAAACAAAAAACAAACCAGAAATATATTAAAGACTTAAATGTAACACCAGAAACCATGAAAGCCCTAGATGAAAACATAGGAAAAAAGCTCCTTGACATAGGTCATGGCAATGATTTTTTGGATATAAGACCTAAAACAAAGCAATAAAATAAATAATAAACATGTGAGACTTCATCAAACTAAAGATTTTCTGCACAGCCAAAGAAATGATCACGAAAATGAAAAGATAGCCTATGGAATTGTGAAGAATACTTGCAAACCATGTATCTGATAAGGGGTTAATATCCAAAATATAAAAAGAATTCCTACATCTCAATAGCAAAACACACACACACACACAAAACCCAATAATGCAACTTAAAAATGGGCAAAGGACCCAAATAGACATTTTTCCAAAGAAGATATACAGATGGCCCACAAATATATAGAAAGATGCTTAATATTATTAACCATCAAGGAGATACAAAGTAAAACCACAGTGAGATATCATCTCATGCCTATTCGAATAGCTAGTGTCAAAAAGACGAGATAACAGATACTGGTGAGGATGTAGAGAGAAGGGAACCCTTGTGCACTGGGGGTGAGATTGTAATTTGAAACAGCCATTATGGGAAACAGAATGGAGGCTTATCAGAAAATTAATAATAGAACAGCCATGAGTCAGTAATTCCATTTGTAGTAATTTACCTGAAGAAAATAAAATCACTATGTTGAAGAAGTATCTGCATCCCTATATTCATAGCAGCATTTTTTAGAGAAACCAAGACATGGAAACAACCTAAGTGTCCATTGGCAGGTAAATGGATGAAGATGTGGTATGTGCATATATATGCAATGCGCTGTTATCTGGGTATAAAAAAAAGAAGAAATCCTGTCATTTGAGACAACATGGTCAGATCTTGAAAGCATAATGCTATCAGACAAGGAAAGACAGATACTATATGATCTCACTTATGTGTGGAATCTCAAAAAGCAAGCAAATGAACAAACACAAACAATCCTCATAGAAAAAGAGATCAGATTCATGATTACCAGAAGCAGGAGATGGGGCTAGGGAGAATTGGAAGAAGGTGAGCAAAGGCACAAACTTCTAGTTTTAATTAAGTATTGAGATGTAATGTCTAACAAAATGACTATAGTTAACTATTCTGTATATATAATATGACGTGTGTGTTTGTGTGTGTGTGTGTATTATAGTTTAGAAAATACTAAGAGTTCACATAACAAGGTAATTTGTTTTGTATCTGTGTGAGGTGATGGATGTTAACTAAACTTATTGTTAATCATTTCACAATATATGCAATTCAGGTCATTATGTTGTACATCTTAAATTTACACACTGTTCCATCATTATATCTTAATAAAACTGGAAAAAATGAGTCATAGACGGGCAGGTATGAAATTTAAAAAAATGAAATATTTCCTTGATGATATATGATGTAATAACTTGCTGTCCTCCCAAATGTTTGAAGTCCTGTATCCATTGAAATCATTCTGTCCTATGTAAACTTTTTTTTTAAAATAATGTATAAGCAGAATAAAAGAACTTAAAAAACAGTGTAATTTTTATTTTTATGTGAAAGATGATGAAGATATAATTGCTTTGCACTATGCTTTCTTTTACATTTAATTAACTTTAGTTGCGTTTTTTTTTAAATGTTGACCTCATATTCACCTTCAGACTATGACATTATTTTGCATTCAAAAAGAGATACCTGATAGTACTCTTTTGGAATCAGACATTAAGGAGAAAATGAATTCAAATTTGACAGACGACATAACATTTTCAGCTAGAAATGTTTGATATTACAATTATTATTAAAAACATTAAAAATGACTTTATTCTGCCTCTGAAGTTGTCACATCACAGTAATGAAAACTTCAGAGAATATGTATTTTCATATTACTGAAAGCTTATTTAAGACAAAGTTCTTCGCATGGTTTCCAGGCTAAACTTCTCATCTGCATTTGTACCCTTCTTTTTATCCAAATGCCTATCTCATGTGCACACTCTTTTGAGGTCTACTCAGCCACGTAAGAATGGGCTTTGGGCCCGGAACACTTCTTTACCAAGAGATAAAGAGCCCAGTCTGTATGGGGATTATCACCTTGAGTGGGAATATCTTTCTTGTTTCATGTTCAATGAGTACTCTTTTGTCTTTTCTTAAAGCATGTATGTTACACGGCACCCGGCCAACTGTGACATCTGTCTTCCCTAGGGAGGGGAGCGTGTTTCTTCCACGGTGGGATGACAGGGATGTGCATATGTGCAAGGAAAATCACTAAGAGAGATCTCCTAGCCTTGGGGAACCAATACCCACCCACCTCTGAAAGCTGATTTTGTTCTGTCTCTTCTCAATGTAAATAAGGCATTGTTCCACCCAGTGCTTGACTGTGTTTTATTTTCCTTGTGCAACTCTGATACCAAGATGCAATAGACAGTTGTGTTTACAGTCTTTCCCTGGGATTGAAACAATGCATGGTACTTTGTTTGAGTCTTTCTCTGGAAAAGAAGGGGAGAAAAGTTGAGGATGCAAAACTAGCAACCTTAAACATTCAGACAAAACAAAGTAAAACAAAACAAATGTGTATGTATTATACACACACACACACACACACACACACATATATATGTTATAGTTATTTAGTAGCAAGTGTCATGAACTCAAAATATCACAAAAGCTGACATATGGTTTTAAGTTCTAATCTGTTAATTATTACTTGCGTAGTCTGTAATTGTCAAACTGAAATATTTTGCCATTGCATTTTTATGAATAAAAATAATGTTTGAGGGGGCACCTGGGTGGCACAGTGGTTAAGCGTCTGCTTTCGGCTCAGGGCGTGATCCCGGTGTCATGGGATCGAGCCCCACATCAGGCTCCTCTGCTATGAGCCTGCTTCTTCCTCTCCCACTCCCCCTGCTTGTGTTCCCTCTGTCGCTGGCTGTCTCTATCTCTGTCGAATAAATAAATAAAATCCTTAAAAAAAAATAATGTTTGAGTAATTTGCAGCTTCCAAAGAAACCTACAAATGCATATATATTAAATATATAACAGCATGGCAATGTTTAGCCAAATAGATACACTTATCATGACTTTATATTGTCCCAACTTTTTTCAAAGGACTTCACAAATAATTTCCAGTGTTACTTGATGCTGATTGATGTTTTTCTTAATCTATTTCAATACTTCATAACTTCCGGAAATTGTAAGTTGATGGGATGTTAATTGTACCCTTTTTCTCTTCTCCAGTGTCATTAGAGATAAAATTTTCAACATTTTAAATTTCCCTGGTAAGTAAATAAAATATAGGCCTGAGAAGTACAGTGGCATACTATTTGTGAAGAAAGAAGATGACTTTATCCAACAAATCTGAATAAATCATTAAACTTGGAGTAGTCTGTTACAGGTGTATCACCAGACCGTGTGTCAATTTCAGTTGTTCCTGCAGTTGAACTGGGCGTGGTGTTCCTTTCAAATTTCCCTTGGCTTACATGTTTGGCTCTATACATAAACTGGGTTTCTAATTTGGCGATATGACCAGAGATAAGAGGAGAGAAAATCACCTGCTAATTAACATACTGATAATTATAAAAATCATCATCTTCGTACTCATTTGCAAGTGAATCCATATTGTGATTTGGTTTCCTGATAAGTCTTCCTTTTTCACACTGTAGAGTTTTAACATAATGTAAATATCCTATATTTAATTAGTAAATACTATAGGATTGATAAGTTACAGAATAATTTTCCAAAAGCAAATTTCATGGTTTTGAAAACTTCACTATCATGACACACATGAATTATCTAACCACTACATTTATTCCCAGACATTACTTAAGACTACATTTCAAGAGGGTGCCTGAGTGGCTCAGTTGGTTAAGCGTCTGCCTTCGGCTCAGGTCATGATCCCAGGGTCCCACATTGGGCTCCTTGCTCAGTGGGAAATCTGCCTCTCCCTCTCCCCCTCTGCTACTCTCCCTCAATCATGCTGTCTCTCTCGATCTCTCTCTCTCTCAATAAGTCTTAAAAAAAAAAAAAAAAGACTACATTTCAAGAGAAGCGGGCATTTAATGCAGTGTCTCATATCTCTCTCTGGGCATTTTAATTCCTCATAACAGGAAGGAACTACAACCTACAACTTCCTAATTGGAATGGCTGTAGGGAATTTCAGTGACAATTGAATCGAAAAGTACATAAGCTAGGCAGGTTCCTTTGATATTAATAAGAATGGTATGACTATTCTCATGGATTATTTGCTTTCACAGATATTTTGTAGTTTGACCTTAATCATATCTTTATCATCTGTGAATTTTTTACAACAGGATATGATTCAACCAGATAACAATCTCTTGAGATGCCTTGTTGAGGACAGGAGTCTCTGTGGTGGTATGTATTTTTATGAGGGATCTGGTCATAGGCTTTGCTGCCGTATCAATGCTGCTAAGTCTACTTTTGGGAACACAGCTTCTAATCATCCTATTGTTGCAAGATTGCAGGGTTCTGGTCTTACAGAGTCGAAGAATGAATCTCGTGGACACAAAAGGGGGAAGTCAAAGTTTATAAAGTGAAGGTTAGAACAGAAAGGAAAGAGAAAGCTCTCTAGAGTGAGAGGGGTCCCAAATGGGTTGCCACTGAGGGATTTTAATGACAGTCATTTATTGAGAACTGACTGGGAAGCTTGTGACCTTGAGATTCTTGTAGCTTGGTTTGAACAAAGACTATTGATAACGCCCTTAAAGACTTAATTCTTTGAGGTTTGGTCATCTTCTGTGATTACACTGTAGCCACCAAAGAAAAATACTCCCTAACATCCCGGACCAGGTGGCCTGGCTTATTCCCTTATCTCTTGTTCATTCTTTCACAGCCTAGTTGAGGACCCCCTATCTCTCTCTGCCTATACCTTAACCTGTTCCTTACTCACTATTATGATAGTCAAATATACCTTTTGGGTTCCTGCTTCACTTCCTTTGCTCCAGTTATTCTTTCAGCTTTGATAAGACTGTTTTCCCTCTCAATGACACTCCACTAAGTAGACTCATTCTTTAGCCCATTAAAATTCTCTAAGGAGTGTATCATCTGTTGAATGAACAAATGAAAAAAAAAATAAAAGAATTTTCTTCTTTCTCTGATCTAACACAAATCAATATGACTTTGATTCTGTGACTGATAGAATTATAAATTTTAGTTCAAAATGGCTATTATATGATGGGAGATAAATATTCTTCCCTTTTAACTACATTCATTGTTACTCTCCACTTTAGTACACATGCAAACAGGTACCTTCTGTTAATTCAATTTGTGTGTGTGAGAGAGCAGGTGTCTGTTCTCCAAGAAGTATTAAGTCATATGCTCTAGTCCAGAGCTAAATTCACACAAATTTGCTGTAGATTTTCAAAATTTTATTTATTTTTTTAAAGATTTTATTTAATTTGGGAGAGAGAGAACACGAGCAGGGAGGAGAGGCAGAGGGAGAAGGAGAAGCAGACTCCCCCCTGAGCAGGGAGCCCAATGTGGGGCTCTATCCCAGGACCCTGAGATCATGACCTGAGCCTAAGGCAGATGCTTAACTGACTGAGCCACCTAGGTGCCCCCCCCTTTTGCAACGTTTTAATGAAAGGAATAGCTGGCATCAGTAACAACTAAATTAACCTTTTATTCCTTAGAGAGATTTTCATATATATTTATATATATATATATATATACACATATATATGTATGTGTGTACATATATGTGTGTATATGTGTACATATATACATATATATACATATATATGTGTGTATCATATATGTCATATCATATATATCATATGTCATATCATATAATCATATATATATGATTAAAATGATGTAATTGAATAAATATTCTCTTAATTTGTGAAATATTTTACAACTAAAAGCAAAACAAAGAACCATTTCATACCTGTACTGAGATGTCAGATTATAACTGAATATGTTTCTATTCTAGTTACTTACAACAAAACAAGCAAAACTGAAAATGAAATCATATTGAATATAAACTTAATAGTGCAGGTTTCATTTTAAGGAGCTACCATGACTAATCTTATCTTCAGTGATATGGTATACCATGATTCCTGTGTCTAGTTTCCATTACCTACAACACTATATTGTATTCATATATTACATTGTCTATGCCTTAGGCATTGCTTTTATTTTCATGACAATCTATTACTTATGCCATTCTGTTTTGAAAACAGATTTTACCTGTGCGTTTACAATACAGTGTAATTTCTTTCACTTTGGATAATTTTATGTTTTCTAGGAAATTAAATTAGCAGTTAGCTATTCATATTACTGTAATGTTATTAAAATATTTATTAAATATAAATATATTAAATTTTTCAATTACCCAAGTATGTCATTTTAGGTTGGTTATAATAGAATGCATTTCCCAGAAGGCTTGAGATAGAAACTTAATTTTTTTAAAACTAAGTTTCGACTTGATATCATGTTGGTGGTTGGTAAATTATATTAGAATCAAGTAAACTGATTTCAATTTTTCAATAGGGCTCAGCCTAAGTTTGGATTATCTCTTCTTTATTTCTAACTATAAATGGAGGGACTTTTAGATTTTTTTATGAGAATATGTAAATATGTCTAAGCCATCCATGCTCAACTAAGTACAATATTTTTGCCAGGGCTTGGCACTTATCATATGTACTTTATCCACAGTTAATATTTAGTTACCTAATTTGGATAATGTAGTAATCAGCAGGGACTGCTTCAGTCAACTCTGTAACTTCAAATTTAGCCCAGTTTTTATCATGTAATAGATTGTCAATACATGCAAGTTGTGTTGAATTCAATTTGCTATATGAGCTTAGCTTCAAATAAATCTAAATTATAGTTGTATCAAAATATATATAGTATGGGTTAAACACTGCAAAAAAGACAAGTATCAAGGTGTATTACAAATGATTTGAGACTCGTCTAAAAGAAGCAAGAAAGTAAGAATGTCTGAAAGTATTACATCAATGAGAAATAGGAAAGGAGGTTGTTAAATCACCTAAGTTCCAGAGGTATATATAAATAATCAATAAGTATTGCTGTAGCCCGAGGAGTGAGTTGCTAAACAAAGAATAGCAAAGATTAGAATTTAAACATAACATGTCTTAATAAAATATTTACATATAGTATTAACTTTCTTAGGATTTTCAAGATATTAAACTTTAAAGAATAATTACATCTCAGAATACCATCACTCAACTGAGGGTGGTAGATGTCCTAAACCTTCTGAAAAAGCTGGGGAAAATGACAGTAAGAAAAATATCAAGAGTATGCAGTGAAGGTTTTTTAATCATAAATAATTTTTCAATTGTAAATTTAATGTATAACTGAAATTTTATCATTTCAAAATGCTTTTGTGCACTGATATTTTAGGTGATGTGTTTTAATAAGATATATTCCTAACGCAAAAAGCAACTTACCTTGGATATAGGAAATCTCTCTATTCTGTGTAGTTATTCTGTTTACATAAACCTTCCTGATTTATGTATTTGTACACTAGTGACTGTGAAACTGTATTTTTAGTGTGCTCCCAGGATTTCAGGGTTCCAACTAAGATTTAAAACACTGTTATTCCTAAGTTAATCTTGTTCTTTATAGAAACTCCCTGTAGTGTGTAATTCATAGTACCATGAAAGGTAACTTTGCACTACTGAGTGAAATAATAGTCAATGGGGAACTTTTATATCAGCACCCAATTTATATAGTTAATTCATGATTATCTGTAAGTGGGTAATACAGATTGAAGATTTTCTTAGACTTTACACGGTTTCATTTTCTGTGGTTGTTGTCATTGATAATGTTGTCACAAGTCAGTCACAAAAAGCTGGCAATGTCTAATAATTTTTCTGAACCCCAAAATAAGTTTTCATATTAACTAAGGAAGAGAGGTAACTATGTAATGAAACAAACTACAGTGTGTTTCAAATTCATATCAAATAATCAAACCCATTGCAAGTCATTTGTTTTATATAATATATATATATTATATAACGAATATGTAGTGCTTTTAAAGCCCATGATTTTATGTATGGAACACTGTATGGAAACTTCAGATGGCGTATCACTTGGGGATAAATGAAATATGTTATGGAAATGGGAAGACAATGATAAATAGGAAGAGATGGGAAAGATAAAATTACTAAATGCTATATGTGAAGATTATCTGCGTCATTACTATTAAATTGAATGCAAATTAAAACAAGGTAGTGCCTTAAATCTATAATTTGTGAAACTTCGCTTATTAGACAATACACATGTAGGTGATAATGTTGGGAGATTGATACTATTATCCATCTCTGGTAGGCATTTGTACCAGTACATATATTATGGAAAAATAATCTGGTATTATTCAAGTAAATCAATATGCACATGCTTCAAGGCTGAAATTCCATTACTTGATTTAGAACAAGATTTTTATGATAGTGTTGTTTGTGGTGGAAGATATTTGCACGTAATCTAAATGATCGTTACTAAGAAAATGAATACATAACTATATGTTTTAAAGAAAGGAAAAAAGAAGAGTGTGTGTTGCCTAAAAAAGGAGAAAATAGATGGTAAATCGTAACACAATATCATTTATGAAAATTAACAGATACATCAAATAATACTATTTCAAGATACATATATTCTAATGGATGCATTAAAATGTGGAATGAAACAGGAGATCTGAAGAGATAGATTAAAATTAAATGAAGAGGGGCACCTGGGTGGCTCAGTTGGTTGAACGTCTGACTCTTGATTTCGGCTCGGTTCATGATCTCAGGGTCATGGGATCAGGCCCCATGTCAGGCTTCATACTCCGCTGAGAGTCTGCTTCTCTCCCTCTCCTCTCCCTCTGTTCCTTTTCCCACTCACACTCCCTCACTCTCACTAAAATAAATCTTTACAGAAATAAAATTAAATGAAGGAAAAATTGTTGCAGACATCAGATAACAATGATCTCTGATGTGGGAAATCTGTTTTTTTTTTTTTCCCTCTCTACTGGGGATATGAAATAAAATTGGAAAAGCAGAAGTATTATTATAAGGATTATAAGTGGAAATCTTATAAGTGATTATAACACATAACAATATATGGAATTTACTCAAAGAAAAACTGAAAGTGAGTTGCTTTTGAAACATCACCAAATACAGAGGAACAAGAAAAATTTATAATAAATGCAATAAAATAAATGTTAAAAAAAGACCATCTATAAAAAACATATGAATAACTGATATCTTTAAATTAGAGAGCAAAGAAAGGGCACAGAAATATTCAAAATTGTGAAAAGTGAAGGCTTGAATCTGTAGATTGATAAGTATCACCATGTTTCAGGAATATAAGGTCGAAATATATTCTGGTAATACACTAAAAAACAGAGATAAAAAAATACTGATATTGACGCAAAGAAGGTTACATAGAGGGAATAAAATTCACAGAATCCTCACAGTCTTTACGGCCATTTTCAATATCACAAAATAAAAAATCTTTCTGGAAAATATTTCCAAGGGAGTAATGCAAACCACCAAAAGAATATTCAATCTAATTAAAAAAATCTTTACACTTCTTAAGCCTTCTGAATGTCTTGCTTGTCTATGCCATGAGTTTAATTGGAACGTAAGGTAAGACAAGTCACGCCTGGTTCTGATATGGATGCTACCAATTCTGTTATGGGAAACACATTTTAGGTTCATTTGTTTAATACCCCAGAATAGTTAGGAAGTGCTTGGAGGAGGAATCACAGCTGATTGAATACCAAAAGTGTTGCAGAGTCTTTCTTCACCAGTGTGGGGCTCCATATCCTGAAAGATCAAGTATATTTACCAACTTTGTTCATTTGCTATTTCGTTATTTTAATAAATGTGCTTAATCTGAAACAATTCATGCTTAGATTCTGTATTTCAGGTCAGAATATTACATAAATTGTGTCCTTTTCAAGTTCCATCTGTTTTTCATTTGTGATGAATTTGCTTGAATTTTGTATACTCATCTCTTTCCTCAGATTTGGGAATCTTTCAGCCATTATTTCTTCAAATTTCTGTCCCTTTTTTCCCCCTCTCTTTTCTCTTTTTTGAGACTCCCATTAAGCATACATTGGTCTACTTGATAATGTCCCATAATTCCCTTAAGCTCCCTTCACTTTCATTCTATTTTTCTCTTGCTTCAGAAGATGATTTCAGAAGACCCGTTTTCAAATTAACTGTTTCTGTCTTCTGCCTGATCAGATTTGCTGTTCACCTATCTAGTGAATTTCTGTATTCATTGTATTTTTCAGCTTCAGAATGTCTGTTTGGTTCTTTTAGATAGCTTCCCTTTGTTGATAATATAAATTTGTCTATGCCTCTATTTTTTTCTGATTTCATTTATTATCTGTGTTCTCTTTTAGCTCAATGAGCATGTTTAAGATAGTTATTTTTAATTCTTTGTAAGGTCGCTCATAAATTTGCATTTCTTTAGGATTAGTTTCTAGAGCTTCATTTTATTTCTTTGATTGGGTCATGTTTTCCTGTTTCTTTCTGTGCCTTGTAATTTGTATTGAGACTTCAGCACTGGAAAAAACAACTATCTCTCCCAGTATTTATGAGTCGTCTTAGTGTAGAGGGGATGACCTTCACTGATCACAAGTAGAGTTCTAGGACCTCTCAAACTTTTCCTGATGATATATCTTTGCGTGCGTGCATATGCTTTTAGTTCTCTCAACTTACCCAAATAATTTATCAGTGCTTCTTTTCATAAGCCCACCATCTCTTGTTCCACCTGATGTGTGTCTGCAAAACTGCACCCCTAACATGCTGCAGTGTTAGAGTCTGTCTTCAGGGGCTTCCAAAAACTGCCGCTGGTGGTCCTCTCAATGCTTTGAGTCAGGTGAGATGGATTCCAATCCTTCAGGGAAGCCCCAGACTAGCAAGCACTTTAACTTTTGATGTACTCTTTAGTTTCTGTCCTAAAGATGGATCCCAGTGTGACACGTTTCCTCCTGGTTTCACCACTTAAGTCAAATACGGGAAGGGTATGGTAGGGTACACAAAATGCCACAAATTTTCCTAGTCTTTTTTCTGGAATAATTTCTTGGTTTTGCACTAGTCTGTGTGCTATTTATAGCTTCTCAGCTGGTCTCTAGGGTTCTCACAAGTTATTCTGGTCATTATATTGTTGTTGACTAGTTCCCTGTATGTGAAAAGGGGGGCCTGAAGCTCCCTAGTCCTTGCTCACTTCACTCTCCAGAGTTTAAATTTTACATGCCTTGATTTCTTTGTTGCTATGATTTAATATCATTCACATAACATAGACCCTATCCCGTTTTCACAGATCACTATCCTAATGGGAATAGTTTAAGTGGTTCTGCCTCACAAACCAGGGATATTATCCTTCTGTTTTAATTTAATCTTTGAGATGTACTTGACATACATAGTAGAAAACACTATCAACAACTTACATTCACCTTAATCATAAATCAAAACCAGACAAAAAATATTTGGCAGTCTGACACTGGAACATCATCTTACACCTTTATTTTAATAATTCATATCGAAATGGTTAAAACACTGTGCTATCCCACCTTGACAAATATGAGAAAGGTGAAAATTTAAATAAAAATCTTCGTGTTAAATGAGCCAGATAGTGATTAAGCCAAAGACAAATAGGTAGAATTGTTTTCTTTTTAAAAACATGAACAGATTTGAACAAATGAAGGAGAAAACTCAAACTAAAGATCCTTCAACATTATTCACATTATATATCTGGGAGAAAATTCAGTTGAAACAATGAATTAAATCATTTTTTTCAGGTTTTCATTTTCTTAGAAAAATGCATGTTAATTTATCAGATAAAGATGATTAAATTTTATATAGTGCTATGTTCGCAAAAAACATTTTTTAAACTTTACTATTATGGTAAAATGCACATAGCATAAAACTAAGTACTTTAAACATTTTAAAGTATACAATCCAATAGCATTTAACACATTCACCTTTATTTAGTTCCAGTATTTTTCTTTGCCCCAAAGGAAAACCAGTACCCATAAGGTTGTATGCCTATTATCTGTCCTTCTAAATTCTGAGATGATTACTGTCTGTCTCTATGTATTTGCCTATTGTGGCTATTTCATATAAGTGAAATATGTGACTTTTTGTCTGGCTTTCTTCACATAGCATAATGTTTTCAGGGATCATCTGTGTTGTACGTTTATTTGTGGGTGAATATTCCATTGTATGAATATGCCATATTTTGTCTGTTAGGTAACAGACATTTGAGCTATTTTCTAACATTTGACTATTGTAAATAGAATAATGCTGCAGTGAATATGGGGGCACATAGATCTTTTTAAATTCATGTTTTAACTTTGTTCGGATAAATACCCAGATATAGAATCAATGGATAACATGATAGTGTTATTTTTAATTTTTCAGGGAACCTCCCTACTGTTTTCCATAGTGGCTGCACCAATTCACATTCCCATCTGCAGGATATGAGGGTTCCCCTTTCTCCACATCCTCACCAACACTTGGTGTTCTTGTCTTTTTGATAATAAGTATTCTAACAGGTGTGAGGTGATACTGTATTTTGATTTGCACTTCCCTGATGACGTCTTTTTCATGTGCCAGTTGGCCATCTGTATGTCTTCTTTGGAAAAATGTCTATTCAGATCCTCTACCCATTTTTTTATCAGATTGTTTTAACTCCTCCCCTTTGGGATATAGCTTTTAGCCTGCCACTGGGCCGTAGTAGAGACTGAATGCTTAACCATAGGCCACAAAGTTGCCATGTGATCTGAGCTTCCCATCTTGTTCTGGGTGCTATCTGACCCATGAAGACATGAACTAGTTTATGTACAGCAGCACTCTCTCATCAGATGGAAGTGTTGTATATGAGATTGGGCCTCAGTAGACCCTGAAGTTACAAGTCACATGAGGAATGAGCCCAAATGTTCATAGTCACCATTTCTATTACATACACTTTCTTCTCTCCCCCAGCCTGTACCTGGGACCTCATGGGGAATTTTCTATGATGAGTTGACTAAGGAAGAGAAGACTCAGGCGTGGCTCATAGGTGGTTCTGCATAATATGCAGACATCACCCAAAAGTGTGCTGTATCACTATAGCCCCTTTCTGGAAGATCCCTGAAGACAATGGTGAAGAAATATCTTCTCAGTGGGCGGAACATTGAGCAGTGCAATTGGTTTTTCACGTTACATGTGAGGAGAAATGGCCAGAATCATGATTATATACCTGTTCACGGGCTGTGGCTAATGATCCATCAACAGATGAATGGATAAACAAAATGTGATATATATGACGTGATGTATGTGTGTGTGTACACCTATCACACAGGGAAATACTATCCAGCCTTAAAAAAAAATAAAAAAAAAAAAAAGGAAATCCTGTTACCTGCTACAACATAGATGAAACTTGAGGACTTTATGGTAGGCAGTCACAAAAAGACAACAACTGTATGATTTTTCTTAAATGAGGCATTTAAAGAAATCAAAACATAGAAGAAGGAAGTAGGATGGTGATTACAAGGGGCTGGTAGAGAGAGAAAGAGAGAAGTTGTTGCTTAATGGGTTTGGGGTTTCATTTCTGCAAGGTGAAAAATTCTGGGATCTGTTTCACAATGAAAATTAAAAACTATTGAATCATACACTTAAAAATGGTTCAGATGGTTAATTTTGTAATATGTTTTTACTAAAATAAAAATGAAAACAGTACATTTTTAAAAGTTCAGCTTTAGAAGAAGTATATACCTGTAGTTCATGTCCCTAGAACAAGAGAAATTCCTGGCAGGTGGGGAGCAGGGCCTGGGGTCCACAGTGGAAATGAGGAGGAAAGGTGAGAATAGTCACCGTGAGGACCAGGACATGCTTCTTTCAGCAGTAGAAAGGCACTGAGAAGCCAAGGTGTGTGTGTGTGTGTGTGTGTGTCTGTGTCAGTGTGTGTCTGTGTGTGTGTGTGTGCCTGTGTGTCTCTGTGTGTGTGTGTTTTATTTATATATATGATCTCTTTCAATAGTTTTCTCCTTATTAAAAGAAAATAATTTCTGTCATTCCTATAAAGTCAGTGAGGTCAAGAAGTGTTTACAAGTAAGACAGAGATAGCAGCTGGAGCTGAAATCTTATGTCCATAAAGTGAAGTAGTTATTTCTAGTCCAATAAGCCAAGCACTTATGTAGATAAACACACACACACACACACCTATGTTAAGCTATATATTGAAGAACCAGCAGGAATTGATACTGTACTATTCCAGAACTTTGTACATTTTTAAAAGATTTTATTTATTTATTTGTCAGAGAGCACCAGCAGGGGAGTGGCAGGCAGAGGGAGAAGCAGGCTCTCTGCTGAGCAAGGAGCCCAATGTGGAACTGGATCCTAGGACCCTGGGATCATGACCTGAACCAAAGGCAGATTCTTAACCGGTTGAGCCTCCCAGGCCTCCCTGTTCTGGAACTTTGAAAGAATAAAAGATACAGCTCTTTGTGAGCACAACTAGAAAAATTCTTAAGGGGATTCTATCTGGAAAAATTACGATGGCTAGACAACTAGAGAAAGTGTGTTGAGATTTGTTTGTTCAGATTACTAGGAGATGGGAGGAGATTTGTTAAAGTACTGGTGGGTCTTCACTGTGAAATGTGCTGTCTGCCAGAAAGACAGAGGACTCTCCAGGAGCTGTGGGCTCCAGGATCTCAGTAAAGCATTTTTACCCAAGGTTAGGTCTGAGTTGTAATAAAGAGGAGGCTCTGTGGTAGAGAGTGCAGAATCCGTTACATGCACATATAAGTAAAATTGAAATGTGAGAGAGCTGGGAGCCAGGGAGGGCAACTTAAGGTCAAAATGTGCACATTGAACAAGAATTAAGGAAAATGAAGCCAGGCTGTCAAATCAGATTAGTCAGAAAAGAACATGTAAATCTTATACTGTAAAAAAGAGACCTATTAAGAGAATATGGATTCAGTGGCCAAGATTAGCCCGCCCAGTCTAATAAAATCTTATTTCTCACACCAGAGTGGAATGAAAATAAAATGGATCCTGATACTTTCTTTTTCTTGAAGATAGAATTAAGTTTTGGAAGCCAGAACTTACTTATAAGGGGATTAATAACTATTAAGTTATTAATAGCTATATATACAGAAAGTTTCTTATGTATCTTGGTTCAAATAGAATTTTTGTTATTGCCTTATTAACTTAGATAATCCGAATTAAATTAATATCCATTGTCAGTTGTTCAGAAGAGCCTGGGAGTTGGTTACCTCCGAAATAACCAAACAAGCACTATTCTCACTTGATCCCACTTGATATTGACTAGTTAATTGCAAGTATATTTTAATGAACTATCTTATTTCCTATACTACAAGATGGCATTAACTGCAAGGTATTCCATTATTTTATATGACACTAATTAATAAAAAAGGGAAACATGGGGGCGCCTGGGTGGCACAGTTGTTAAGCGTCTGCCTTCGGCTCAGGGCGTGATCCCGGCTTTCTGGGATCGAGCCCCACATCAGGCTCCTCCGCTATGAGCCTGCTTCTTCCTCTCCCACTCCCGCTGCTTGTGTTCCCTCTCTCACTGGCTGTCTCTATCTCTGTCAAATAAATAAATAAAATCTTTAAAAAAATAAATAAATAAAAATAAAAAAGGGAAACAAAACACTACAGATGTAATTATGGAAAAAATTCTGACCACATTGCATTTTGTTTTATACTTACAGAAATAACTCAAGTTTATTTAGATCTAGATATTTATTATGTATCATTCTTGTGTATTCATAGGAAAATAAAATATAAATTAAATAAATGAATGAAGGTATGTCCAAAATTTATTTTTACTCAGAGTTATCAGTGTTCATATTTCTCCATAAAATATCATCTTCTGGGACATCAAGAGAGTTGGTTTGACACATTTCTTTTTAATTTATTTTTTGACACATTTCTTAAGATAGCACTTTACTGTTGTCTCAGGGATTTTCTTCCCAGCTGCTAACATCTATCTTAAAAGTTTCATTCTTATGCACACACAATGATGACAAATTCCACCTGCTGCCTGGACTTCAGTGACTCTAAGATAAGCCTGGTTTTCCACGTATTTGACTGATAAATTTGGAGAAGAATGAACTAGAAATTCCTCACTCAATAACGTTCTCTTTTTCTTAGCTACCAGCTTACAGATAAAACAGATACTTATTCATTCCTCTTTTGAAAGTTTTATAGGGGAGGGAACACCAAAGAAGGGCCCCTACAGTGGAATTAATGTTTATGGAGGCCACTTGCTGACATATAATGCCATCTTCTTAAATAGATCTTTATATGCATGTTTATTTCCTAAGTAAGTTTAAAATCTGATCAGAGAGAATATTACCCTTCAATGTAGATGAAAATAAATAATATGTAAACATTACTTTGAGTGTTTTACAAAGGCTATTGCCATGAGGGTATGTGGCTGCAGTTTTAGAAAGGGGGGTGGGCTACAGAGAGTGGAGAGATTATGTGAGATGGCTCACATAAAACTCTGAATTAGATGGTTTTTGAAATTTCTAATAACAATATTATTTGAAGAGAAATCATTTCAGGTGGTCAGACTTTTTAAATTTGTAGTCTCTTATCCAATTCTTTAAACATAAGATCTTTAATTGCCATTTAATGTTAGACATTTTGGAATAAAATACAAAGCAACATAGCTTTGGGAACAGTCCCTTTTCTAGGGGAAAACACATGATTAAACAGTAGACATAAAATGCAGCACATTCTATTATAGTAGTGGTAGATGGCTATGGGACAGTATGCCACTATAGCCATACTGCTCTGTCTCCAAATGCACATGTGTGAGAAATGACACTTTATTTTCTGTAATTAATTTAAGTTTTCCTACAAGCCCTCAATGCCTCCAGGCCCTTAGTAAATGTGGTTTCATTAATCCAGGGGTATTGTGCTCTGGGTTTTTATTCTGGTACAGTTATTCAAAGATCATGACTTGAGTGTCTAAAATGAGCACTATTAGGATTCTTGCCGCCTCTGTAGCGCAGAGACATTGTAGGGCATGAGCTATCTCGAGGATTGGTCTTCTTGGCAACGTCAGAGAACAGGTGCTGAGAGCGAGGAATCCAACACAGATTCTTGAGCGCTTATCTTTCCTGGGGTCATTTTTTCATATAATTATTGGCAGGGCCCACTCTCTTCCTTCTACTCTAATATATTCCTTTTTTTTTGTTTTGTTTTTATTGAAATCCCATCCATCCTCAGTGATTTTAAGATTTTGAAGACAAAAGCCCAGAAGTTCTGCCAACTTGTTCTACTTATATTTTCCCCTGGCAGACAACTCCCTGAGGCAGAAAGGCATGAGAAATGCTATTCCAAGAATTTTGGAGAAAGACAAAGAAGAAAATGTGGTTAGGCAGGAAGAAAATAAGCTTCCCAAATTATATCTAAAAATGTTACTTAGCCACACCAGTCAAGTGATGGTCAGGAAAGATTATATTTAATCTGATAACTGAAGTAGAAAGGCCAAAATTATTGAGACAGAGTAAAAATGCTTTGTTTGAGAATCTATGGGCTAGAGAAGACATTTTATGCTTGTAACTGAGAGCCTTTCAATATAACCGTATCTTAGAATATGAGAGGAGGTAAAGGTTAAGGATGGAGAAAAATAAGACAGGCAAGATAAGCAGGCTAGACTTCTATATGACCATGTAAAGTAATTTTATTTTAAAGCCAATAGGAAGTCTTGCAAATGTTTAAAGCAAGGAAAAGAAACGGTTGATGTGCATTTTAGAAGTACTCTGGTTTTAAGCCAGAGGGAAAATCCTCACACCTCTCACTTCTAAATGCTTCTTTTTTCCCAGAGCTTTTATTGGACTAGTAATCTTTCCACCTACTATTTATTTTATAAGATATATTGCAATTCAACCATAAAAATTAAATATCTTAGCTTAATATTTTGGGGATATTAAACCATTTTTTTCCTAACCTCATTAATTCCTAGTTCATACTTGTTCTGGAGTTTCCATATCAAAATCTATGCCTGATAAAACGTGATCACAGTTTATTTCATACTGGAGAAAAGATATTCTACACACTATTAATTCATTATGAGAATTTCAAGCATGAAAACAAATTTTTTAGTAAAATTAATTATAGAATATTAGAATCTTTGAGTTTAATTAAAAAACAACTTGAACAATTATCATATGATCTCAGTGATGTGTGGAATATGAGAAACAAGGCAGAGGATCATAGGGGAAGATAGGAGAAAATGAAACAAGACGAAACTAGAGAAGGAGACAAACCATAAGAGACTCAATCTCAGGAAACAAACTGAGAGGGTTGCTGGAGTGGAGGGGGGTGGGAGGGATGGGGTGGCTGGGGAATGGACACTGGGGAGGTTATGTGTTGTGGTGAGCACTGTGTATTGTGTAAGCTGATGAATCACAGACCTGCACCCCTGAAACAAATAATACGTTATATGTTAATAATAAAAAAAAATTTAAATTAAAAAAATTGTTTTAAATGTATCTTTTGTTTTAATTATTCTAAAGAGGGATGTTTAAATTTTTTTTTGTTTTAATAGTAATAGCCCTCACTGTCAGGAAATATAATTTATGTAAAGTTATGTATCATATACATATTTAATAATTGAAGAGTAAGAGCTGTTAGATATGGTTAAGAGAAGTCCTGGATACATATCAAGGCTTTAATCTAATAAATACATGGGGAAAATTGAAAGCCTTTTATTAATCATAATTTAGTCCAACCTGTACACAACACACACACACGTGTATGTGTGTATTTTATCTTGAGTATCAAACATTCATTAGTGTTATGACATTAAAATAAAAGATCAAATAATTCCTAAAGTAATAAATAGTAAAACATTTTTTTTATTTTTGTTGTATTTTATTATTAAACTCCATCAATATACACAAACATGCACATTTATTTATACGCAACAAGGATTTAGCCACATCACACAAGTTTTTATATGTTGCATTTTGATTTTCCTACAGTTTAAATATCTTTTTAAGTGTCATATGACAATTCGTGTTTGATCAAATGGTTTTTTAGGTGTATGTTGATTACTTTTGGATATTTAGGTAAATTTCCAGACATGTGTTTGCTATTTATTTCTAGCTTGATTCTGTTTTGTGTCAAACAAAGAACATACTTGGCTAGATTTGTTTTATTTTAAATTTGTTGAGTGTTTTGTTTGTTTTTGTTTTGGTGTCTAGAATATGAATTTTCTCTAGTGAATTTTTTTGTTTTATGTTGACTTTAAAAGAAAGCATATTATGCTGTTTGAAAAAGGAATATTTTGTACTAATAGCCAATTAATACTGGTTACTCGATGGTCTTGTTTGCATTTTTTTGTTTTGGTTTTTGGTTTTTTATCATTTCTGATTTTCTGCCTATTCTGTTGATTACTGAAAAGGATAATGCTGACGTCTTCACATACAATTGTGGATTTATCTATTTCTCCTTTAATTTTTAAATTAAAAATTGAATTGAAGCTTTTCGCTTCACAAGTTTAGATACTCTATTTTCAGATACACACATTTAGTTTTTACATGTCTTCGTAGAGTTGTAGTCTCCTTTATCATTATTTAATACCTCTCTATATCCCTGACAGTGTTCCTTGTTATAAATTCTAATTCTCTGGATATTAATATTGCAATTGCAGTTTTGTGTGTGTGTGTGTGTGTATGGTGTGTCTTTCCCCATCTTTTAAACATTACATTTAAAGTGAGTTTCTTTTAAACAGCATACAGTTGGCTCTTTTTTTTGTTAATCAAATCTGAAAATCTGTCTTTTACATGAAGTATTAGTCTCATTTGCTTTCTTACATTTAATTTTGTGGTAGGAATACTTAACACGAGATCTACTCCCTTAATAAAATATTAAGTGTACATTATTATTGACTATAGATGCAATGTTATAAATCTCCAGAGCTCATTCATCTTATGTAACTGAAACTTTATGCCTGATGATTAGCTACTCATCATTACCTTCTCCCTCCAGACCCTGGCAAACCACCATTTCACTATTTGATTCTGTGGATTTGACTATTTTAGATACTTCATATAATTGGAATGAGGATCTCAAAGAGATGTCTGTACTCCCATATTCATTGCAGCATTATTCACGATAGTCAAGAAGTGCAAACAACCTCAATGTTCATCACTCCATGAATGGACAAGGAAAGGGCAATGCATATACACAGTGGAATACTGCTCAGCCTTAATGAAGGAGATTCTGCAAGATGCCACAGCATTGATGGACCTTAAGAACAAAGTGAAATGCAAAATGAAATTCAAATCCATTTGAATATGATATGCTTAATATATCTGTTTGTCCCTGCTTAATGTTCTCTGGGCTTCTTAGATATGTGCTATGTTTTCTGTCATTGATTCTGGAACGTTCTCTGCAATTATTTTTTAAAATATTCTTTCTCTAGTCTCTTTTCTCCTTTTGGGATATCAATCACACTTAAGTTAGAACACTTAATATTGTTCCACAGCTCTTGGATTTTTTTTTTCTCTTTGTGTTTCAATTTATATAATTTCTACTGACCTCTCTTTAAATTCACTGATTCTTTCCTTGGCTGCATCAAATTTTTGATGAGCCTATCAAAGGTATTCTTTATTTCCATTGCTCTTTTCTTATTTCTATCATTTCTGTTTGATTCTTTCATATATATTCTATCCCTCTGCTGAAATTATGTATTTGATCTTACATGTTGTTCAACTTTTTAATTAGAATTTTTATTTTATTTTATTTTATTTTATTTTTATTGAGTGTTTTTTAAAAGACAAAGCAATGGGCAGTAAAAAGCATCCTGTGTTTTGTTTGTTTTACTTCTTGGTGGGAGCAGGATGGGGCATGGAAGGGTAGGGATATAGATGGAGAGAGCCGGGAAGGAAAGACAGCTCTGTACATCCCTACTTCTTTCCTGGGCCAGCCAGGTTCAAAGCTCTTTATTACATCTTGCTATGCCACTGTAAATGTGTGTATGACTACATAAAGAGTTGGTTTGGCTTTCACGGGGAGAGGATGGGAACCTAGAGTAAGAGCTAGTAAGGACTACTAAGAACTTGGAACTATTCTATAGTACTAGGTACAAAATAGAGCAGCCAGGCCCACTCTGAAGGGACAGGATTGGTTTCCTGACAAGCGAGGTGAGGCTAATAATGATAGAAGAGGCTACCCTGAGCTCAAAATGGGCAGCTGGGCCTCCCTTAGAAGAGCTTGGAGGAAGGAAAATTTAAGGATTGAACTAATCCAGGGTCAAATTTCTTCTTATTCCCTGGATCATGACACCTCAGGGAAAGGAGGAGTCAAGAATGCTTCATTTCTGGTTTTGCTATTTATCTTTTTTCTTTTTTTTTTTTTTAAGATTTTATTTATTTATTTGACAGGGATAAAGACAGCCAGCAAGAGAGGGAACACAAGCAGGGGGAGTGGGAGAGGAAGAAGCAGGCTCATAGCGGAGGAGCCTGATGTGGGGCCCAGTCCCATAATGCTGGTATCACGCCCTGAGCCGAAGGCAGACGCTTAACCACTGAGCCACCCAGGCGCCCCTGCTATATATTTTCTGCCTGCCAATTCTCCTCTCCCACCTGGCATATTAATTAACATTTATTATAGTGATTTAAAATTCCCAGTCAGATATTTCCAACATCTGTGTCATATCTGAGTCTGGTTCAGATATTGATTTGCCTATTCTTAGTGAGTTTATTCTTGCATTTATATATATCATATTTCATGTTTATGCTGACATCATGTATATGTGAGATAAACTGAGGTGAATACTATGTATGCTTGGAAATGGGCACACCTCTCCACTAGGCCTTTAATGCAAAAACTGGGTCATGTATAGTTAAGAGCTGGGCTGGACTTGTAGAGTTTTTGCTGTGGTTATCCTCAGTGTACTACAGCCATCAAATTCCTATAGAAATGCTTTGTATTTAGAATGGGGCTGGTTTTCTAAAGCAGTGTAGTGTTCTGCCCCTTGTGGCCTGCCTCAGAGTCTCTGCATGTTCTTTTTCTTCTCTTACCCCTCTTCAAACAGTATTCAGCAGTTACGTGTTAATGGAAGCTTCTTCACTTACTAGTGTGGTGTGGTTGTAGAGGTACATTCTCTAATGTTCTAATTAAACCTCACTGTTAACCCTGAGTAATGTCCCTGGATGTGAGGTTATAGCCTCTTTGGCCTCGTTGTCCCTTCCCTGACTGTAGTTGTGGGCCTACACATAATCTTTCCAAAGACTGTCTGCTTGTTTTATTGAAGTGTAATTAACATACAGCATTATATTAGTTTTAGGTGTACGATACAATGATTCAACAATTATATACATTTCTTAGTGCTCATCAAGATAAGGGTACTCTTAATCCCCTTTATTTCACCCATCCCCCCACTCAGCTCACCTCTGGCAACCGTCAGCTTGTTCTCTGTAGTTTTTGTTTTGTTTTTAAAGATTTATTTATTTTAAAGAGAGAAAGGAGGAGAGAGGGCATGAGTGGAAGGGGCAGAGGAACAAGGAGGGAGAATCTCAAGCAGACTCCACGTTCAGCACGGAGCCCCACCTGGGGCTCAATCTCACAACCTGAGATCATGACCTGAGCAGAAACCAAGAGTTGGGCGCTTAACTGACTGTGCCACCCAGGCGCTCCTGTTCTCTTTAGGTCAGAGTCTGTTTTTTTGTTTTGTTTTTTCTTTTGTTTTTAGCCCCGCATGTGATAAGTTTTCACCAGTGCCTTGAGGATTGCGGTTTTTAGTTGCCATTCATTCCCAAAGAGTGTGGGTTTTGCTCAGCGGTGGGTAGGGAAGAGGTTCTGAGTGGAGCCTCCTACTACTCCTGCACAGCCACTTTCTCCTAGCCCAGGTCTGAACCTTGTGGGTGCTTCTTAGGTGTTTTCCCAATATTTTCAATGAACACCGGCTAGGGTTCATGGTGAAATTATGCAAGAGGATGTAAACTTCCAGTGTCCTTGGCTCCCAAAAGTTTCACATGGTCGTTCCAGCCCCCACACAACTTTCATCAATTTACAATTCTAACTGAACTCACCTTTGCATCTGCCCCAGGTGAATGAGTCCTTAAACATTTCTTCCTTCGCTGTAGGCATCATCTTTTAAAGATTTTATACTAGTTGGTTGCTCTTGATTTCTTTCCTTCAGTAGGTTCAAAAAGGTGTAATTTTCAAATTAGTTCATATTAATTAATTAATTAATTAATTAATAATTTCCCCTGTAAGATTTGCAGAGGTGCTCCTCCTAGGACTCCACAACCTGGGTTAAAATTGGGTTAGAAGCTGCAAGAATGATGGACATTTAAAGGCATAAATATCCTTAGAGTGACTTCCAGAATAAAATGAAAGTCTAAGTCCATGCTTTCATAACATTCTTATTTCCCCATCTTATCAAATCAATGTAACAGTAATCAATAAGTATGATTTCATATCATTTAAAGGAGTATCTAAACATATGAACTTTTAACCAATTTCTGCAATTTGAAAAATGGATAGTAGATTATTTATTGATGAAGCAAAGTAGAGAAAGACACAACTTATATACATATGAAGAGTGCTGAGAACAAAGAAACTGAGCTGCTTTGGGAACCAAGGGGACTTTGGACTTGGAGACAGCAGGTATTTCTGGGGGAACGAGTGAGAGGTGGAGGCAGGAATCAGCAGTACTAACTGAAGACTTGAATGTCATTTATATAACAGTATATTATGCATTCACACTTCCCACCCCTGCCTTTATTTAGAGATTGCAGGGCAGCCAGGAATTTGCCTACCACAAGAAAAAAAGTAGGATTCTTTTCTGATGTCTTATATAATCTCTCAGAAGAAAGAGTGAACAGTTAGTATGGGCGGAGCGGATTTAAGAATAGCCTTTCTTATTCTGACACTTGGATAGCCCTTAATATATGGGTCAGTTCCTCTTATACTTACTGTAAAGGATAATCTCTGTGTAGCCGGGCTCTTCTTATTGTTACAAAGAAAATAATAATTTTAAAGGATGTGTTTACTGCTTGCCACGTACCAGTACTTCTCTAAAGTAAGAGCCACAGAAACACGAAACATTTATGAAGTATTTGAAAAGGCCTAAAATCAAAGGTAATATACAAATATTACAAATGCAGGAAAGTTGACTTAAAAAAATAGGTATGTGATGAGTAAGAAGGCAGTTTTTTTTTTAATTTAAGAACTCCAAATATTAGAAAAATTTACAAAGATCTTGGGTGCATAATGAAAAGAATTATATGAAAATGGAATAAGGTAAGAAAAGATGTCTTTGAGAATATTAAAACATGATTTCCAAAATTAAAATATAGTAATAGATTTGTTGCAGAAATAGAATTGGTTATAATATGCCCAAATATTTAAAAATGATAAAATCATGGGGTGCCTGGGTGGCGCAGTCAGTTAAGTACCTGACTCTTGGTTTCAGCTCAGATTCTGATCTCAGGCTGGTGGGATCTAGTCCCCCACGGGGCTCTAGGCTCAGTGCAGAGTCTACTCGAGATTCTCCCTCTCTCTCTGCTTCTCCCACTCATTCCCACTCTCTCTCAAATAAATAAATCTTTTTTAAAAATGATAAAATAATGATTCATTGTTTGCATAAAGCACCCAGTGCTCCATGCAATACATGCCCTCCTTAATACCCTTCACCCAACTAGCCCATCCCCCCACCCCTCTCCCTTCTAAAACCCTCAGTTTGTCTCCCAGAGTCCATAGTTTCTCATGGTTCATCTCCCCCTCTGTTGTCCCCTCCTTCATTTTCCCCTTTTTTCTCCTAATGATCTCCCTGCTATTAAAAAAAACAAAACAAACAAAAAAACAAAAAAACAAAAACAAAAACAAAAGAAACTCCCACAGGTTAGATACATCCAAAAAAAAAAAAAAGATAAAATCACTTAAAATATGTACAAAAAGTAAGAGATACAGGGAATCCAGGAAACCTGAAATAAAAATAAAACATGTAAATAGTATTTTAATATTTTCAAGTACTTCAAGTACTTAATTCGTAGTTCCCATTCAAATTTATGTGTTTTCATTAAAGGTTCTGGCATATTATGAACACACAGATATGTGTATACACATACACACACACACACACACACACCTTACACATGCAGATGCATACAATATATGTAAAAATGTTGAAGTAACCACCAGCGTTGCAGGAGATAAACCAATGTACCCAGTTGCCTCTGGATAATCTTACATATGGAAAGTTATGGGCATAACTATTTTTTCTTACTATTGAAGCCCTGCTATATTATTTTTTTTTTGTTTTAATATACTACTTTGACCAACATATTAAACAAACAGTATGCTTATTTACATTCTGGTATAAGTTCCTCGTCCCTTCACCACCCCGTAACATTTTGTAGATCATAATATGATAAACACTGTTTCACTATCATCTTGAACAGATTTCACAAGGTTCTGATTACATTTGATTATCGTATCTTCGTATCATCTAGTATCTGGTTCAAAATGTCACTCATATTTAGATTTTTACTTCTACTTCCACAAACTGTCCAGACTTCAGTATATATGTATATTTTTAATGACTCTTCCTGTTTCATCTTGGAATAGGAGACTCATTCTGTCTTATAGGCTCTACATTGTTTAATATGATTGGTCAAGAAGGGTAAAGAGAAAACACAGCAGGTACTTCAATCTTGAGGAGCATACGTATCTTAGGAAAAAAAACTCAGAAGGGATGGGAGGGAAAAGCTAAGCTGCTTCTTACTAGGTCCATCACACACACTCTCTCTCTCTCCTAAAAACTTCATTTCCCATCTATAGGTATCACTTATATGATCTGGGATATATAGTAAAGGTTGAGAAAACCCTTAATTATCTCTAAAGTAAATGCCTGAATTGCAAGTGTTTATGATTCTTTTTAGAGAATGGGGACCTTGAATTCTCTGCATCTCAATTTGGAATCCTAGTCACCAACAGCCCCACTGATCACATTGCTCAAAGGACGTACCCATTTTGAGAATGTCTCCCGACTGCTAGGATTATGTCTCAGCCATTTACTATTATGTATGATTGTTGAAAAGTTATTTCATCTCTTAGTGCCTTTTTTTTCTCATCTCTGAAACAAAAATATTAGAATATTTAATGTTTTTTTAAGTTGTATTTATTTAATCTCTCCACCCATTGTGGGGCTCAAAATCATGACCCCAAGATCAAGTCACATGCTCCTCCGACTGAGCAAGCCAAGTGCCCCTAATATGTTTTATTAAAGAAATAATATTAAACATGGAGTGTGGAGCACAAAGCCTGGCCCAGTGTTTAATAAACCCTAAGATTGTTGTTATTATAATCCCAGCTTTCCTGTGCTTACATAGAGCTGAGTTCTTTCCCCAGAGCTCCAAAAGAACAAAATAATAGTTTTCTGGTAAAACCACTTTATAAAAAGTCAGAAAAATTTAGTTGAAATTCTACTTGTCTAACAATGTGACCTGCAGAAAGTAATTTACCAGTTTAGGTTTCATTTATCTCATCTGAAACTGAGAGGTGGGAGATGTGATAGAGCATTTTCTGATTGGTAAATTATTTTATTGTATATCAGTATTTTTTTTTTCATTTTACTAATTCTTCACATTAAAGAATACAATTTTCCTTCTAAACAAAGTCTAGTAATAGGAGCAGTCCACCCGCAAGCTGCCTCAGTTAGTAGTTCATTGCATAACCTGACACCAGGGACAGGCTGTTCCCAAAGAACTGATAATCATTTTACCCAGGAAGGTAAGCCAAGATAGAAGACCTGGAAACCAAAAAGGAAAATTGCCTTAACTGGCAGTTTCGATAAAAGTATATGCCTCACAGAGAATAGATTAATTGAGCCTAACCTCCCTTCCATTCTCTCAATGTCTACTAACAGTGAGTATTCCAAGAGTCAAGTGGTGAAATGTCCTTTATTCTACACAATAGAGAACTATGTGTTTGAAGGAAGGGGTGCTTTTTTACTCCTTTATCAGAATGATGTCAAACCCACTTGACTCTAGCACCGTACAAGTTTTTGATTTTCCATTGAAAATTTTGTTACTATGGTTTAAAATGCCCACTGGGATTCCAGGACTTTTAGTGGTTTATAAACTTTGGACTAAATACGTAAAATTACTCACTTCATCCAATCAGGAAGATATCAGATTTCGGATTGGATAGGATCCTTTGACATGTCTTTGTAGGACCAAAGGAATCTTCAGTAAACATTTGGACATAGATGTCTGGATCCCAGAAAGCAGGTCTAGATTGCAGTTGTACATTTGGTGGTTAGCACAAAGGTGCTATTAAAATAAGGATCAATGAGATTAGCTAAAATGAGCATGTATACAAAGAGGTGAGGGCCTAGGTTGGGGCCTTAAGGACATTTTGCCTGAAGATGTTTAGTAAAGAAAGCGAAGAATTCCAGGAAAATGTGGTATATTGGCGGATGATGAAACAATGCTTTGGTAACTTAAAAGTGGTTCTCTAGTGTGAATTTTGTCTTCTAGGTAGTCAATTAAAGATAAGGATATAAAAATGTCCATTGAATTTCCACCATGGGGATACCAGAGCTAGAATAGTTTTAAGTCAATGAAAACTTAATTGGATTTACTAATTTGTTAGTTATTGCAAACAATATTAATTCAGGAGCTCCTGTCCACTAAGCACTCTTCAAGATTATTGGGGTAGAGCTAAAAATTCAAACAAATAAAGAAAAACAGGACAGGAATTCCTGCCTTATTTAACATATAATCTAGTGGTAAAACTAATAAATGAATAAGTAAAAGTAGTGTCAGAAAAGTATAAGGGCTATGAGAAAAAGCAGAAAAAAACGAGGTTTTAAGGGCTGTACAGTCATGCTATCTAGCATGTCTGTAATAGTTTTCTATTGTTCCTCTAACAAACTACCAAAACTTAGTGACTTAAAATTGAACCATGTTGTATACTTGAAACTAATGTAATGTTATATATCAATTATATCTCAAAAAACAATAAAAAAGAACTTAGTGACTTAAAAAAACACAAATTTATTATCTTATAGTTCTTCACATCAGAAGTCTTATGTCTCGCTAGGCTAAAATCACGGTGTTGTCAGGGCTGCATTACTTGGTGAGTGCTCAAGAGAGAATCCATCTCCTTGCCCTTTCCATCTTCCTTTTGCCTTCTCCATCTCAATTAATGGTTTCATCAGTCAGTTGCTGAGGACTGAGAGCTGTGAGTCAGCCTTCCTAACCAGTCCTCTTCTGCTCATACCCACCCCCTCCACAGCTTCCTCTCCTCATAACAATTTTACATTACAAATCAAGATCATGTTGCTTACATGCTTAAAATATACCAGTGGCTTTCCATTGCAATTGGAATAAAATGCCAATCTCTTTCTGTGACATATGAGGCCTTAGGTCCCTCTACTACCTTCATATAGCATATATATCTTAGGAAAAGATAGCAGTGCTGTTACCTGGTTCCCAGTCTGCAACAGCATTACTTTTTTGCTTCATCCTCAAACAGTCCAAACATATCCTGACTTTTGCACTGGCAATAAATTATGCTCAGAATGTTCTCCCCTAGATCTCCCTATTGCTAGGTCTTCTCAAATGAGCTGAACTGACTCTCAGCTGTTCTCTCTAGATAAAGCACACCTCTTTCCATGTACTCACTAGTTAGTCCATTGTCTTTTTAATTTTTTGTTTTATCCAAATGATCATTCTCTAAAATCATTTATTTGTTGTATGTTTCACACCCTATAGGGTTTAATATCCAAGATGCAGGTGTTGTTGCATAGGTCTGCATGAGAGATTTCCATGTTATTTATATGTGAATTGTGTGGCTTGGCAGTATGTCTGTGACTTCTAAAATGGAAGTCTACCTTGTACTCCACTATCATACCAAGCCCTTGGATCGCGCTGTTACTCATGCTGGTATGTGGTAGGGCAGATGTTCACTAATGTAGATGAATGAATAGGAGAATTTCTAAAGAGACATTGCTCTTTTTGCTTAGATACACTGTGACAATTAGGATAGCCTTACACGCTCTAGGTTGAAAGTCATGAAGTAATATTCTGATTTAACCTAAGTGTTCATTGATTTATCACATTCACCTATAGACTTAATGATTTATTTGGCTCAGGCTTACATGTTATCAGCAATATCTCTACTGTAAAATAATTGCGACTCAAGTTAAAAAGCTTCCTCAAATTTTACTGCAGAAAAGGATTGGCTGCAAAAGTCTGAATAAGCTGGGTAGTTGTGAAAGGCAATCCAAGAATGGCTAATGCACTCCACAGGAAACCAAAAAGTCACATGTAAACTCTGTTTTCAGCTCAGTTCCCTAGAGAACAAACATTGTGCTGCTTGGCTTTGTTTCAGAACCTTAAGACATGCCACATCGAGATCTTCCACGGATTCATAGAGTCCCATCAGTACTGTCCTATGACCCAAGTAGTATGGCAGCTGGAACCTCAGCCCTCTTCGCATTTCCCCTCCCATTCCCCCAGGCTGAACTCTCCAGTCCCTTTTTGCCTGCCACTATTTATTAACTAGCCTGAAATTTCTTGGTCTGTGGGCTTTTTTTTTGGGGCGGGGGGATCAGGTCTTGCATTTCCTCCCTCAGTCTGTACTGAGACTGACCCTTTCAAGCCTACAGTTGCGGAAAATATGGCACAAAACCAGAAGCCTATAAGGAACTTGCTATACACCAGGAAGTTGCATGAGGCCGTTCTTTGCAAAAGAAGAGAACGCTGCTTCTCCAGTGCAGCAGGATTCAAGAAAATATGTATGTTCAATACTTTTAATCCCATTCACACAAATATCCTGATAGGACTTAAGGTCCTGTTCTTTAATGTAATAGTCAAGACATACTAAGTCTGCTTATATAGTCTATGCAACATTCACGACCTTATAACCGTTCACTGACCTGATTGCTGGCACAATATTCCTTGTAGCTAAAATAGTTAAGAATTTCTTCTAATATTGCCAAAGAATTCTTGAGCTTTTTCATAACATGCTTAAGCTTAGGGACAATCTTCTTTGGGCCTGTGTATGTGTGCATGTGCATGCTTCTGTGTGCGTGCACACTTGCAAGGTCTCCAAGTCTGGCAAAAGCAGACACCTCGCATAACATTTCTTATAATTATCATTGCCTCTACACTAATCAAGTTTAGTCCCATTCCAACTCCTTACCTTGCATCTGAGCTTCTTCCTAATTCAACACTGCTAAAAGCCTGAGTAAATATGATTCCAGCGAATGCCAGGGATTATTACTCAACCTAATTATCCACATGCACACACAAATATATTTCTGTTGACTTCAGATCAGTGAGAATGCAAGCCTGACATCTCATTCTGAGGGTTTATTTGTAGGGTCACTGTTGCAACTTATTGTCTTAGCCCAGATATTTTTTGAAAATCCAGCCAGAGGTACAGCTTACACGTTGTTGTTGTTGTGTTGTTGTTGTGGGGCGTGTGTGGCTAGTTGGCGGGGAGATCACTACATTACCAGGGCAACAAGACAGAGAACAAATATGAGGGAGACTCTAGGGAAGGGAGAAATACAAGTTTGTGAATAACCATGCCAGCCACAAATTCACAGGGAAGTAACAGGCACACGGAACATCTCTGCTGATGTGGAATTACTGTGTCTGGAATTGTTCTTCAGGATGCGAGAGAAGGAGGATCGATCTCTTTGTATGACCTCTACTTCGTCAGCTCTCTTGAGTGGTTAGAGCTGGCCCCATGGGGTTTACATTCCCACCTTTCTGTACTGCGCTATTGGCTGTTAATTGGCTCTCCCGGCAGACCCTGGGGAAGCCGGAGCCTGCATGGTTCTAACTGAATTCGACCTAGGTTCTAGAATCTTTGCAGCTACTGCCTTATTGGTGTGATGGTGACTGGGACGAAGCTCAGCCCTTGTCCCTAGGAGAAACTGATGAAACAGTCTTTTGAGACTGCAGGTGAGGGAGGCAGGATGCTGGGGTTGAACAGATAAGAGGAGTATAACCTAGATGTTGAATATGTTGTATGTTATCACCACTTTATTTAAACATATATACTTTTATTAGATTCCCTGTGATTGTGGGAATATACCAATGATGTGCAATATTTAAAATAGAAAATATGTGTGTTTTTTTCTTTCCCCTTAACTATTAACTATCATTCTTTTTAAAAAATATTTTATTTATTTGACAGAGAGAGGAGAGAGAAAGCGTGCACAAGCAGGGGGAGAGGCGCAGAGGGTGGTTCTCCACTGAGCAAGGAGCTGGATGCAGAAATTGGTCCCAGGACCCTGGGATCATGACCTGAGCAGAAGGCAGAGGCTTAACCTACTGATCCACCCAACCACCTCTATCATCCCTTTAAAAAAAAAAAAATGTTCTTTGTAGGTTTGATCTGTGTTAGCATAGCAGACTTGGGATGTTTTTGCACTTTATTTTTTGCATGTAACAGAATTCGCCCAAAGTTGATCAGTTTGATTCAACAGAAGTAACTGAAATCCCTGGGACCATGTTTCCAACTGTGTGATTCAGGAGTTGTAGCCCTGCTCAAAAGTTTATTCAGTTGTTGGGGTGTATTCATCTAATAGGACCTCACAGAAAGTCTTTCTTTACTCTGTGGATCTCTCATGTACAGATTTCGAGTGCCTGACTTAATAGTTCCCTTGAAACCATTAAGCAAACCCTGCCTATAAAGTTGAGGAAAGATATGTCTGTGTCAAGGTTACAAATTGCATTATCCAGTAGTCCAAATTGTGATGGAGCCCTCATTTTTAACCACTGTGCTGAGTTTCAAGTACCTTAAACTTAGGTCAACAAATGCCAAGCTCTGATTTTAGTCAAGAAATCAGATTCTGAAAACACTCCTGCCATATGCCTCCATATTGTGTTCCTTTCAGAAAACATTTTCCAAATTCCTCCTCTTTTTAAAAGCAAAAACATATAGTTGAACATAAATTTTTTAAATAATTTAAAAACATAAAAAATAAAATTTAGCTATATAGAAAACCCTACTACAGAAAACAAATAAATAAATAAACAAATAAATAAAAGCAAAAACAGCTGTATGGGCTGAATATGTTCTCCCCCAGATTCATATGTTGAAGCTCTAAGCCCCAATGCCACGAAGTTTGGAGATAGAGACTTTGGGGGTTAATTAGGGTTAGATGAGATTTTGGGTGTGGGGCCTTCATGATGGGATTAGTAGCTTTTGTAAGAAGAGGAAGAGGAAGATCCCTCTATCTACCTTATAAGGACACAGAGAGAAGGCTGTCACCTGTGAGCCAGACAGTTCTTTAACCAGAACCCAACTCTGTCTCAGACGTCAGCCCTCAGAGCTGTGAGGAAATACAATTCTGTTGTTTAAGTCACGGAGTCTACAGTATTTTGTTATGGGAGCCCAAGCTGACTAATACAGTACATTCAAGTCAGCATTTGAAAATGTACCACTTACGGGATGAATCTGCCTTCTGTCATTCAGGCCCAGATATACTTGATTCCTGTTAGGCACAGGTTTGTATTCTGGCTTCCTACAGTTCCTTAAACCTGTTTATGGAATGATTTTTGCCTCTTCTCCTGTAAGAGCCTTGTGGCCCAGTTACATCACAATAGATTGACAACCTTAATGGAAGATCAATTCTGTTAGGCATGCATAAATCCAGGCAATTAGTAAAATAAATTCCCAACATAAAAAATGTCAAGATTAGGTTGTCATCTACTTAAATGCTTCAAAAGAGCATTGATTTAAAAAAAAAGATAAAAGTTTGCTGAATTTTTACTCTGATAATATTTTTATTTTTTTAACTTTTTATTATGAAAAGTTCCAATGTATCTAACAGTATGTAGAAGGATATACTAAAACCTCATATTTGAATTCCCTGGCTTCAAAAACTATCAGCTCATAGCTAATCTTGTTTCACCTATACTCTGTTATCAGCCACTAAGATACCAACCCATAACAATTCATTTTTAAAGCGGATGTGATTATATCATTCAGAAATGAAATTTAAGAAAATCAATCTCTCTCAATCTCTCTCTCTGTTGCCCCCCAATCTCACCACATGACTTCTTTTGTTGAGGTTCTTCTGTTTTTTTTTTAATGCATTTTTTCTTCTATAGCTGAGAATGAAGATTTGACTATATATGGTACTAATTAATCAATACATAGATCTGTATTAAAAGAGACAAGATACCATTTCATCTCTTAGTATTTATTTACTGTTTTTGAAAGGGATCTTAGAAATTATTTACAACTTCAACATATGAAAACTTTAATGTCAACAGAGCAAAATAATTATTAAGGAACAATATTAATAATTTAAAAATAATTAGAAGGTATAATTTCCCCAACTATCGTTCTTGAACCTTGGGATCATTGAGTAGAAATTCCCCATAGAGATATAACTTATTTACAATATTCTCCTCTTCAGAAAATAACATGAATAATGCCTATGGAAATAAATGTTATCTGTAGATAGAGGCACATGCATGATGGAATATGGATTTGTAATCATTAAATTGTGTAGCTGAAATAGTGAAAAAGAGATATCTTAGAGATGAAATAAATAACCAAATAATTAAAATTATGTGAGTTGCAGAGCTCTGAAAAAAACTGTTATCTTCTCATCACTGTCATCTTTCAAAAGCAGTGAGTAAGTACAGATAGAAGTTGGCTAAAATAGTAATAAGTCTAGCATATTGCTTGAGGTGACACATGGATCAGAAAAGATGTACTTTTCAAAATGTTTTCCTTTCTTGGGGCTTCTGGGTGGCTCAGTCTGACTCTTGGATTTGGCTTAGGTCATGATCCCCGAGTCATGAGATCCAGCAACCACGAGCCCCGTGAGGGACTGTGGTCAGTGAGTCAGCTTAACATTCTTTCCCCCTCCCTCTTCTTCTCCCCCTGCTCTTAAGCACTCTCTCTCTCTCTCTCTCAAGTAAATAAATAAAATAAAATGTCCTTCATCTCCAAGTAGATGTGGAATTAGGTATATATTTATACATGTATGTATGTATTTAAATATAGTACTAGTAAGCACATGAAAATGAACTCTTATCAAAGGCAGTTAGGTTATAGCCTTATACACCCTTTTGTAAATGATTGGGATTCCAGAGAATTTTTTTGTATCTCCCATTAGTATCTTTTTTTGTATTACTGAGAAATATAACCCACTTCATTCAACAAACATTTTTTACCTGCCTAATCTGTTAGGTATATTGGGTTCAATTGTGAAATAAGAAGGTTATATAAAAACCAGCTGCTGGGGAACCTGGGTGGCTCAGTCGTTAAGCATCTGCCTTAGGCTCAGGGCCTGATCCCAGGGTCCTGGGAGGGAGCCCCCCTACCCCCCCCCACTTCGTGCTCCCTGCACAGAGGGAAGCCTGCTTCTCCCTGTCTCACTCCCTCTGCTTGTGTTCCCTCTCTAGCTGGCTATCTCTCTGTCAAATAAAAAAATAAAATCTTTAAAAACAAAACAAAACAAAAAGCTGCTAACCCAACTTTGATCCCTTATAATTCTATAAATTCTTAAAAAAAAAAAAAAAAGATCACTTAGTCCCTTTGAGTGGTGGTGCAGCAAATTGAAAATAGGTGACTTTGGTGTAGTCCTATCATCATCCTTTTAAAAGAAGGATATTTGCATGCACACACATACACAATACAGAAAGTTACCTTATGGATCAGTATTTCATCAATGTCTTATGGTAATATGAGTATGACTTGTGGTAACTCATGACAAATGCATTTCATATTTGAGTGTTGTATTATGTACATTCTTAAATACACCACAGAGAAATACATGGTTATACCACACATATTTATAACCCCTGTTAGTACTGAGAATCTGAATTATTGTCTTTAAAAAAAAAAACAACTTGGAATCATTCTGCCTTTTTAGAAACTTCAGAAAAACATTTCTATAAGTGTCAAATTTAATTGCCTATGATTCATTTTTGACAGATCATGTACTTAAACCAATGAGCCTTATTAGTTCTTTTCTTTTAAATTGTTGGCAGCCAAAAGCATTGTATTACTCATAGCATTGTAGATAGAATCTGCACAATATTACTGACAGATTTTTGTATTAATTAAAGATTCTGTGTTGTGCCGACTGCATGCTGAAGATGTGGTAGTTTCTGTTAATCTATATGTAAAGGTGAGAAAATGAAGGAGCTGGTAACTCTACTAAAAAGATCACCTTTGGATGGATTTTGAGAAAAAGTGAAAATGGGTTTAAAATGATGAATGATTATCCTTCAAAACAATGTCAGATATGGAAAAAATGCCTCAAATACTGTTCTTTCATTAGAGAAGTAAAGAATATGATACAAATTAATTATTAGCTAATTCAGTGTTTTCAGTTTGTGAGTATAGAAATATTGACCTGAATAAATGAAAACAATTTTTTCCAGTACTAATGTGTTTACTAATACAAAGTACACTTTATGCCAGTAAATTTAAATTCCATGTGTACACAAAAGTACACAGTTTACTGAAATTGTTAATTCTGAAAGTAACTGAGTGTTAAATTAGCTTCCAAACATAACTGATTTATACCTTGAGAGGAGAACTTACATTTTTTAAATTCAGACACACCATATACATAAATAGTCATCACACTGAGGTAATTGGATGATGTATTTTATCTTCTTTCTCCTATATATATATATATATATATGCCATATATATGGCTATAAGAGGTCATATTTACTCAGTGTGGATAGCTTTCAGATATACTTCAAAGTAGAGACAAATTTATAGAAGAGCCCATGCATTTGGCAGTAATTTCATTTAATAACATAAACACAACAAAAGCAATAGCAGCCGACTTATATTTTTATTTCTTATTGTCTGCCTGGCAATATTCTAGCATAACATAAACAACAGCACTCATTCAGTCCTTACAGTAGTGTTATGGAGTAGATAGTATTATGTTCCCAGCTTGGGAGGGGATAACTAAGGCATTCAGATGTTCAGTAGCTCTCTGGAGGGTAGAGGCTAAGGATCCATCTTTGGGTAGTTTGAATGCATAGGTGATACTGTTAATACATATGCTTAGCTGCCTTCCAAAATAACATGAGGACATTTTGGTTGAAAGGGAACCTGACGTTCACAAACTACAGAATCATTTTAATGACTTAAAAAAATAATAATGTTTACTCTTAAAACATTAGGGCTACTAAAATTTTGGAGACCGGGCAAAACGATACAAAGATTTTAAAAGCAAACAAAAAACAACTAACAATATTATTTTTAAGACAAAATCAATATTGAGACATGACAATTCTTAGATAATAACCTTAATGAATATTGCAAGAATGTTGTCTAAGATTATCCGTGGATGCAAATTATGCATGAGTCTATAAAAGATGTATTTAGTTCAAGGTTTTAAGCTTAGGGGTAGAGGCTGACACCCTATCAGTGGTAATATTCCATTCAATAAAGTAATAACTCATGCATTATATCCAAATCTTAGAATACAGATGTATGTCATAACACCAAAATATGCTTCTTTTCAAAAGACCTGTATCTTATAGGTAGAAGTTTGTTGACTACAAGTATCAACATATTTACTGACAATTTTGGGAAATCAGCTGCACTGCTGTTTCCTGCCACAGTTCTAAGGTCAAAGACAACATACCAGGTAACATACTGGAACCAGATAACATACTAGAAATTATTTCAAAACTAAAAATCTCCAAAGGATAATTTTGGTAAAAAAATATTAAGGTGATTCGTCTAATTAAAATAGATTATACCAGGCCTAGAAGCTGCATAATATATAAGGCAAGTGAGTATGTGTATGTGAAAATTATACCAACATACATGTACTGACATAACAGTGAAATACAACAAGCAAATATATTGTTTGGGGGGTTTATTAACACATCATTTTATTTATGTTTTCTTTGAATTTCAGTGGATTTGGTGGGCATGAGTTGTTTTTTAACACATTCCGTAGTATACATAGTCACAGTTACTTGGATCTATTTCCTTGAGAAGAGCAAAACTACAAATGGAAATATGTAAAAATGTGAATTTATAGTTTAAAATATTTCATTCTAAAGTTAAACAAAAAAGCATGAGCTTGCAATTATTTTGGTCTTCATTTTTTAAAATTAGAATATTAAACAAACAATACAATAGGAAGAAATATGTATGTTTGTAATATCTACACTTACATTTTCTCACTTGTTTTTTAAATTAAGTTGCAAAGCGTCCCTGGGTGGCTCAGTTGGTTAAGCAGTTGCCTTTAGCTCAGGTCACGATCCCAAGGTCCTGGGATCAAGGCCCACGTCAGGCTCCTTGCTCAGTGGAGAGTCTGCTTATCCCTCTCCCTCTGCCCCTCTCCCTGCTTGTGTTCTCTCTCTCAAATAAATAAATAAAATCTTTAAAAAATAAATTAATTTGCAAAATTATTATTCCACTTTTAAATAGTGATGGAAGTCTATAGCACTTAAGTACTTTCTCGAAGTTCTATTACTTATAATAATAAATTTAGTGATAATATTAAAGCCAACATAGAATACTTTTATACAAAGAACTGTTCTAGGACTTTATATTTATCATCACAGCACTTTGAATCAAGCATTATGATTATGATTATTTAATACAATAATAAAATAATAATTATCCATATTATTATTATTTTCTGATTAATGGAAAGACTAGAAAAATAGTCAAGTATATATGGACGTATATATGAGTATATGTGGACTTTAAATATATGTCTTGAGAAATAAAAGATGTACTTGATAAATAGTGATATACATTTGGTTATTTATTTAGAAGAGAATAAGTATATGCAAGTATTACATAGGCAGCTAAAAGAAAGGCTTAAATAGCACCAGTCAAAAATTTCTACCAGTCTACTGTAAGAAATGCAAAATAGTATATAGGATAATAGGATCTGATTAAAACAGAAAAAATGATGAATTCCATAGGTAAGTATGTGTGTATGCATGCATATATGATTCATATATTGCTTTAATGGTCCAAATTATTTGCCAGCTCCCATGTCCTTTGCAATGGAGTTTTGCAGCTCCTCCAGTCAAGAGGAGGAACATAATCCCTCCTTGATTCTCTACACATCCACATGATTCAGTGTAGCCAGTAATTGCAAAGGACTGAGCAAACACTTGTATGTTTCAGTTTAGTCTCTTGCTATCGTTCTTTGTCTTGAGAGTATTCCTGAGCAAGCCTGCTGGAGGAAGAGACACATGAACTAGAGTTGTTTCACCCCCATGTCCCATCCCAGCCCAGGCCATAATAGACCATGGACAGCCACCTGGGCCTGAGATATGTGAGAAAGCCCAGCCAAGATCACCAGCACTGCCCAGCCAACCTGCAGTTACTCGTGCAGATACTAAAGTGAGCCAAACCAAGCCAGCAAGAAAATCCTTGCTTGAGCTGTACACTTGGGCACTCAATAATTACTTGATTTTTTTACACTGAATTTTGGTGTGTTTTGTTACACAGCATCATTGTGGCAATAGGTAAGCAATATAGTGTGTTATGAACATATGGGATGGAAAAAATATGTAAGTATAGGTACCATGTTGCTATGTTGCCATCATCGAATACCTGAAGGAGAGGTCATGGCTAGCATAGGGGATAACTTCAGATGACAAATGAATTAAAAAAAAAAAAAAAAGACTGAAATGCTGTTACTAAATTGAATCATTACTTATATTTTGGCCATGACAAAATTTGTTAAGCAGGACTATCTAGCATTGTGTAGAACACTTAGAATCATTTGTCTCTGATAATTAAATGCAAGGAGGGCCAACTAATATGGTGGCAATCAAAAATGATCTTATATATTCCCAGTACTAATATATGTGTTTAACACCAAAACTGCTCTTAGATATTCTTAGTAAATATACGTGTTCAAGATAAAACAAAACATCTTCATGTTTAATATATAAACTATGGAATTTATGACAAAAATAAATTTAGTGTTTTAATCTCAGGATGGTAAGCATTAAGGACTGAATATTTGTATTCCTTCCCATCCCTCCAAATTCATTTGTTGAAGCTCTAACCTCCAGTGTGGCTGTATTTGAAGTAGGAAAATAAGTAAGGTTAAAAAGGGTCATAAGGGGGAAACCCGATCTGATAGGATTGGTGCCCTTGGAAGAAAGTCACCAGAGAACCCCTGACTCGAGCCTTGCCCTGTGTGCACTCACCTAGGAAAGACCACTTGAGGGTATAGCAAGAAAGGTGTGTCTGCAAGCCAGGAAGCTTCCTCATCAGAAATAACACTGACAAATTTGTCCCTGATCTAAGGCTTTTACCTCCAGAGCTGTGAGAAAATAAATTTCTATTGTTTAAGACACCCAATCTGTGGTATTTTGTCATGGCAGCCCAGACTGACTAATTCAGTAAATTTGAGCTGATTTTAATTTTGATTTATATTTTGTGATATCACTTGTGTATCTTGAAGAACCAGTAACTTATAGGAGAACATTTTGAGAACTCTAACAAAGACTATTATTATTTTTTTAAATAATACATCTATAAACACTTAGTTTTGTGTCCCACACCTAATGCCATACTCCTGCAATAGTCAAATGTATTATCAAAGCATATTTTGCAACGCTTAAGTTTTTTCATTATAGTATTTAGTGTTCACATGCCTAAATTTGCACATATAGAGGTTAGAAGTCATACATATGCATATGGAAGAAATATTATTTTGTGTTTTAATAAGTGAATCTGAATTCTACTTAGAATCTCCTCTTCCTAGATCTTAGAAATTTAGTCTCAAGGAATTCAAGATCTCTCCTCATCTCATTCTTGATATGGGTTCCTTAAGAAGAATCAAGATATAAGTTTTTTTTTGGTTTGTTTGATAATTTATTCGTGGGTTTTATTTGGGGGGGGGACACAGATCTTTGTCCTTGTTTGTCATCCAATAATACTGGTAGCAAATCCTTTTTCTATATAGNGGTTTGTTTGATAATTTATTCGTGGGTTTTATTTGGGGGGGGGGGACACAGATCTTTGTCCTTGTTTGTCATCCAATAATACTGGTAGCAAATCCTTTTTCTATATAGTCTTTCTTGCCTTTGCAAACGGCTGTACATCCTCCTCACCACATGTCCTCCTGAAGGCGTTCACCCTTCTCCCAGAGATATGTGGAAAATACCCACTCTCATATGAGGACATCTCTCGCATTTCAGTGCTCTTTTGCTTTTCTAGTCATAATTTATGATTGCGTAGCCTTGCTGCTTCTCCAAAATCTACCCACGGGGGCAGCACTGCTCTATTCAAATATACTTTCCTCACCCCGAAATTTCTTGTTTTGTTTTGTTCTGATACATGCTTTCTTAAACAACTTTTTGCATGCTATAGCCATTACCTTTGGAGCAAGTGGAGGAGGGAGGGATGAAGGGAGAAGTTTCTGCTCTCTTTATCAGGAACATACATCAGTTTCCTACCAAGATACTTCTTTCATTTTCCTCCAGTCTATGATGTATGGCATGAAAATTATTTACTTTTAGTTCAGTATTTTGGTTTTCATATTGAAGAACAAACTATTCTCCTAGTAAAAAAAAAATCACGAATGAACCCTTTTGTATTTCATCATGCTATCCATTCAGTGATCTAATGAGAAAAAAAAATACAAGCTAACTGAATAAGAAGGAGGAAATGAAAAGGATACTCAAAGGAAAATCATCAGTTAATATAGCAAATATTATCCTGATGAAAAATCAGCACTTTATTATCACCTGGTGAGGTAATCTGAAGAGGATAGGGATTAATTTTGTGCAGTGACAGGGAAATAAAGACTGATACCAAGGTAAATGATTATTTTAAATCATTGTCTGGAGGATTAATCTCAAATCCAAGGTGAATCAAACTCAACCTGGATAGAAAGCGTAATTTCAAATCAACAAGAACAATGAATGTGTGCTATCAGATATGGTTTTCAGCTTATGCTTTCAATTTGCTTCCTGAAATTTGGAAAGAAGAGTATTGAGAATACTCTTTTTTTTTTTTTTTACATTTTTACATACTTGCTCTGGACAGATGTGCCTTGTTTAATGTAAAGAATCTTCTTGGCACAGGAAAGGGGTATGCAGCACAAAAACAGAATAAAGAGAAAATGTGTGATAGGACAAATAAAGATTTGATGTTTCTATCAATGTGTGAAGAAAACATAGGAAAGGGAGAATATAGTCCAGTCATTCCAAACAACATTTGCACTTTACCTCAATTGTGAGAATATTGTTAAATGCTGATTTTATAGATTTCAAGTATTTTTTTTAATTTCGGTACTTTAAAATGAGAATATGCCTCTTATATTTAATGCTTTTTGTTTTGGGCTATTATATTTGAGTTTGCGACTTATTATGGTGACATATTTAATGGACAGAGTAGAAAAGAATATGTAAAAATCTGACTGAAGGTCTGGATGTGCACCTGCCACATATTGATTCTTTCTGCCATATATGCACACACATTTTTATATGTTAATGACTGTTTATTAATTCATCAATTTGCCTTTTAGTTTTTGAAAACATAATGGTGTCCAGTGAATAGTTTAAACCTACATGAGAGTTAAACTGAATTTAATGACATTAAAATAATGGTTTTCATAGTTTTTCCTGATAAAAAACATTTTCTAAACTTACATATATTTAAAAGGCTGAAATGTTTGTTAACATCAAAGTATAAAATCACAAGAGAAGAATATAAAAAATAAAACTGAAAGTATTCTTTATGTTTACCTGTTTCCATATTTATCTTAACTATTCCAAACGTTTCATAATACAAATATTTAAATGATTTACCACTATATAAATGCTTTTAGAAAGCTTTTAGAAAGAGTTAAGATCCTGTAGGCATTGGATCTGAGTAATCCATCATCTACTTAGGAATATAACTTCATGTATAGTTCATCAACATGTATGATTCCTGTATGTATGGTCTGGCTTAGAGTCTTTCTTTCTGCTCACATTACTTCTATGACAAAGGTAGGTGAAGGACTTAGAATAAAGTTAATTGAAGGAACCAATTACACTTGATCTTTTTACAACCTATAGACTTTCTCTTTATAACACCCATTTTTCTACCTAAGTGTATTTCAGTATTTTATAAAAGAATAAAATCTAAGTCTGCCAAAGTTTTTTTTTCATAAATATAAAACATCTAAAATGTTAGTGTTCCTGTTCACATGTCTGAAAAAGAACTAAAGCACAACAAAAAATACTGTACCTTTGGAATGCTTAATTTTATTCTTTTTAAATAAGTAGTCTCAGTAAAATATAAATTATAAGATTGAATATTAAATTATGTGCATTAGCTTTTTATTTTTGCTCAATTTTCCTTTTTTCTGGGGTTGGGGTAGGAGAGAGATCACTTTTGAACAAGAGTAAATTCAAAAATTATACAAAGATAAATTAGAAACTCTCCTTGCCTGCAAGGAGTTCATGCAGAGTGTATTTAACATTAAGTGACATAAACACCGAATTTTAGGCATCTGTGTAGATACAATTGAACATATTCCCACACATAATATCTGTATACGCATTTCTACATCTACCTATCTTGTCTATCTCCGCCTACCTGCCTATCTACCTATCACTGTTTCTTCCAGCATGGCTTTGGGATATTAGTAACAGAATAAAAATCATAATCTACAAAACTAAAAGAAGAAGCAGATAATCACAAGGAAGAGTTGTCAATAAAACATTGGAAAATGAGAAAACCAAGGTTATCCTTGGTTCTCCATAAAGCAGAGTCTGAGACAAAAGCTTGCATGCATTTAGTTTGTTTAGGGATATGATCTGAGGAAGTGGATATAAAGTGCAAGGGAGTGACACATGAAGGGAGAAGAGCCAAAAGAAGGGTGCATTATGGATTTAGCCACTGCTCAGGTGACTGGTACTTGATCCCACCTGGATCAAGTACAGCCTACAGAGTGTTTTGAAATGCACATCAGAGTTCTTAGCCTGGATCATTAAGAAAGCAATATTTGTATATCATAAATTCTATGGCTGGTAGCACTTCTGCACTCTGGAGCACAGGTGGAGTCTTTCCTACTGGCATCCTACATTATGATGTTAAAAAATCTCCAGAACAAAAAGTATGAGGTACACAGCAATGATATCAAGTAAAATACGGCCAGTTTCCACTCACTTGGAACCAGTACAACCTTGCATGATATAATGACTAAGCTGGAAGAAGAGGAGGAAACAAGAGTATTTTTTAAAATTTTCTTAAAGATTTTTCATTTATTGGAGAGAGAGAGCACTCTCGAGAGAACACGACAGAGAGAGCACACACGCGTGGGGGGGGCGGCAGAGGGACAAACAGATACCCTGTTGAGCAGGGACCCCAACATGTGTGGTTCCCAGGACTCTGGTATCATGACCTGAGCTGAAGATGCTTAACAGACTGAGTCACCCAGGCACCCCAAGAGGATTTTAAATTGTTAGATAAGGAGAATCAATACAATCCCCTCAGTGGACAACATAAACCAAATCTTGCCCACCATTAAGCTTAATTCTTCAGAGTCCTTTCTAGTTAATTCTTAATAGCAATTTCTCTAAGGTTCTAATACAAAAGGCCTAATAATATATGCAGCAATTTCTATTACTTACTGCAACTGTTTCTGAGGCTGTAACTGATATATGTCCTCTTCCCGCTTAAGTGAACATTTTGATTTCCTTCATGAATCTGGCATATCTATCTTCTTGGCTGATAGAGTCACTTGCATCTTTGTCCATAAAGTGTCCAATTACTCATGGTGCACCATAATCATGGATACTGTTCATTCACTATTGTCACACATCTGGATGAACGTAGAGGCAACCTGATGAATTTCTTGGCTTCCAAACATACCGTTCCTGCTACAGTTGTATATAAGTACTTTAGCCCTTCATGGTTTTAAGGATCTGGATCTGGATGGACTTTACAATAAAGGAGCACTTTTCCCCCTGCTAATCCTCTTTTCTGAGAAGCCCAAATGACCAAGTGGTTATTTATAGCTTCAAGTCTATTATAACCCTTACATTTCTATTTAATAGATGTGAATTCACCATCCCTAATAAAAATAAAACAAAACAAAAAGTAGTATTTCAAATTTTCAAAGCCAAAAGTTATAGGGAATCACAGGGGGTGATTAAGAGAGGGGGCCAATATCACTTCCACTCCTTATTGCCTGGACTCACATATTTTAGCTATTTGGGGCACAATGCTATATATAAGCTTATGCACTGCATCCCAGAGAAAAATACCCCAACCCAAAGGGTGTTTTCCTAAGCTGGCAAATTAACTCAGTCTTTATAAGGACATTCTACCATTCTATTAGGTTGTTTTGAATGGTGAGACATATATATTAAAACCGGTAAGTCCTAAGATAACGTATCCATGTTCATACTTTATCTGTGAGGGAACTGAAACCATCTACATCTTTTTCCCACTGGTGTCTGGTGGTTGTTGCTGGCTTTGAAGTTGGCTCACAGTTTCTCTCCACTTGGGTTTCTCCATGTTTCTCTCCCTGTAAATAAATCTGGGCTTCCTCAGAGCACATTAGTTGGGTGCCAAGAGTGTGTATCCTGAGAAAGATTAAGCCAAGCAAAAGCTGTAGTATTTGGGGGGACCCTGCTTTGGATGCTGGTACTTACAGTCTTTTCATTAGAAATCAGAAACTAAGTCTGGACTCTGTTTGAGGAGAGAAAAATTATACTCATATTTGTGGGAGAATTGATAAATGTGCAGACATATTTTAAAACCATCACTCTGAAACCATTGGTTACATAATATTTACATTACTTTTTAAATTTATTTGTATTATTTTTATATGAAAAAATGCATTTATCACTTCCTAAGACCCATCTCTGAAGAATCATTTATGTTATAGTAAATACTGTAACGTTTAATGCAGTATGGTCTCTATCAAGACTACTTAGTTCTGCCATTAGAGCTTGAAAACATTTACATAGACTGTAAATGAGCATATATGGTTGTGTTCTAATAATACTTTATTTATAAAAACATGTGGACAAGAATTGCCCTCCTGCCCATAGTTTATTGACCTGTGATCTATACTACATAATGCTTATGCTTGAAGTCTAGGATCTGCTAATCTGAATCAGGTCCTTATATGTGGTTCCTTTTATAAAATTCTGTGAATTTAGGTTTTCTCAGTCTTGAGACCCAAAACTAAAATGACAAGTTCTCTGACACTCATAACTCAAATACAACATTCACACAGGAATAGAATAATCACTATAGCCATTCCCATTCAGAAAGGGGGAATGCGGGAGGCATCTCGGAGGCACACAGATTGATAGTGATTCTAAAATGCAGCTGGGCAGAAGTTGCCAGCTAAGTTTTGGGGGCCTGCTGCTGTCCTTCAAAAGTGTGAGGATCCAAATTTCCCTTTTCATTTTGCACTGCCTCTGTCCCTTTTAGTTCAAGCTGAAATAGCTCTTTATAAAAATTTTGTGGATTCTTATGAATCAATTGGTAATCTGCTCAATTAGATAAAATCCATATTAAAAATTTTCTCCCAACATAGGAGCTTTTCTGCCATGGGCTTCCAGCAAAGCTGCTGAAGAATGCTTTCTTAAGATTTTTCAGAAGCTCTAACATAAAATGAAAACTACAAGGCACATCTACAAGACCACTGGTGGGTCTTTCGCCTAATTGAATACTATTCTCAGGTAATTCTTCAATACTTCCCATGTCTTTACCAATGATCTCATATTTACATGCTGAGTTTCATTTTTGCTCTGAAACTCTTTCTTTATTTGAAAATCTTGAGTAGGTGGGAATGAGAAATAATTTAAATTTCAAACCCAGAAATCTCTTCTGCCTTTCTATTTTCTTGACTTTTGTTTAAATACTGAAAAATTCTTTATTTTAAACTCCTGTCTTTCCTTTTTAATTTTACTGTGGGCAGTTAGATGAAGCCAAGCGGCAACTCCACTGCTCCGCCTGGATACGTGTGAAATGCTGAGTATGTTATCAACATCCTATGTTAGTATGGTGCGTTGGTCACAATTAATGAACCAATATTGATATGTTATTGTTAACTTAAAGTTACACTGACTTGCAACCTAACTTTGTTAGTATGAGTCTCTCTATATGTTTCTGAGATGTTTCTGTGCATTAGGCAAAAATTTTTAAGTGGTGCATGCCTGAATATGTCTTTATTTTACAATAGTTGATTTATAGTTTTTCTGGATATGGAATTTTAGGTTGGTAATCATTTTTTATCAGATTTTTGAAGATATTTGCACATTATCTTTTAGACTATGGATAAATTTTATGCCATTCAGATTCTTAAACCTTTTAAGTGACCAATTCAGAACCCTAATCTTTTGTGAGTGATCCAAATTCCTCTTTATATATTTATATATATATATTTTTTTCAAATCCATTTATGCCCAGCTTTCTAAATTTTTAGAACAATATCCCTTGATTTAGAACTTTAGAACTGTGTGTGGGGTGTGTGTGTGTGTGTGTGCGCGCGCACGCGTGCGCGCCTGCCTTTATCTCCAATCGTTTATTTCACTTAGCTTTAAGCAAGTAAAACTGTCTAAGGACAAAGACAGGGGACAGAGCATCCCTAGTATCAACATAATTATTACTGATGAAGAAAAAAGAATGTTCTGAAGAAAGAGGAGATGTTCTTGGAAAGATAGCATTCAGATAACCTTTAGACAATCAGGTACCATTGAAGTTTTATAAAGCGATATATATTTTAAGATGTCATTTCTTATATAATCTCTCTTATATAAATAACATAGAAAACTACAGTATTAGATACTATTATCAAAATTTTTAGAAATGATTGCTTATCTCAAAACTATGTGCTCTTTGTTTTTCAATGATGAAAAAATGATTCTTAGTTGGATGCATAGGTATGAAGATCAGACTGGATATCCCAGAGACCCTTATTGACAGTTTTGATCATGTGATTTAATTCTTACTGGTGGCATGTAAAAATAGCTCTGGTGGGTATTCTTAAAGGGAAGGAACTGTATTTCTTTCCTATTCTTCCCTCTCGCTGCCTGAAATTCAAGCATAACAGTTAAATCTTTAACCATTATCCTATATTGTGGTGACCTTGGAATATAAACCAGGGAAGGTATAGTACTTGATGGAAAGTGATTTATCCATGTCAACATCAGGTGGACTGGAGGCCTGGATTCCCTACTTTATATACTTTATATACTTGTTGACTATGAGTAACAAATATTCTTCTGTCATCTTTACAATAGTGTTATCCTGAATATTAAATTTCATTTCTTTAATTTACACCCAAACATAAGATTTGCTAGTACATAATTTTTTCTCAACCAGAGAAATTGTGTGGGTTCAATAAGTGAATGTAGTACAGTATGATATAGGTGTTTTCTTCATTACGATCAAGGGTAGTAATTTTATTTATTTGATAATTATTCCATAATTGTGTGTCTTCCACTACACTCATTATACACTATACACACACACAAACACACACACGTGTCATATATAGATTTTCTGATTTCCCTCTTTTGATGCTTTGAAATATCGACATTGGAAATAAAAGTCAAATTCTATTTGAATTTATGATTTGTGAAAAATCTAACTTTTTCAACATTGAACTATTGTTTATTATTTCAGAGCTATCCAAATGAATTATATGCTTTTCTTTACCTTTTAAAAAATTAGAGTGAAGTAATAGTGAATTTACCATCACCTATCTAGGGAGTAATTTTCTGCATATTAGGAATAGAAGACTGTATACTTCATAATATTCTCTGGGATCTACTTTTCCACGCTCCAACAATAAGCACCTTAACTAAAAACTCCTTGCTTGTATGGCTGCTGACTTTGACAGTTGTCAACATAACTTTTTATGCATCAACTCCTAATCCAGCAAATTCCCCTCCTGTGTAGACCTAAAGAATGTGCAAGTAAGGTCATTACATACACAGCAAGATGGAAAATTATTATTAACAGGACACTCCCGTTCCCCCTTACTGACCCATGTAAATTCACCAACACCTTTTTAATAGCTTGCTATTGAATTCATTGTTCATAAACCTGAGAGAATTAAAATACAATACAAAGATACAGAGTCTTGTAATCTTATTCTATTACCTTCTCTCTACTGTGGGTCATTTAGAAGAAACTTATTTTCCCTACATTTCCTATTTAGTTATATGCTAAAAGTACCAGAAGCCACAGTCAGGTTACCAGATAATTTCCATTCCTGTTCTATTCCAAGCATTATGTGGTGTTTTTGGTTTTTTGTTTTCCTATTTTGTTTTGTACATATATACTGATGGTGATGTTTAGGGTGCTTGACATTTTCTGTATTCTGCACTACATTCTTCCATCTATTTAGTTTCATCTAGCTTTTTCTCAAAACATTTTCCATGTTGAAGATCCGTCATTTTCCAAGGGAATAGGATTGAAATTCCTCCTTCTATTCTCTCAACCTCTGTTGATAAATTATGCTTTTGTGATAAACTTATCTCTTCTCCATTTTAAAGAATAATCACTCACGATTCTAAGAATATCTGTAGCATTTTAAACCAAATAAAATAATTGGTATGTTCTAAAAGGAAGACAAGATAGGGGAATGATAAATGTCTTAGGCTTTATGGTTTTCCAGTAATGGATAATGAAGACTGACCCAGAGTAACATAATTAGATCAGAAACATTTGTTTTTGATGTGATCTCGCTTTGGGCCTCACCTCCCTCTCCACTTGAGAGCCTTTGGCCCTCTCATGTGTTTAGCAGTATCCAGTGCTATTTACCTCACTGTGCTAATCTGCTCATAACTGCTTTTAGCTAATGTAACTAGAAAGATTAGATTAAAGAATAAGTTATAGTGGCTAATACCCATTACACGCATGCTTTATCCCTACCAATCATTTATTTTTTGACAGGAAAAATGTCTAAAGTAAGTGAAGCTGCAATTATTAAATATAATATTCTTATCAGATCCATGTTGAAAATGATTTTTTTTAAATGTGTGTGTATTTTCTAAAACAATAAAGAAGGGAAACTTTTTCCATATTCTTCACCAATGTGTATCTATATCTCCTAAAGGGATAGTCCTATGGAAGAAAGTTCAAAATCTCATTCTCCTACGTAAGCAAACATGACCTACCCCAGAAAACATCAAGCACTCTGTCATTTTTAGTAACGTATTGGTGCAAGCACTCTACCTAGATTCCTGCTTATCTGTATAAAATGAAAGCAATGTCTATAAAATGGGGGGAAAAATTGGTCATTACAAAGGAATTTTAAAAAGCCAAAGAATAGTTATCAGTTCATCATTAGCAATTGAGTCCTGATTTTATCAACATAAATTTCAACATATATTTCACCATGTATTTCCTATTTTCTATTTTGAAAAGGCATAAAATCTATTGGCAAGTATGCACCAATGCAAATGACAACACAAGGTGAAATCAATAGGAAAAACTCCTATACAGTTTAGCTCTAAGTATAATTAAGTACCTCACTATTCTACAATTTTGTCAGATTCTGAAAATACAGAATTATTTTCATTTCTGAAAATAATTCCAAAAAGCAAACTTTTCTGTTTTTCCTAATGTGTTGTGCATAAACGAAAGATGCGTTATTTTGTTTTATTACGTTATCTAATGTAATCAATTAGTACATTACATAGTGGAGGGAGAATTCAGTCAAAATTATTTGCTGAAAAAAAAAACCAATTTGATTCTTACTAAGGAAATAGATAACAATGTGTTGTCTCAAAATTCAACATATAAATAAGGTTTTTCAAAAATTATATATAACAGAGAGTACTAGATAAGAGAAACGTTGGATGTAGATAGTAGTTACAAAGCCAGGTAGCAACAGCCCCCCCGCCAAGACTCACATCAGGATCTTTTAATCATCAGTACATTGTGACTTTTTCATGCCTGTTTTTATGGTTAAAATTAAAATAACATTTTATATTATAAACTCAAACTTACTATTAATTTTCCCAGCATTCTAATATAACAGTCATTTGCCAAAGAAAATTTTAATTTTCGACTGATAAACTATGTAAATTTTAATGCTTTTGAAAATATGATGAAGTTTTGATGAAAAGTATCAGGGCTGTCCACTATAAGGCAAATTAAGAAAATGTAAAAAGGAAACAAAAAATTTAAAGTTACATTTTATGTTTATTTGGACTATTTTGCAATATATATTTGTAATGCTTTCTGATTTTTCCCTGTAGGCATGGAACTTCTACTACTATTCCTTTGGAAAATTGCTTCTGTTGCCATTCTTGAATATATCATTGATGCACAAACATAGACATATGTATAGATATATATGTGTATCACTGGGCATAATATTATAACCTTGGGTTCTCAGCACTAAGTTTGTATATATCTGTGTGCCTGTACATGTGTGTGCATATATCTGAAATTTTAAGCACTAAGTTTCACTTGAGACTAACTTTACAAACTCATTTTTACACTTATGCTAATGTTTTTTATAGTATGTTTACTGAGATATAATTAAAATACCACACAATTCAAGTGTTTAATCTGTACAATTCAGTGGGGTTTAGCTTATTTACAAGAATATGCAACATCACCACTGTCAATTTCAGAACATTTTGACCACCTCAAAAAGAAACTGGGTAATTTTTAGCTGTCACTCCACTATTCCGCAATCTGTCCAGCCCTCAGTAACCTCTCATCTACTTTCTGTTTCTATACATTTGTCTTTTCTGGACACTTAATATAAATGGAATCGTATCACACGTGGTCTTTTGTGACTGGCATCCTTCCCTTAGCATAATGTTTTCAATGATCATCCATATTATAGTATGTATCATTACTTAACATTTCTGTGTTGTCAAATAATATTTCATTGTGTCAATATACACATTTTGTTTATTCATCAGTTGATGGGTATTTGAAATGTTTTCAGACCTTTTGGCTATTATGAATGATCCTATACATATCCATGTACAGGTTTTTGTGAGAATATATATTTTTATTTCCTCAATGTGTACACCTCTGAGTAGAATAGTTGAATCGTATGTTAACTCAATGTTTAATATATTTAGCCATGTTTTTCAGAACTTCCAGATTATTTTCCAAAGTGGCTACACCATTTTGCTCTTTCAACAGGAGTGTGAAAGCAGTCTAATTTCTCCACAACCCCATTAACATTTGTTATTATCTAAAGTTTTATTAGAGTAATTTTACTGTGTGTGAATGCTATCTCATGGTTTTGATTTACATTTTTCTAATAAATAATGATGCTGAGCATCTCTTCATGGCTAGTTGGCCACTTGTATATATTTGGAGAAACGTCTATTCAGATACTATGTCGTTTTTTCAGTTGGGTCATTTGTCTTTTTATTATTGAGATGTAAGTTATAGATAATATATATTATTAATATTATGGAGTTATAAACATATATTCTAGATCTACATCTCTTTCCAAATATGTAATTTGCAAATATTTTCTCCCATTCTTTGGATTGTCTTTTCATTTTATTGACGGTATCCTTTGAAGCACTAAAGTCCTTAATTTTGATGAAGTTTACTCTGTTTTTTCTTTTGTTGGTTATCCTTTCAGTGTTATATCAAATGATCCATTGCCGAATCCAAAGTGATGAGAATTTATCTCTATGTTTTTCTCTAAGAGTATTATAGTGCTTTTGATCCACTTTGAGTTAATTTTTATACATGCTATGAGGTAAGGGTCCAACTTCATTCTTTTTCAAATGGGTACCCAAGGGCCCTAGCATTACTTAAGAAACAGTTTATTCCCCTTGAATGGTCCTAACCCTTGTCAAAAATCAGTTGACTACAGACACATGGGTTCATTTCAGCATTCTCAATTCTATTCCAATGATCTATAGTTTATTCTTATGCCACCATACTAGATTTAAGTAAGTTTTCAAGTCAGGAAGTATCGGTCTTCCACCTTTGTTCTTTTTTTTCATAATTGTTATGGCTAGTTGAGATCCTTTGCAATTCTATATGAATTTTAGAATCAGCTTATGGATTTCTATTAAAAAAGCAAGCTTGAATTCTGATAGAAATGTCTTCAGTTTGAATATAAATTTGGGGAGAATATCATCTTAGCAATGTGAAGTCTGCAAATCTATGAACATGGTATGCTTTTTTAATTTATTTTTATTATGTACAATTAGCCAACATATAGTACATCTTTAGTTTTTGATGTAGTGTTCAACTATTCATGGTATGCTCTTTTATTTAGTTAGTTCTTAATTACTTTCAGTGAGGTTTTATAGTTTTCAGAGTATACATTTTGTACTTTTTTGGTACCTTTATTTTTAAGTATTCTGTTCTTAGTATCTGTTATTGATTTTAGAAATAGGGGAACATGTGGTCTCTTTCACAGATGATTGTGACATTATGGTCCTCTACTACAACTTGCCACACTTTGTTCCTTGTTGGTATGGTTTGAAATCTCGAACACAAGTTATTTATTTGTCTGAGCTGATTGCCACACAATCCTCAAGTACGTGATTGTTGCCTCTGCCAGAGAGACCTCTTATGGAATCATTCTAATTAGGCCCCTGCTGGTATTCAGTGTCTTGTTTTAGAGTATTTGGAAACTTTTAGTCCCTTTAGTGCTACATCAGTGCCAAGGAAAGTTTAGAAATACTTATTTGAGCTTTTTCCTTGTCTCTAAACACAGAGACCCAATGCTATTTTTCTTCATTTCTTCAAACTACTTAATATATGTCTTTCCTTTAGTTTTAGGCCTGCTAAGGGTAGTTCAAATATCCCATTTTCCTCCTGTATCAGCTGCCTACAAACAACTTAGCTTGTGGTAATAACCTTCATGACTCAGGTTAGCTGGTGAAAGGATACATAAGAACTTGATCTAAGAGAAAAATAATATGCAATGCAATAAATGCTATATCTGTTATAAAATTAATAACTACAATAGCCTATTGTTTCAACCTTGGGGGAAGAAATAGTGCAAAGGGAAAAGTATAATTCAACATGGTCAGTCACAAAATCATGACAGAAATGAAACTAGGTAACATTGCAAAATTTTTCTTCATTGTATTTGAAAGGATATTTTCAATGTTTAGAATAGAAATAAATAGCTCCTTAAGTCAAGCAAGGATTCATATGTCTTCTAAATGAATAACATTCTACTATTTTTATTTGTAGAACAAAAAGATAACATTCTACTTCACAAATATTAGAATATAATATTAAAAATAAGGGCATGGGGACGTTAGGGAATTTCTTACAACCACTAGACCTAAAAGAGAAAATTCCTCAAACCTCCCCATTTTCTCTGGTGCCTCTCACTGGCCAAACCCAAATGGAAGCAAGCAGGCAAGAGATCTGTATTAGTCAAGGTTCTCCAGGGAAGCACTATCAAGGGATATAGATACAGATAAAGATATCTTATCTATCTATCTATCAATCGAGAGGGAGGGAGGGAAGAAGAGAAAGAAATTCATTATAGAGGAATTGTGCTGTGATTTGGGAAGCTGACAAACCCCCAAATTATTCAGTCAGAAAGCCAGAGACCCAGGAGAGCCTATGGTGTAGTAACTTCAGTCAAAAAGCCAGAATGTTTGAAATTTAAATAGAGCTGTTTCATTTTGAGAATGAAGCTGTGAAAAGCCAGTGTCCAAGCAGGGAGGAGTTCCCTAGAACATATTGGGAGGGCCAGCCTCCCCCCCCCCATTCAGGCCTTCAGGTAATTTGATGAGGGCCACTCACTTTAGGGATTGCAATCTGCTTTGCTCAATCTGCTGGTTAAAAAGTTTTGCACAATATAAGCTTTAAGTGTTTGTTATGACTAAACCAGAAAATGACCAGTAGATAGTTTCTAGCATTATGTTACTTAATAGTAGTTTTGGAAGACCCCTTAAAAAGCAACCCATATGTATTATGGCTGATTAAAAAGGTAGAAGAGAGGGTAATAGATTATAGAACACGGTTCACTTATTTTTTTTTATTTTTCTTAAATATTTTATGTATTAGAGAGAGAGAGCATGAGCTGAGGGAGAGGCAGAAGCTGACTCCCCACTGAGCAGGGAGCCTGATGCAGAGCTCAGTCCCAGGATATAAGCAGTTTTACATGTTTTAACTCGTTTAATCTTCCCTACAATCTGTGTGTGTGTGTGTGTGTGTGTCTGTATGCGTACGTGCATGCGTGCACACGTGCACATGCGCACTCATGTACTTTGGTCCTCTTTTGGCAGATGATGATATTGGCAGAGAGAAGTTAAATAACTTCCCAAAGGTACACAGGTAAGAAGTATTAGTTTAACCTGGCCATGATAGAAAGCCAGATTTACAAAGATACAGGACAATGGATCTAAGGTGATAGGTTGGCACAATATCATAAAATACCTTAAATGAAAATTTAAGACATTTTTAATCAAATAATAATAAAAAGAATCATTGTAGTTAGTAATCCTTCAGATGTAAATTTTATTATCCTGAATGTTAGGTCATAGATTTATATTTATCTTGGAAAGGTTGACTTTCCAGTTACCAGTGGCTCATTCTTTCGGTAGCATTTCTTTACATCTTCTCCCTAACTATATCACTCTTCTTAACTCCAAAAACCTCCTAATAAAAGTTTTATCTGCTTCCTGCCTGCTTTTACAAGTGATTGTCCACTAACCATTAAAACAAAAAAATCAGTAAGTCTTATGAGATAGATGAGGCAGTAGAGGGTGATATGATAAGAAAAAAAGATATATCCAGGAAAGATGAGATATAAAAATGATGAAAATTCAGAATCTCATTGCTGTATGTGATAAGGTATACACAACAAATGTGTATTATGTATAGTGTATTTATGTATATACATATTTTCCAGAACTGTTCTTAATATACAGCATTAAGTAGATTTCTACCATTGAAAATGTTACATTGCTACTGTAATTTGATCTTTTACATTCTAATTCGGTCTTACAAACTCAACATCCACAAATGAATTAAGAATAAAATACTATTTGTACTCTCTATTCTAGTGTTCTTTATGTATATAGGGAATATCCTAGCAAGATTCCCACTGGAAAAGAGCCCAGCACTTCAGGGTGTTCATTGGCACGGTATCCATCAGGCAGACATTCTTAACCTAGACCTATGGACTTATGAGGCCATGAGAAGACTTCAGATTGTTTTTGAATCCTTTGAAACCTTATACAAGAAAGAAAGTTTGTATGCTTTTTTCATTGCCTTTCTTAGGGATTCTTCAAGCTTATATTTATTTATTTATTTTTTAAAGATTTTATTTATTTATTCGACAGAGATAGAGATAGCCAGCGAGAGAGGGAACACAAGCAGGGGGAGTGGGAGAGGAAGAAGCAGGCTCATAGCAGAAGAGCCTGATGTGGGGCTCGATCCCATAACGCTGGGATCACGCCCTGAGCCGAAGGCAGACGCTTAACCGCTGTGCCACCCAGGCGCCCCCAAGCTTATATTTAAAAAACAAATGTCAAAAATATTACTGGAAACCAGGATACTCCTAAAAGGAAAGACTGACCTGAAACATGTTGATTTATTTTTAATTCACACAGAGACAAACAGATTGTGCTTTCTAATCACAGGAATGCAACTGGCTTATTGAAGCCTCTTTGCTTCCAAAGGAGTTAATGAAGGTGTCAACCACTGCAGACTAGATTTTGAATCAATACAACTTAAATTTTATGCCTCTAGGTCTATCAGTCCTTGACAACTCCCTGACATAATTAACACTATTGAGACCTGGTTCCCTAAATGCACCTGTTAGTGATTTACTTCTGTCTCCCCCTCAGTACTCAGTGGAATGTTTACAAAGTACCTGTCCTCCATTAAGTCTTATTCATCTCTAGAAATACTTATTAAAATGAAATGAGGATCTAAAGAAGGTAGATAACAAAACACATTGTCTTGTTATTTTGAGTAGTAACTGGATGAAAAATGGCAAATGTAGACACCACGTAGGTAATTGTTCTCTTTGGCACCAAAAATTCAGTCCTTTGACACAACTGAATGTTCTTCTTCATAATATTGTAACAAGGGTCAATACTTTCTAATATAGGTTTCCTCCTGGTTCAGGAAACTTCCTAACTGGATTTGTTCACTAGCCCAAGAGCATAGGATAATATTATTTATAATTAGCTGGCTGACTTGAGTCTTGTGAGCAGCCTACTTGGAAACAACAGATATTAATTTTTTAAAAGTCATTTTTATAATTATCTAATTGAACTATTTTTTGGTTAAAAATAAAACTGAAAAATTGCCAGACTCTCCTAAAATGTGGTGAAATATAATCCTAAAACTAAATCCACTTCACTTCTTATATAATGAGGCTCCTCTATAAGCAGAATGTTAATCCAACACAGAATGTTATATGTACCTTGACTTCTGGAAGATCAAAGAAATAAGAATGCATAAAAAGTTTTATAAAGTTTTCTGAGCAGAGATTAGAATATGTATGTGTATCTCATGTTAAATTCCCCAAATCCAACATTTACCATCATTTAACATTAAAAAACAAAATGTCAGCTAAGAGTCTGATACTAGGTATAATTTCACACACTGTAAAGGTGAAAAATAGAAAATGGTAGCAAGGAGGCTTAGCTGTCTCTATCATGACAAAGAATGGAACAAGGGGGTAAAAACTCCATTGAATATTGAACTGTAGGGTAGCACTGATTCACATTTAAATTTTAAATTTACACAACAAATATGGTGTCCCCCAAAACCTCACAAAGAGAATATAATTTAAGTGTTCCCATGGTTGTGGTGCTACTTGATGTTATGCAGAAACAAACTCAAATCATGTCTTGAAGATACCAACTTCAGTCCAGCCAAACAAAGGCAATATTAAGATGCATCTTGTTCTCAAAAAGTTGGAAGTGTTAGTTCCATGTAGGGCCACATAGGGAAGCCATTTCAGGGTTTAGTACAGAAGACTAACACATTCTGAAATATAATTCACTCTAAATTCATTTGGATTAAATCTCAAGAGTGGATTATAGATGTAATGATAGAAACACCAAATAGGAGGTCATTTCACAGATGAATGAGAAGGTGATGATGATTCAGACCAGGGTGTTATCAGTATAAGTGGTGAGAAGTGATTAGAATGCATGTGCTCCTGAGACAAAACTACATGATTTGCTGATGAGCAGAATGTGGGGTGCAGGAAAAAAAAGAATCAAGGATAACTTCAAGTATATCATGAGGCTTGGGAGGAACAGAAGGAAGAAGATTGAAGCTGGTGTAGGTCTAACAGGGAAGGACAGGTAAGGGCACCTGGGTGGCTCAGTTGGTTAAGTGTCCGACCCTTGATTTCAGCTTGGGTCATGATCTCATGGTCATGATTTTAGGGTCCTGAGATGGAGCCCCACATCTGGCTCTCTGCTCAGTGGAGAGTCTGCTTGAGATTCTCTCATTCTCCCTCCACCTCTTCCCCCTTAAAGAAATAAATAAATCTTTAAGAGGAAAAACAAAAAGAAGAGTTAATGTTATAGTATATTCCAGTGAGAAAAATAAAACTGTCCAAAGTTTCTCAACCCTGGTTCTCAACTAGAAGTAATTTTATCCCCAGGGTACATTTGGCAATGTCAGAGGACATTTTTTATTATGAAAAGGATTATAATTATTATTATTATTAAAAGAGGGAGGGGGTACTGGTATCTGGTGTGTAGAGGCCAGGGATGCTTCAAAACATCCTATAATGAATATGACAGCCACTGAAAACAAAAATTATCTAATCCAAAATGCCAATAATGATAAGATTAAGAAACTCTGCTATTATGGGTGAGCCTACACCTACTTTAGGTTTAACTTGTACCCAGTTATCTCAATAATCCCAGAATTGTTAAAAATCTCTTCATTCTGTATGATATAATATGTGATATGATATAATATGATATGATGTGCTTGGTTGAATAATGTTCCCCCAAAGTCCATATCCTCTAGAAACTGTATTTGGAAATAGAGTCTTTGTGAATGTAATCAAGTTAAAATGAGGTCATGCCAGATTAGTGTGAGTCCTAAATTCAATGACTGGTATCCTTTTAAAGAGAGTTATTTGGAGAGAGAGACACAGAGCAGAGACATAACACAGATAGAAGAAGGCCATGTGATGACAGAGGAAGAAATTGGAGTGATGCAGATGCAAGGCAGAAACACCAATATTTGTTGGTGACCACCACAGGCTAGGAATAGACTTTGGAAAGAAAGATAACCCTGCCGATATCTTGATATCAGAATTCTAGCATCCAGAACTTTGAGAGAATAAATTTCTGTTGTGTTAAACTACCCAGTTTGTGATACACTTATGGCAGCTCTGGAAAACTGATACATATGGTATGATATATAATATGATATATGACATAATTGCATTGCATATATTGTGGTTAGCGTTTCCTGAAGCTGAGTGTGGAGGAAATGAGGATCCATGATTCTTTCTCATCACCACTGTAGCTGGATATTCAGATTGAAATATGTATTTTGCTAGACCCAGAATACATATAAATCATTATAAAACTTCTTAAAGTGTTGCTAGTTGTTACTATTTTGCATCAAGAAGTAGCAATATTTTAGGGGCGTCTGGGTGGCACAGCGGTTAAGCGTCTGCCTTCGGCTCAGGGCGTGATCCCGGCGTTATGGGATCGAGCCCCAAATCAGGCTCCTCCACTATGAGCCTGCTTCTTCCTCTCCCACTCCCCCTGCTTGTGTTCCCTCTCTCGCTGGCTGTCTCTCTCTCTGTCAAATAAATAAATAAAATCTTTAAAAAAAAAAAAAGGGGGCGCCTGGGTGGCACAGCGGTTTAGCGTCTGCCTTCGGCTCAGGGCGTGATCCCAGCGTTATGGGATCGAGCCCCACATCAGGCTCCTCTGCTATGAGCCTGCTTCTTCCTCTCCCACTCCCCCTGCTTGTGTTCCCTCTCTCACTGGCTGTCTCTTTCTCTGTCAGATAAATAAATAAAAATCTTAAAAAAAAAAAAAGTAGCAATATTTTAAAGAAGAAAGTATCCTCAGTAGATAGACCATTACAGGAACCAATTAGAATTTATTTTGTTTTAGGGATCAACATATAGAATGGCCTAGACCTTTGTAAAATTTCTACAGATATTTTAACAGACGAAAAGATGACCCATGCTCTCTGCTTTTTAAAGTGTATCTTCTGGCTGAATGAATATATTATGCAAATTATTTTAGATTATGATTTGAATTTTTAAAAAGAGACGCTGTTATTTTCTTATATTCTAAACTTTATTTAAATGTACAGCAGGGGCACATGGATAGCACTGTTGGTTAAGTGTCCAGTTCTTGGTTTCGGTTCGGGCCGTGATCTCATGATTGTGGTATCAAGACCTGCATATGGCTCCACACTCAGCGTGGAGTCTATTTGGGATTCTCTCTCCCTCTTCCTCTGCCCCTCCCTCTTGTGCTCTCTCTCTGAAATAAATAAATCTTTAAAAACAAATAAACAAACAACAAAAAGCGATAGTTAATTATAGTTACCTGCTATATGCTTCAAAAGATTCACATGGAAAGATACATTAGTGATACTGAAGTACAGTTGGTTTTATACAGTTTGGTAATCACTGATAACACAGTGTAGATAAATTTAAAGTACTATTAAATTTAGATTAAATAAGAATAGGAACATCTTTAATCTATACCTACATGATATCAAAGAAATTCATTGGAAAATTAAATATTTATTGAAACAGTTCTCCGAGTCATAAAATTTTAAAGTCCCCAAAATGGTTATTTCAATTGTATTGCACAAATTGCATGTTATTCATACTATATAGGGTTGTAAATAGGGTTTGAAATTTCAGAATAATCTAGTGGTTATTGATTGGTTATTTAAATACCGTTAGTAATTATATGTTGTTAATATTGATCATTTAGGTAATTTTATATCAAAACTCTACTGCAATGAAAATCTATAATCATTGTTCATCTAGATAAATAGATGTAGGCATAAATCTATTGACTTATAAATTACTTTTTCTTTTTGCTTTTTTATTACTCTATTTAATCCTAAATATTTGACAAACAAAAACTATTGAGATTATACATTACCCTATGGAACATTACTTAATTCTAGATGAATAAAACCATAATGGAACATTCATACCGATATATTTAAAATACTATTATTGATCTGCAGATGACTACTAATTAAAATAAAAAACATTTTATACACCTTTGTAAATATTGCCTGTTGGTTTTTATATAGGAAGCTTCTTGGTAATTTAAAAATGAAATTTCTCCTCTTTCTACATTCTAGTGCTAGTTTTTCCATGGGTATCAAATTGGAAAACTTTCATGAGTCTGATATCTCTGGTGTGCTTGGCAGCAAATGGTGCCTAAATTTTCACTCTTCAACTATACAGAACAATTATCTCATCTTTTTGAAGCCATGAAGGAGGACTGGATGTTTAAAGATAGAGATGATAGTCTTACTGAATTCCTAAAATGTTAATAACTATTTTATGGAATGACGTAAGAAACATTGCCAATGGGTTTTATAAATTATCAAAACTAAGGAACAATGCTTTTGGCATTTCAATCAACCTAATCAGGTTACTTAAATTTTTTCTGTATCAGTTTATTGAATTCATGTCATTTTCATTGGAGAAGAATTGACTGCTAGAGTAAAATAACTAGCAACCATAACCGAAGGGAAATATGTTTATTAATAAGGTTTCTTGGATTTGTATCTGTACTTCTTAACCATTTGATTTTTATTTTTGATACCCCAGCAACTGTGTCCCCAGGATGTCGCTGCTCAAGCTCACATCTGCATTATTCTTCATCATAATCTTGGGGCCTTTAACAGTGCCTGGCACGTGGTCAGTCAATAAAAGTATGCTGAATGAATAAACTCAGGCTTAGAGTGTGATGATCTTCTAATGCCTTAAATGTATAATATGCCATGAAAAGCCTGGAGTAGTAACTATTGCTATATCTTTTTCAACAAACTTGAAGTGAGATCATACCCATGGGTATATTAAACCATTTTTGTAAGCTTCACTAGTCATTAAAAAAAAAAAAAACCTGTCCATAACTTGTTACATCCAAAGTAAAAATCTCTTTATTAAGTAATATTAAAAGGAGGTAGAGAAGTTATTTTAGTAATAACGTTTTGAGGAGATTATCACCTGGCATTACCTGAAATAACAGGAAAAAAGTACAAAATAAAGTTTCAATTCAGAGAAAAAGTGATAGAAAAATGAATATATTTGCCTGTTTGAAAATAGAAACTGCTTCTCAAAATTAGAGTCTCCAGATGAAAATGGTCATTATTATCCAATTGTTAAATAGATACTGTAGATAACTTCCAAACAAAATAATTAAGAAAACAAATGCAAAATACATTTAAAAAAATTTAACAAATCATTATGAGATTATTTAGAGAAGAAAAGAACTACTTTAGCTTTTCAAAAGTCATTTAATTATATGCATTTTTGTAATATACCAACACTTTTTGTTAGCTTCTAAATGGTACTTACCCGTTCTAAATATAAATTGATTGTTTCAAATATAAACTTACCAGTAATTTAATTTCTTCAGAAATAATAGGATGACAATAGACAATGTCATAATATTGTTCACATTTTGAGACAGTTGCTTACTGAAGTTCTAGTATGAAAGAAGAAGATAATACCTTTAACGAAATGCAGAACAATAAATTTTAGGAATTACCTGTGCTTTAAAGACATATGGAATCACAGAATTGTATTGCATATTTCTATATTGACAATTGACCTATTTAGGAATAATATGCAAATCCTGTGGCAATTACACTAGCAGTAAGTGTTTCAAAGAGATTTATATTAGCCATACATCAAATAGCTCTTTATGGAAATAGTAATCATCACACAGTGAATATGAGACTCACATACAAACATTTCTTACAGGAACCATTTTTGGTCAACTGGCCAAATCAAAATATATTTCTAATGATGTGCCATAGAGCTATGTTATTTTCTAAATTTGATTCAGTAGTGTGATTTGCTGTGTGAATAACAATGCAAAAGATAGAATTCAGCTTTTTACAGATTATTGAATTAGTGATAGTCACAATAACATATAATACATAATATATTTCAATAAATGTTAATTGAATTGCATTGACCTTTGCCTTTAGTAAGATGAGAGACATCTTGGCAATCATCTGCTATTTTGTATACAAGAATATTAAATGTAATAATAATTATGCTTGTTTGTATTATTAGAGTTTGTGAAAGACAATAGGGAAATCCATTATGGATGGGAACAATGTTCCCAGGTCCAGGAAGTGACACAGATGCTGAAGCTTCCAGGTACCAAGGGACATATAAACCAATGGTAGTGGCCAAGAAATTTACTACCTTGTCCTGAGTAGAGTGGGAATTTGAATCCAAGACCACCTTGTGTATGTCAAGTTCCAAAGAAAGCTTATCTCTCAAGAAACAAGTGAATTTAAAAAAATTTCCCAGCACAGAGACAGAAGAGCAAGAGAAATTTTTTGTTTCATCGCTGGCTCTGAGTATAAGTTGAAGCAAACGAACAAAGAAAGGGCTCCCTTGAAAATTTGTTAATGCTAGCTAGTTCTCATATAAATTGATTATGGACTGTCANGGTTGAAGCAAACAAAGAAAGGGCTCCCTTGAAAATTTGTTAATGCTAGCTAGTTCTCATATAAATTGATTATGGACTGTCAAGGAACCTCAAAAGCTACATGCTTTTTGAAACTTAAAATAAACAGGACTATAATATTCATAGGTAATTAATATAAACAAACATGAATCCCTCTAAAGTAAATGCTTCCTCAACATGACTCTCAAACATTTCCATAAATAGAATTCCAGGAAATGAAAGTTGTAGTAATAATTTTAAAAAAAATGCTGAAGTAAACAAATGAAGGAAATTTAAGAAAAAACAGAACCAGATAAATGACTATATCATCTAACGAAATTATCAAATGTAGAGGTAGTATTAAGGATACTTATTGTGTATGTAGAAATTAAATAGAAAATGGAAAACTCAAGAAAGGTGCAAGATATTGAAATTAAGCAGTTACGAAGTCAAACAGCATGTTAGGCAATAAGTGAAAATAAAACTAATTGGCATATAAAGTTAGGTAAATTATTGAGGGATAAACAGAGACACAAAAGTTTTAAAAAAATACGTATGAAGGCTTAGCAAAAACACAGATGAGGTAGTCCAAAATACATCTCCTAAGAATTCTAGAAATTAGTAGTGACAAGAATAAAAAACAATGTCCAAAGAGATAATAGCTCAGAAATTATCATTGTGGATGAAATGTACAATCCCAGAATTCAGAAAAGGAAGAATCTCACATAGGTAATCATACAAAGAAATGCACTCCTAGATACATCTTTGTAAATGGGTTACTCAGAGGCTACTCAGGGTTGCTCAGAGAAAAGAGAAGCCCTTAAAAACAGATGGGGGACAAGAGCTGATTATGTTTTAATGGAAAATGTATGGACTCCTGATTTCTCACTAACAGTGGGAAGACAAGGAATAATACTTCTAAATTCTTGATGGGAATAACCATTACTAAAAGATGAATAAATTTCAAAAGAAGAAAAATGATCCTAAGTGGAAGCTGGCCATACTAAAAGAATTATATGTTAGTAAAATGGTAAACAGGTTTTTAATCTAAATAAAGTTTGAACAAACATGGGCGATATAAAGCAAAAGTAACAAATCCTAATTGGCAGAGTTTAAAAACAAGATTGAAGTAAGAAAGGTACTTAAACCATTTTGTATGAACTAGAATAAGTTTGCTTGCTATTACTGCATGTTAGATTCCTGTTTTTGTGTGTGTGTGTGTGTGGGTTTAGTTTTGTTTTGTTTTGTTTTTTGGTTCAGGAGAAGAGTAAACCACTGATTCATTTTAGAATATGGTAAGTTAAATACACTTATTAAAGTGCTGAGGGTAATTGCTAAAATAACAGAAATGTTGTATATCTTCTAAATCAATAGCTGTGGGGGTGCCTGGTTGGCTCAGTAGGTTAAGTGTCTGACTCTTGATCGTTATCTCAGGGTCATAGGATTCAGCTCAGTGTGGGACCCCCCAATCAGTGAGGAGTCTGCTTGAGATTCTGTCTTTTCCTCTCCCTTTGCCCCTACCTGATGCTCATGTGTGCTCTCTCTCTCTCTAATAAATCAGTCTTTAAAAAAATTAAATCAATGACTGTAGAAAAAGGAAATGAGGAAAATTATAAAACAATCAAAAAGAAGAAGAAACTTGTTTTGGAAGAAAGAAAAGATGAGATAAATAGAAAGCAGAGACCCAGATGGTAGGAAAATATTCAAATATGTCATATTCACAGGATAATTAAATGAATTTAACCAGACTTAGGCTGAACTAAAAATACTAGATGCAGTGTACAAGAGAAACACCAGTGCATAGGGTGGAAAGAAAAGGATAGCATATTAGTTTGCTAGGACTGCCATAATAAAGTCCCAAAGACTGGGTGTCTTAACAAAAATTTGTACTCTCACAGTTATAGAGGCTATAAGTTCAAAATCAAGGTGTTGGCATGGTTTTGTTTTTTTGTTTTTTTGTTTTTTTGTTTTCCCTGAGGGCCACAGGAAAGGATGTGTTCCAGGCTTTCTCTCCTTGTCTTGTAGATGGTCATCATCTCCCTGTGTCTTCGTATCTTTTCTCTGTACATGCCTGTGTTCAAATTTCCTTCTCTGTAAAGACACTAGTTGGGTTAAAGCCCACCCTAGTAAGCTCGTTTTTATTGAATTACTTCTTTAAAGCCCCAGTTTTGAAATAGAGTCACATTCTGAGGTACTCAGGGTTAAAACTTCAACATTAATTTTGAGGGACATTAGTTACCAATAACAGGTGGAAAAGACATACTACAGAAATACTAATAAAAATGAGCTCTATAGTTACATTAATAGCAAAAGAAGATAAGACTTTAGACAAATTATATTTCTTTATTTTTTTGCACCCCTGGAGCCAAATTTATTTTATTTTTATTTTTATTTTCTATTATGTTATGTTAGTTACCATACAGTACATCCTTAGTTTTTGATGTAGTGTTCCATGATTCATTATTTGCATATAACACCCAAGTACTCATTACAACATGTGCCCTCCTTAATACCCATCACCGGCTACCCCATCTCCCTACCCCCTCCCCTCTGAAACTCTCAGATTGTTTCCCAGAGTCCCTAGTCTCTCATGGTTCATCTCCCCCTCTGATTTACCCCCCTTAAGTTTTCCCTTCCTTTCCCTATTGTCCTACATACTATTCCTTATGTTCCACATATGAGTGAAACCATATGATAATTGTCTTTCTCTGCTTGACTTATTTCATTTAGCATTATCCCCTTCAGTTCCATCCATGTCGATGCAAATGGTGAGTATTGATCCTTTTGGATGGCTGAGTAATATTCCATTGTATATATGAACCATATCTTCTGTATCCATTCATCAATTGAAGGACATCTCAGCTCCTTTTACAGTTTGGCTATTGTGGACATTTCTGTTATGAACATTGGGGTGCAGGTGCCCCTTTGAATCACTACTTGTGTATCTTTGGCGTAAATACTCAGTAATGCAATTGCTGGCTCATGGGTTAGCTCTAAATTTAACTTTTTGAGGAACCTCCATACTGTTTTCCAAAGTGGCTGTATCAACTTATTCCCACCAACAGTGTAAGAGGGGTCCCCTTTCTCCACATCGTCTCCAACATCTGTTGTTTCCTGCTTTGTTAATTTTTGCCATTGTAACTGGTGTAAGGTGGTTTGATTTGAATTCCTCTGATGGCTAATGATGTTGAACATTTTTTCATGTGTCTGTTAGCCATTTGTATGTCTTTGGAGAAGTGTCTGTTCATGTCTTCTGCCCATTTTTTGACTGGATTATTTGTTTTTTGAGAGTTGAGTTTGAGAGGTTCTTTATAGATCTTGGATACCAGCCCTTCATCTGTAATGTCATTTATAAACATCTACCAATCCGTGGTTTGCCTCTTAGTTTTGTTGACTGTTTCCTTTGCCATGCAGAAGCTGTATATCTTTTTTTTAATTTATTTTATTTTATTTTTTCTTTTTTATTATAATAATATTTTTTGTTATATTATGTTAGTCAGCTGTTTATCTTGATGAAGTTCCAGTAGTTCAGTTTTGCTTTTGTTTCCCTTGCCTTTGGAGACGTGCCATGAAAGAAGTTGCTATGGCAGATGTTGAAGAGGTTACTGCCTATGTTCTCCTCTAGGATTTTGATGGATTCCTTTCTCTCGTTGAGGTCTTTCACCCATTTAGAGTTTATCTTTATGTAGGTGTAAGAGAATTGTCGAGATTCATTCTTCTGCATGTGGGTGTCTCGTTTTCCCAGCACTGTTTACTGAAGAGACTTTTTTCCGTTGGATATTTTTTCCTGATTCGTCGAATATTAGTTGACCATATAGTTAGTGAGGGTCCATTCCTGGGCTCTCTATTCCATTCAATTGATCTGTGTGTCTGTTTTTGTGCCAATACCATGCTGTCTTAGTGATTACAGCTTTGTAATATAGGATGAAATCAGGGAACATGATGCCCCAGCTTTGTTTTTCTTTTTCAACAATTCCTTGGCAACTGGGGAGTCTTTTCTGGTTCCATACAAAATTTAGGATTGTTTGTTCTGACAAATTGTATTTCTAATGATAAAGGGCTAACTATGTTATCATTTAAGATTCAGTTCACTATACGATATAGTATTTTTTCAATTGTATGCACCTAATAAAATTCTTTCAAATTATTAGAAAACAAAAAAAAATCAATAATTTTACCATAATAGTCCAAGAGTTTTCAACATACCCCTTCCAGTCATTCATTAATCAAGCAGACCAAAAAATCAGTAAGAAAAAAGAAAAATTTAATCATGTAATTAACAAGATTTAATGGACTTATCTAGGACTGAGCTCCTAACAATTAGTGACTATATATTTTTTCTCAAATACATCTGAAACAGTTCTATCCACTGGCAAATCTTTATAGCATTAATCAAGTTTCAATAAATTTTTGATGAGTTGGATCACATAGACCACATATTTTGGCCATAAAACAATTACACTATAAATATCAAGCAATAAGAGACTATTATAAATTAATAAAATGTTAATTAACTTATAGATGAATAAAGTAATTAAAAGGGAAATTAGAAAAATTTTTTTAGCATTGACATACAATAAAAATACTACATATCAAAATTTTATATAAAATATATGTATATATACAAAATATATCTCTATATTATGTAGAGAGCCACGATCATTATTTGTAATTCTAAAATCCAAAACGCTCTCAGTTTTTAATAATTTAGATACCAAAAATGTCTCATAAAAACTGAAGTCTTTAATTTTATTTGAATTTTATGTTTCAATTCAGCTTCAAAATTTTCTTCACCAAATTATATCTTAAAGCCTTTCACTTTGTAATTCTGAATTCCATGTTCTTCCTACATTTAAAAGAACCATACACACTCTATGTTTCTGTCAGCTAGTTCCACTAATAAAGGAAAGAACTTAATAAGTTGTACACAGCTTTGACTATAACTCAATACCCAGTTTAATTCCTTGTTTCAGAAATCATTGACATCTCTGCCCATGCCCATGGCATATCAATATTCTCTTGTGTATTTTATTTTTACCTTGCTGCCTTTATTTACAATCTAATGTCCCTGCTACCCTGAGACAGTTATTTTAATGTGCTTAGTATTATTATTTCTTCATACTGTTTTCACTTAGTTTGTTCAATTTCCCTATTTTCACTTCTTAAATTAAATGGTACTTTTTTAGTCAGTTATTATCCTCTTTGGATAAAGGTAATCAAAAACACACTATGTTTTAAATACTTCCTAAACTATGTCTCACCAACCATTTTAATTACTGACATTATTTTATTATTAAAAGTTGTTAAAATATATTTATTATTGTTCAGTTTTAAGTCTTAGCTTTTTACCTTAGATTTTTGTAGAATATGTCATTAGGTTCCAAGTACAAGGATTGCTATTAACTCTGCTTCCAGTTGTGATTTATAAATTAATTCATTTGTGGTCCAGAGAATACAATATATATCATGTTGATTTTTTTAATGTGTTTAGAATATCATTATAAACTTGTAAATAGTTAATTTTTTAAATATTTGATGTGAGGTTAAATAAATTTACATTGATTGTAGCATGTAATAGCAAAACACAAACACACATTTAAAATTGATATAAAAATTCATATTAATGTGTTTGTGTATAAATTTCATTTCATTGTTTGTTCTTCAAGTTCTTTCTCTCTCCCTGTCTCTCTCACTTATGTCTGGTTTTTTGCCACCCTCTCCCCTTGGAAATACATGTTAAAGTATCTTACAAATACTGATTTAAGTACCTCTAGCCTTTGTTCTTCTAGCTGTTGCTTTAGGTAGTTTGAGATCAAGTTGTCAGATACATATGTTAGTATTTTTTAAAATTTTTACTAGTATTTTTATACTTGAATTTATAGCATTTCTCTAGTGTTAATCAAAATACGAATTTTCAGTATGCGTGTGTGCTTGTTTAAAAACTTCTTCTAAAGCTTTTTTGGTTTGTTTATATTTTTCTACTGTAGAATTTCCATTCCTGTACTTTTTTTATTTCTTTTTTGAGGTGAAATTAACATAACATAAAATTAACAGTTTTAAAGTGACCAATTCAATTGTACTCAGTATATTCACAATGTTGCACAGCAACTAGAGCTTTCTACTTCCAAAAAATTTTCACCAGCCATACTCATTAAACTCTCCATTGCCTCTCCTTAAGCACCTAGCAACCACCAATTGCTTTCTGCCTCTATGGATCTACCTATTGTAGATACTTCATGTAAATGCATGATGTAATATGTAGTTCATTGTTTCTGACTTATTTCACCAAACATAATGTTTCTAGGTTCATGCATGTTGTATACCATGTCCTAGTATTTCATTCCATTTTATGGCTGAATAATATTCCACTGTATGTATATTCCAGAATTTATTTATTCATTCATCTGTTGACAAACGTTTCCGTGGATTGCACCTTTTTACTGCTGTGAGCAATGATGCTCTGAACATGAATATCCATTTTCTTTGTGTGTGTGTGTGTGTGTGTACACCTAGGAGTGAAATTGCTGAATCATTTGATAATTCTGTGTTTAACTATTTGAGGTACTGCCAAATCATTTTCCACAACAACTGAATCATTTTACATTTCCATCAGCAGTATAAAAAGTCTAACTTCATGTCCTCACCGATACTTACTGCTTTCCTTTTTAATCGTAGCCATGCTAGTTTGTGTGAGTGATACATTATTTTGCTTTCAATTTGTACTTTTGTAATGATTAATGATGTTAAGCATTTTTATACGTGCTTGCTGGAAATTTTTATGTTTTCTGCAGAGAAATGTCTATTCAAGTTTAGCCTACTTTTAGATTGGATTTTTATGTTTTTGTTGTTGGGTTTGAGAGTTCTTTCTTCTGGATACTAGATATTATCGTATATATGATTTGAAAATATTTTCTCCCATTTGTTATGTTGTGTACTCACTTTTTTTAAAGATTTTTTTTTGAGACAGAGAGAGAGCTGGCTTGTGCACATACAAGGGGTGTGGGGAAAGCAGAGGGGAGGGAGAGGGACAGGCAAACTCTGCAGTGAAGGAGGAGCCCAACCTGGGGCTCAACTCCATGACCCCAAGATCATGACCTGAGAAAAAATCAAGAGTCCGACATTCAATGGACTGAGTCGCGCAGAGCCCGCCCACTTTCTTAATAATGTCTTTTTATGCATACAAGTTTTTAATTTTGATGAAGTCCAATTTATCTGTTCTATTTTGTTTTTTTTTTTCTATTGCAGCTCATATTTTTGGTGCCATATCTAAAAATTCATTGCCAAGTCTAAGGTTGTGAAGATTTACCCCTATGTTTTCTTCTAACAGTTTCATTACAGACTTTAGCTTTTGGATAGTTGAATTTATTTGCATATGAAATAATTATTGGTAAGGAAGGACTTCTTTCATTTTACTGTATGATTTCTATATGTCACATACCATTTTTGTTCCTTGTTTTCTCTATCATTGCCTTCTTTCATGCTTTTTTTTTCGTAGTCTGTCTTTTTAATCCCCCTTATTTCCTTTTGTGTTTGTTTTTTTAGATATTTTTTTAGTGATTACCATACAGAGTATAACATCCCAAATTTATAAGTCTAATTTGAATTGATATCACCTTAGCTTAAATAGCATAAATACATTTCTGCGTATATATCTCCTCCTATTTTATTTCATAATATACATTCTTATACATTATATGACCATTAATATAGATTTATAATTATTGTTTTATGCCTTTGTCTTTTAAATTACATGGAAATGAGAGGAGGTTTTGCAGTCCAAAAATACAATATTGACTTTTACTTTTAATTTACCTTTACCAGAGTTCATTATTTCCTCATGTTGCTTAGAGTTACTATCTAGTGTCTTTTTATTTAGCCTGAACAATATTAACATTTCTTATAGGGTGGGTCTTCTAATGACTGACCTTCTCAACTTTGTTTACTGGGAATGCTTTCATTTCTGATTGATTTTGGAACACTAGTTTTGCCGAATGTAGAATTCTTGGTTGCCAGTTATCTCTCTCAGCACTTTGAAAATATTACCTCAATCACTCTGTCTCTGTGGTTTCTGATAAGAAAATTGCTGTGAATGGTTTTAAGGATCCTTTGAGATGAGTTGCTTCTCTCTTGTTGCTTTCAGGATTCTCTGTTTATCTTTGGCTTTTGACAATTTGATGATAATGTATTTCAGTGTGCATTTCTTCACATGCTCTGAATTATTGAGGTTCTTAAATGTGTAGATAATTTGTTTTTAATCAAATTTGAGAAGTTTTTGCTCATCTTTTTTTTCAAGTAATTTTTCTGTTACTTTTTATCTCCTCCTCTCTCTGGGTATATGTATTCCTGTTTTTATTCTTTTTGGTGCTATTGCAAATGGGATTATTTTCTTAATTTCCTTTTCAGATTGTTCACTGTTAGCGCATAGAAATAAAACTGATTTTTACATGTTGATTTTCATGTCCTGAAACTTTCCTTAGTTTGATTCTTATTTACTAGTTTTCCTTTGGAGACTTGACTAAGGAAGAATTTGCTTTCAGGACTCCTCAGTTCATTGGCAGAATTCATTTCCTTGCAGTTGTAAACCTGCAGTTTCTCCTGTCTGTTGAGTGGAGACCGCCCTCACCTCTGGGGGCTGCCTGAAGTTTCTGCCATATGGTCTGTGTTCACCGTGGCTACTTTTCTTTTTCTTTTTCGTTTTTTTTTTTTTTTTAATCATTCAGTGTATTAGTTTTCTCAGGGTATCAAGGCAAACACCACAGACTGGGTGGCTTAACCAAGAAAAAAAAAAAAATGTGGCCTCACTGTTTTGGAGGCTGTAAACCCCAGATCAAAAACCGGAAGGATTGGTTTTTGGTAAGTGCTCTTTTCCTGCATTGTAGATGGCCACCTTCTTACTATATCCTCACATGGCCTTTCCTTAATGCAAGTGAATGGAGAGCTGCTTTTCTGGTATCTTTTAGTAGAAGGGCACTAATCCTATCAGATCAGGGCCCTGCCCTTATGATCTCATTTAAACTTAGTTATGTCCTTAGAGCATCCATCTACAAATACAGCCAACAAATACAGCCACACTGGGGGTTAGGTTTTCAACACAGGAATTGGAGGGGAACGCAAACATTCAGTATAAAACATTCAGTTAGCAAGGAGAAGTGAGTCTTCCTGCCATGTTGAGTCTAATATAACATAATCATGAGACTGACATCCCCTTATCTTTGCCATATTGTATTTGTTAGAAAAAACATAGAGTTCCTAGACACCCTCAAGCATAGGGAATTACACAAAGATTTGAACACCAGAGGAAAAGATCATGGAGACCATCTGAAAGTCTATTTGCCAGAGTTTGAAAGTCAAGATTTTTATTTTTATTTTATTTTTCAAGTGGTTACCTCTCATTCATAAAGATCTAAATTTAGTGTACTTTTCTTCTAATATTCTTTCTTATTCATTTATTTTTTTTCTGTACCTGTAGGGTTTTTAATTTCCTATTTTTAAATTTTTTATTAGTTTCGGTTATATAATATAGTGATTCAACAATTCTATACATTACTCAGTGCTCATCACAATGTGCACTCTTAATCCCCTTCACCTATTTCACCCATCCCTCCCCACTTCCCCTCTTATAACCACCAGTTTGTTCTCTCTACTTAAGAGTGTGGTTTTTTCCTTTTCTTCTGTGTTTGCTTTGTTTCTTAAATTCCACATATGAATGGAATTATATTTGTCTTTCTCTCACTTATTTCATTTAGCATTATATCCTCTAGATTCATCCAGCTTGTTACAAATGGCAAGACCTCATTCACTTTTATGGCTGAGCAATATTCCTTTGTGTGTGTGTGTGTGTATGTAGGTGTGTGTGTGTGTGTGTGTGTGTATACATTTCTTTATTCACCTATTGATGGACATTGGGTTGCTTCCATATTTTAGCTGTTGTAACTAATGCTGCAGTAAACATAGGGGTGCATATATTCTTTCAAAGTAGTGTTTTTGTATTCTTTGGGTAAGTATCCAGTTTGGAGTTATAGAATCATATGGTAATTCTATTTTTAACTTGTTGAGTCTGTTTCTGTGTGTTAAGAAAGTCAGCTATGTCTCCTTCTTTTGAAAATAGCAGCCTTATTAAGAAGCGATTCTAGAATGCCCTGCAGTACAGTGTCCCCTATTCACCAGAACCTGGAATTTCAGGGGTGTCTCCTATGTGTGTTGCATGCACCCTGCTATTGTGGCTGAGCCACATTTGCCTTCAGCTCAGTCATCTGCAATGCCTCTCTGTGCCTGTTGTGGGCATTGTTTAGTCCCTGTGTTGTTAGTGGGCCAGTCTGGGCTGCTTCTGCTTGAGTCGAGTGGGACCAGGCACCTGCCAGAGCTGGAGTAGCCCCAAACTGTAGGGTGCTCTCCCTTTGTTGCCCCCCTGAAAACCTCTCACTGGTGGTCAGTCCTGCCGTCAGACTGTATCTGGGCTCCCTGCCCACTGCTGGGGCTGCAGTGAATGGGTATGTGTGGTTTTCTTCCCTCTCCCTGGTGCAGGAGTCACTTTGAGTGGTGCTCAGCCCTGTCCCCTTGTCAGGACTGCTTGCGCACTTCCATGCCTGTGTCACTGCTTTGGATGAACGCCTGTCCTTTTCTTAAAAGTTTTTAATTTTTATTTTTTTTCTACTCTATTTTGTTTATTTGATTCTTGTCCCATGATTACTTGACTGGTATTGAAAGAGGTTTAACTAACCTCTGTTTCTTCTCTTTATTAAATATTTACTTGTCTTGGGACTCCTGAGTGGCTCAGTCGGTTAAGCATCTGCCTTGGGCTCAGGTCATGATCCAGGAGTCCTGGGATCCAGTCCCAGATCAGGCTTCCTGCTCAGTGGGGAGCCTGCTTCTCTTTGCCTCCGCTCCCCCTGCTTGTGCTCTTGCTCCTTTGCTCTCTCTCTGGCAAACAAACAAAACAAACAAATAAATATCTATTTTTATGTCCTATTTAAATTTTTAGTTATCTCTTCAAAAAATATTTCTCTCTCTATCCCTCTCTCTGTCTCTTATTTATTTACTTATTTTGTTATTTCTACGAAGAGTTTTTATCAAAGGTTGGTATTGGTAAACTTTTTAAACTTTACGTATATGGAAAACATATGTATTATATGCTCATGTTTTATTAATATGTTGGTTAGATATAAAATCAGTAGTTCAAAAATTTTTTTCTTTGAAAATTTAGAAAAGATCGCTTACCGTTTTCTTGTCCCCTTGTCACTACTATGACTACTGATCAAAATCTGATTTTTTTTCCTTTGAGATTTTATTAATTTTAACAACTTTTGAAAATGACTCTTTCTTTGATGATCTAATTATTATTCTATCTGTGGATTTTTAACTATTCTGTTGGAAACTATCATATTCCTTTCAATGAGAGGTCTTTTATGTTCTTATAAATACTTTGAAATTCTGTATATTAATTTTTTATTTTTTCTTTCTCATACATCTGGAATATCTGAATAGCAATCCTACACCTAATACTTTTTATTATATGTCACGTGTTCCTTTATTTTTCATGTGAATTTTTTAAGAGTTCCTTTATTGAATTTCCAGTTTAATTTATATTTTTAAGTTACATTGGTTCTGTTTTTTCTCCATCTACTGAATTATTTCAACTCATTATTTTTTACCTAGTATTTATGCTCAGTCTTCTTTTAACTAGTTCTTTCTTTTTCATGATGTTGTTGTGATGTATCATCTCTGAGGTATTATTCTTAATTTAATATTTTCTTGTGTTTCATCGTATCTAGTTTAAGTAGTGTGGGTTTTAATTCCGGTGTCTTTTTCTTATTGTAGTTTGATTCTCAAGTACCTATTATTTTGGGTTTTGAACTTGTCCCTGGAGGTACCACATACTTGGCTTGTAGCGCGTAGAAGGTGGAAGGAGCCTGTTGTTTATAGTGTGAAGTAGGACAAGCGTTCTCCATGGCAGAGGCTGCAGTATCATGGTTGAGCCTGGCCATTCAGATCAGGAATTTTCTCTTTAAGAATTCTGAATCTCAGGGAAACTGTCTTCACCTGTTTCATTAGCTCTTATATTCGTACTGGAATAGGGAGGAACCTGTTGATACCTGCTCTCCCGTCCACCCTAGATGTGACCACCCTGTTATGTACCTGGATCACAGTGATGTAATAATTATCTCAGAGGCATGTGACAGAGAACAGAAAGCCCAAAGCTCTCTTCCTGTGTAGACCTCACATACAAAGCACCAAGCCCGTTACAGTAAGTTACAATTGACTTTATTACACCAGGAATTCCTCACAATATGTTAGTTCTTCAAATCTCTAAAAATTGCATGAACAACATCAATATCATGTTGATGAGGTTTCCAAAGAATATTTTCAAAAACCTTGACAATGTTTACCTCTGAATAATTTTTTTTTTCCTCCCACTTTGGCTCCCAAAATGGCTTTCTTTTTTGTTTGATTGTTTTTAGTCCCTTGGAGTTGCTTTGGAGTTTTCTTTGTATACTTTTCTTCCTACCAAGTGTTGAATTTATCAATATGCTACCTAAAGTATTCTGTCTTATAAAATCTTTATAGTAGCATAGTATTGCCAAGCTTCATTTATTAAAAAAAAAAAAGACTCTGTTTTCTCCTTTGATTTGCAGTGGCACATCTGTTATGCATCAAATTACCATACATACATACGTTTATTTAGAGGCTCTCTTCTCTCTTTCAGACATTTATATATCTATTCCTGTGACTGAGAGAGTATTACTCATTTTGCTTTGTAGTCAATCTCTGTATCTGGTAGAGTAACTTCTCTCATAATCGTTCTTCAGTTTTTAAGAGTATCTTGGCTCTTCCTTGGGTTTTCTTATAAGTTTTAGCTTATACATTTCCATTTAAAAAATGTTGAAATTTTTTAAAAAATGAAGTTTTACTTAATATTGCACTGACTCTATTAAGACTTAATATTGTGCTGAATTTATGAAGACTATTAATTGATCACTAAAGCTTTACATAACCGAGTCTTCCAGTTGATGAGCATGATATACATATTTACCTAAATCTTCTTTAAATATCTTTAAATAAAGCCTCATAATGGTTCTTATAGCAAACTTGCCCAACCTTTGTTTTATATTGATTTTTTTTGGCTGCTGTGTAGTTTGATAATGTATGTATGCAAAACGTGTGTGGATCTGCTGTCATGAATGCTTGGCACCTTGCTTTGCCTCCTTGTCCACCTGGGTTCTTTGTGTGCTGATCATTGTGTAAGAAAAAGGTGTTTTGGAAATGCTTTTTGTTTGCTTTCCAGGAGCATAAGCAGACTGAAACTAATAAAATACACATTCCTTACTTCAGGTTCCTTGATCAGCACAGATCATGTGTCTCTAGGATAAGAATTTTTACATTGCTCATCTCCGCCAGCGCTTTTTAGGGATCCCTCCCATGTCTCAGCTTTATTGTTGTGGTTGCTATGGTGGTTCTGCCCTGCTCAGCACCGACTGAGTTTTATTGTGAGTAGGGTGGGATGGTTGAATTTCTCCTTTGCTACTGCCCTTAAGGTATGTAGAAATTTGTGCTATCACCATAATGCAGGGCAGAATGTCTTAGAAACTCCCTACCTTGAGGTATTTTTAGGCTTTGACTTTTTCCTCCTTATGCTAGAAAGTTTTGAAACTTAAGTCTAGGTCTGCGGTATCCACAAATGCCATCAGAATATGAAGAGCTTTGTTGCTTCAATACTCTGTTTACCTTTATATGTTCAGGCTTTTCTCCATAATTTGGCATGGAAACTTCAAACTGTTGTATTTGTTTTTTAATTTCATCAAACTTTTAGATTTTGTCTTTTTATTATTTTATTTGATTTCAACAATTCATTAGTTGTATATAACACCTGGTGCTCAAATTTGGGTAGAATTTTTCTCATTTCAGGTTTGCTTTAAATAATTTGGCCTATCCTTATTAGTACTGGACTTTCTGCAATTTATTTTTCACATTGCAGGCAGAATGATCTTTCTGCATGCCTTCCTACAAACCTTATCATATCCTTGTCTTAAAATATTTACTACCTTCTTTTCACTTTCATTCCTTTCTTAAAATTGTCTCTAAATTTAGTATGTAATGATATGACACTTGAGACCTAGAGAAGAGTTATATCTCACTTTAATCTTTATTCAGTTGATCCTGAAATGTTCTTATTCCAAAAATGCATTTTGTTTTCCTTGCCTCTGGCCTTTGAACATGTCCTAGTTCTGTATAGAATCTACCCTCCTCACTCTCTTTTTTTCTTTCTATCTTAGACTTACCGTTCAGACCTCAGTTTAAAGATACTCTAATTCTGACAGGACGTAGTACAACTTAATAAACATACTGGGTACCAGTGCAACTTTCTGAACTTATCTAGCCTTCATTATCCTATCTAGAATGCTAATGTACCTAAAATTTTGTTGTGTAATCAGCTAAATAATGTACTCTGTGCTTCATATAGTAAACAAGTGCTAATTTCCATTATTAGTAGCTTCTTTATATTTGTGCCCTCCTCCACCTGATAAGATTGGGTATTTGCTGAAGTCTACATTTCCATGTATCCTTTTCTTGTTGCCTATAAACATCAGAAATCGAGATTTTCATTGTTGAGCCATTGGCTTTCATTAGTATTTAAGACCTTGAAGGTGGGAACTCTACCTTATGCATACTTTTATACGCTGTGCCTGATATCTAAGTACGTCTAGTAAATATTCATTAAATTAACAAGTGAACAAATGAACAATTATTGAATCACTTTTTATATATATTTAGGATAAAAGTATAAAGATGTAGGATATTTCTTAAAACGGTACAGATAATAAAAGAGATTTGGAACTCTTCTAGCTATATACCAACTCTAGACAAGATGCCAACCTTCAAAACGTAATCTGTATGTTGACATAGGACATGAGCATACAATACATATATTACACTATACTGAAGAAAGTAATAGATTGAGAACATAGGGATTTTATATAAAAATATTGTGACATCATATTGGGAAGGTCAAAGTAATTTTGATGGATGAAGTAGGCTTGTAGATGTGACCTAACATGACATTGATAGAACTTCCAGGAGACTGTTTGAAAAATCGTGCTTCATTGGTGTACTGTCATACTCAAAACAAAGACAAAAGTAACCTGGCTGAGGGCAATGCACGATTTTCATGAAACCTGAGAACAATATACAAATTTGTGCATATTAAGGCTAAAACCTGTGACATGCTTTTTTTGCAGTTTTACCCAAACCAGAATTAGTCAAAGTCAGTATTTTCACACACACATTCAACAAATGGCTTTAATTTTATTCTCTTTACAACATAACATGGTAAGTGTATATATGATATAAATGTAGAGGGGAAATACAGTACTAGGAGACACATTTAAATGAACTTACAATTGTACTTTAGTCTTTTAATGTGTATTTTTTCCTTTGAGCTTTTGACCTGTTGTAACATCACCAATAATTACAACATAACTAGGCTTTACTAGATTTACTGAATCTTGGGTTATCTTCAGATATTTAACTCAGCAGTTTGGCAGCACATACACTGCCTTACACAAGTCCTACATCGTAAATAAGAGAAAACTGTTACAATTTAAGACAGACATAGTGCACAGTATTATCCTTTAATCAAGTTAATAGAGGTTATAGAATTGTGACCAAATCAACTCCAGACTTTTTTGGGGAGGTGGAATCAGAAAAAGATAAATATCTATTCTGAAATCCCCATGCAAAATTAGAGAAGATTGTGACTTATAAAGAAGCACGTCTTCAGTATTATTGAAGGGAGTGTTAGAAAATCCAGAAGATGCAGTATGAAAGCTTTTAGTCAAACATTTCAATTAGCATGGAAAACATTGATATTACAGTATTAATATATAACGTTAGAAAGCCAGTTCGGAAACTATAAAAAAATGTAGAAAGGAAATTATTCTTATTCTTTGAGACAGCGAGTTTTGACAAACATAGCATTTTGGCCAATATTATGACATGATGAAAGTGATATTTTGGAAGATTACATAGCAGCAGTTAAAATGATTGATTTTGGTAGGGAATAAACTAGAAGCAAAGGGATTGATAACGGGATTATTGCATTTGCCTTATGCTGCTAATACTACTGCTGCTTGCTTAGAGGCTGCCTAACATCAACTTCAGAATGGAAATGTACTTGTCATTGCATATGCCAGAAGAATATTGAATAAAAGTGAACATGTATATCCCAGTCCCAATTCAGGGTGTCTGTCTTTGAAATAAACAGCCTGAGATAAATTTCCTGAGTTTTTACACGAAATAGATTCAGAGTAATGACAAGCTCTTCTGTGGAATTGCTAACTACTGTGAAATTGAATATAGCAGAACAGACAAGGGTGTCAACCTTATCTCTATTACATTCTAAATGCTGAACAGGGCAGGTGAAGAAAGTAAGACACTGATGTACTCTGAAGGAACAGAATAGTGTTTCTAGGGTAGGTGAAAGAAAAATACAAGCATGAGGTGACTCTTGAAGTGGGATTCAAAATAGATATACAGTCTACTATTGTATAGCTATAGATGTTTAGATGTAAGTAAAAGATTGAAAGATTCACATGCGATTTCTAAAATTTTAGAATACTTGGAATAACTGCTCTAAGTGAAGATAATTTGACTTCTCTATTTCAGGTTTTCCATTAAATCATAGGTCAGACATATATGAAATAACCTATCAACACTCAGAGCTTAATAATCAATTTTTTAATTAACCACTTCACCAGTTTCATAGGATTAAAAATCTGTATGAGTAAGTAGCCATCCTCTGAACCTAATTCAGACAATTGGTTGTCTTTTGAGAACTTTTAAATGAGATATATAACCCAATTAAGTTAGACATAGAAACCAGTCAGATTATGGAATTTTTACCGGAGGAAACTTGTCTGCAGACAAGAAGTTATAGGGAAAATTCAGAGAACCAGAGGTGAGAGATTGGGAGGAAAAGAGGGTGGAAAAAATGGGGGGGGTGAAGGAATAACAATGCGAGCATGAGATACTATGAAAAATGAGTTGCCTGATAATTTATTCCTTCCAATGGAGATAAGGTACATTTACAATAAATCAGATTCAATGGCAGGCTCCTATTCCATGGTGATTATAAGCACACGGAAACCTCTGCCAACTAGTTTTTGGCTGTTGTAACATAAACAAATGACTAAAATGGCTGAGCTTCAGTTATCACAACTGTACAACGAGCACAGAAAGGTGGTTTTGTTTTTTTGTGTGTGTGAGAACTCAGAGAGATAATCTTTGTTAAATTATCAGTGCAACGGCTAGTCCTTGATTAGTGCTAAAAATACCTTTATACTGTATTGATATTTTTATTATGTTTACATGAATACATTATATATATTTACATACATATATCTATAAAAACAATCACTTTTTGAACTGTTTTGGAATGAGTTTCTCTTTTGAAAGCAATCCTGCGTGGGACACATGTTAATGCTCTCAAATGCATTTACTAGCAACAGATTGTTACTGACTGCAGGGTCTTGGCGTTGTGGCTTCTCATTAGGAATCTTCCACTGTGGCATAAGACCATGTACCACCACATTACAGATGATCACAGCTGATGTGACTATTGCTTGCAGTACTTTCATAATGAATCTGCAGGCCCACTAAGCCATGACTTTGGCAGACTTCTAGCCAAATGTGTGTACGCGAGAAGATGGTCATTCGACTTAAAGAAAGTTGAACAAATGTGCAAATGTCATTTCTAACTATCCTCCCTGGAAAGAAACAAGGGCAGGCGTAGTGATCACATTCCTCAGATGTGAATCTCCTATATTTCGTTACTTAGTTTTTTTTAAGATTTGTAAAATCCAGGTTGAGATGAAAACATTCATGTTGCCAGAATCAGCTAATGATTATTCAGCAGTGCCTATGGTTTTACAAATAAGCCAATGGTCCCGTTGCCAAATATCCGGACTCTCACATCTACAATGGGGTATTTGTAGAATTGAGGAATCAAATAACAAATAATTGTGAATTCTGGGTGAGTTGGTTAGCAGGCACTTACAATGGCAGATTGGGGATCAGGGCTGGTTACTCACTAGTCATAGCCAGTTTTGGTTTTCCGTTTACAGTCTGCACCGGTATAGAGATGAGACTGTGGGGGAGACTCTGGGGTAATTGGATGCCTCACAATCTTCCAGGGCCAGTGGAAATAAAAGCCAAACAATCTAGTGGATGCATTAATGAAAATGTTAGTGGGACTAGTATGAATCTGTGCGTCAAGAGCCAAAACAAAATTGGAAATAAGCTCCTTTAATTCTTCTGGAATTTTTATCACTAAAAAATGAGTTTTGTTGAGTAGTAAGCAGTTCATGCTTGGCTCAACCCAAAAGGTCAGGAAAGAATGTTGCTTCTTTATCAAGGTTCACCTTGAGTTAAAATAAATAAATAAAAATAAATACTAGCACGTGCTCAGTATGCACAAGCCTTGTCTATCTTGAAGTAAGTAGATTTCATAAAACAAAAGAATTGAGATATTTTCTAGACCAAAGAAAATTAATTGTATTTAGAGAAATAGAAAAAAAAACTATTATAGATGAAGATTAATGGGGAATATTCATACAGACAAAATCTGAAAGGAATTTGCTTATCTGGTTTTACCCTTTTTGAAACTAATATTTGGTTTAAATAGCTAATATATCAATATTGTTAATGTATATACCAATGCCAGTTGAGTTTCTTTGTTACCGGAAATTATGAAGATGACCAATTCCCTCTCTATGAAAATAATAATAATAATAATACAAAGTATATATTAACTGTTTTTCTAAACAATGAATTATTTGAATATGCAATGTGTCGTTAAAACAGTATACAGTTTTATATCTCTAGGGAAGTTATATTCGTATCCTCTGTGGCTAGAAAAAACAACTTGGTGTTGTTACTATGTTTTTCTGAAACTCTGTTCTTTTTCTTTCCTTTTTCCGTTCTAGTTTAGCCTTCAAGCTACATACTAATTCTTCATCTTTGTTTTATTTCAATGCCTCTAATTCATTTTGTTTGTACAAACACTGACAAGTTGGAACAACCTTTGAATTTCATTTTTTAGGGTTTTTTTGTTGTTTTTTTTTTGTTTTGTTTTTAAACTGAGCTCAGTGTATCTGTATTCACTTTGTGGGAATCTGAGTTCTTCTATTCCATTGGCAAAATAGTCTATTGAGATTATGGGAGAGAATGTTCATCTTTTTTCCAGCTAAAGTCAAATTTTATCCAGTTTATGTGAAATGACTGTGTAAAGCTTTAACTTGTCAGCAGTGGGTGAAAACAATGAATTTGCATGGATTTTGTTGCAAAATGGATTATGGAATGGTTTGTATAAATCATTCATGGCACAACACATTTTTCAGTAAATTAAACACTCCTTTTGTTTGATTTAAAGGGAAGAAGAGCAAAGGAAATGAGATAGGAAAGGAGAAGAGAGGAGAGGACAGATGGGGAGGAGGAGAGGAAGACAGGAAGGTGGAGTTATTTATTTGGGTGCAAAAGGAAAAGGCAGTGTTTATTTTCTTCAACCAATGAAATAAATACTTGAGTTACACGTCCTTTCTTAAACTGTTAATCCTACTCAGGATGCTTTTGTAGGCCAGAAACTCTTCTTCAGATTAGGGATGGCATATAATAATACAAGTGCTCATTCTGGTCCTGTAATTTGAGTGAAGCTTGGAGCTGGGCCTGTGTGTTTTCTGTTGTTTATTATTTCTTATTTTTTTTTTTCTTTTTGCTGAGTTGTTTGCCAAATCTAATGTCAACAAACATGTTGTCCAGCACTACATTTCGTCCTATAACCAGAGTCAGGCATTTGAGTGTGTTATTACCTCCCTCTCCCATCTGCTAACATGTTCTTTTTCAGATTAGCAGGGCTGTTCCTAATCATTCTCCCCCCAAATTTTTACATAAGAGAAGGGAGCCCACTCATTGCTTGAATCATTTTATTCCCTCTAAGATCCTCTCAGAGTGGTGTGGTATCGGTTTTGCATTAGATCAAATGTTTTATCTCATTACAGGAGACAGAGTTTGCTAGTTAAGATTTAAAATATTTTTGGTCAGGTCTTGCAGATGATTGGAGAATTATCTGTTACTCTCTAAGTGTTCTCCTTAATTTCTTCTCTATTATGATCTTTTGCTCATGAGGTCAGGTATGTCAGTCACTCACTTTTCTATTTGGCCCTATTCACTTTGTGTTTACTAGAAAACTGAACATCTTTGATTTCAGTTATTTTCCAGATCCGATGTGGTTTTTCTTCAAATTTTATTATTGAATGTAGTATCATTGTCATGAGAATAATGAGGAAATAGCCACTATTAAGGCAAAGAAGAATGAACTTCATAGAACAAGATTCTGTTTGAAGGGATGGACATTGGTTTTTCTGTTACGTCAGTTGGTGCCAATCTGAGGCTTAAAAAAGATAGAAGGGGTAATAAGTTAATGACATGAATCAAAGGACATAGGCTACATGAGCCATTTTTTAAGTTTGAAAGTCCATGACATAGTGAATATTGTACAGGGGCTCACAACAATTTTCATGGGAAGAAGAAGCATCTTTGAATGTTTGTAGCTCCATTACTCACAATCAGATAGAATATCTCCCAGTAAATCAGTTAATCAGAGAAAGAATTTTCTATTCTTTGGCAGCAGGTCATCTTTATCACCAGGTAGATTTTGCATTAAGTACAAAAAGCTTAAGAAAATAGAAAGCATGGTATTAAACTTCCATAATAGTAAAGAATATGTGACTGTTAGTTGGATTGGCTCAGGTTTGCTTTCAGATTTCTCCTGCTTTTAAATCCATTCTGGAGTTCCAAAGGGCACGGTTTCCTTCTGTGTGGCAGGCTCAGTCCTCTGGTATTGCTCAGGTGTCCCCAGTCCTGGGGCTTTGTTGTCAGTCTCCTGGGGATGGTCCTCTCAGAGCCCAACCTAGGCTTAGTGTTGGGTCCATGGAAGGTCTGATCTGCTGCAATTGTGGCGACCTGCCCAGAGGACCCAGGTTAGGGTGAGTGTCAGGACCTGGGTTTTTTTTATAGGGTGTCACCGAAAGTGTGGGTTCCCTGAATTTGGCTCAGGTTTACATTCAGATTTCTCCTTTTCTAAATCCTTTCTGGAGTTGCAAATGGCATGGTTTCCTTCTGTGTGGCAGCCTGAATCCTCTGGTATTTCTCAGGTGTCCCCATTCCCTGGGAATGGAATGGAGCCAGGCTTCTGGAGGTAGTCCTCTCAGAACCCAACCTAGGGTTAGGGTTAGGGCTCGGGAGTATGGAAGGTCTGATCTGGTGGCATTGTGGCATTGTGGTGAACTTCCTGGGGGCTGAGTTGAGGGCGTGGTTTAGGTGAGTATCAGTCTCAGAGCTTGTGTTCAGGGTGTTGCTGAAAGTGTGGGTTTGCTGGGATTGGCTCAGGTTTGCTTTCAGACTTCTTCTGCTCTAAATCCATTCTGGAGTTCCAAATGGCAGGGTTTCCTTCTGTGTGGCAGGCTGAGTCCTCTGGTATTGCTCATGTGTCCCCAGTCCCTGGGGCTTTGGAACCAAGCTTCTGGGTGTGGTCCTCTCAGAACCCAACCTAGGGTTAGAGTGGCATATGTAGTGATGTGGGGTAGTTGAGCACAATCATTAACAAAGAATTCTTGAGAGGTTTTACCGTGCAAAAAAAAAAAAAAAATGCTTTGATTATAGCATGGGTACAGGACCCATGGGCAGAAAGAGCTGCACTTGTGTTTGTGAAGAGTGACTGATTATACAGGGTTTTCTATCCTATGGGATTGAAGGTGGCATTAGGGCTCCAGGAAGTTGAGTCTATAATTTCCTGGAGGTCTGGCAATTGTTGTGATTATGTTTTTCTAGTAAATTATTAAGACAGTTACATAGTATGATGGAGTTTCATGTTCTGCACGACTGCAATCTTTATCAGTTCACCATTTGTTTCTCCTCTGCCTTTGTTCTTAGGCAGTCAGGAGTATCTGAGAAATGTCATATGTATCCCAACTTTGGGGGGGGGGGTTGGTGGGCTGTCAGCTTGCCTTTTGCCCTCTTTTTACCCTCCCATTATTTAGGGTGCACCTAAATCAAGAAGGGAGAAAGAACAAACACTAGAATTTTGAACATTCTGGTGTCTCTAGTAACAGCAAATATTAAAGTCCAACTACTTGCTAGATTAACATAATCCTCACACTACTGGTCTATTTCCACATTCATGGATTAGAAAATTCAATGTTGTTCGCATGTCAGCTATTTCCCACTTGATATACAGATCCAGCACAACCCCAATCAAAACCACAGCAAGCTATTTTGTAGATATCAACAAACTCTTTCAGATGGTTAACTGGAAAGGTGATAGACCTGGTATATACAAGACAACACTGACAAAGAACAAAGTTGGACTTACAGTACCTGATATTGAGTCTTATTGTAAAGTCACAGTAATCAAAACAGCATAATATGACAAGGAAACAGACAAGTTCCATGGGATAGCACAGATAGCATGAGAATAGACACACAAAAGTGTTCTTAACTGATCTTTGACTAAAGAACAAAATAAAGAAAATTTGATGGAGAAGTCTTTTTTAACAAATGGTATTGGAACAATTATATTATATATACATTATGTATATTATATACAAATGTATATATACATACTACATATGTATGTGTGTATATATATATATAAAATAATGTGTATACATATAAAAAGAGCATAGACATAGATCTTCCACTTTTTACAAAAATTAATGCAAAACTGATCATTAGCCTGAATATAAAATGCTAAGCTCTTAAATTTCTTAAAGAAACTATAGGAAAAAGTCTAGATGAACATGTGTTTTATGATGAGTATTTAAGTACAACCACGAACTATGATCAATGCAAGCAATACATAATAAGTTTAACCTTATTAACATTAAAAACTCTTAACTCTGTGATAGACAGTGTTGGGAGAATTAAAAAAATGCACAAATGCAGAAAAGTTATTTGCAAAACACTTATCTGAAAAAGCACTTGTATTCAAAATATACAAAAAAATTCAGTAAGAATATTAACAACCAAATTAACAAATGAGCCAAAGATCTAAATAGACATCTTGCCAAAGGAGGTACACAGAAGGCAAATAAGTACATGAAAATATGCTCAATCTCTGTCATCTGGGAATTTCAAATTAAAACAACAATTCTAATACGTATCAGAATCTCTAAAACCCAGAAAACAGACACTGCAAATTGCTGGAAAGATTTTCAGATAATAGACACTCTCATCTATTGCTGGAGGTAGTGACAGTGGGATACCAGTATGGAAGAAAGCTTAGCAGTTTTTTGCAAGACAAAAAGCTGGCACTTGCATTCCTAAGTATTTACCCAGCTGATCTGAAAATTGTATTCAAAACCAGCATGTGAATGTTAATAGCAGCTTTGCTCAGATTTTCTCAAACTTGGAAACAACTAGGTACACTTCAATAGGTGAATAGACAAATGAACTTGATGCATCCGTTAAAGGAATTTTATTGTTTTAAAAAATGAGCAGTAAAACCTTGGAATGATATAGATGAATCTTAAAAGGATATTTCTAAGTGAAACAAGCAGTGTGAAAAAGCTACCCAGAGTATGATTCCATTTATATGACATTACAGAAAGAGAAGAATTACAGAGATGCTAAACAGATCAGAGATAGTTGCTATGTGTTTGACAAGACTCCTCTGAAAAATAACTAATTTTAGGACTGGGCAGGAGATATACAAGAAGCATCTAAAGCATCTTGTAGTACCAGACAATAAAGTTTTCGATGAAAGAAGAAAAACTAATGATGGGGGCATGTCAAAAAGATACAGGAGACAATTATAAAGCTTCCAACAACCAAAGCTGGAGTGATTTGAATTAAATAAAATAAAGTGAACATTGCTGTGATAAGCATTGGGGTGCAGGTGCCCCTTCGGATCATTACGTCTACAATAGCCAAACTATGGAGAGCCGAGATGTCCATCAAGATATGAATGGATAAAGAAGATGTGGTATACATTTGTATATGTAATGGAATATTATTTAGTCATCAGAAAGGATGAATACTTACCATTTACATTGATGTGGATGGAACTGAAGGGGATTATGTTGAGCAAAATAAGTCAATCAGAGAAAGACAATTATATGGTTTCACTCATATGTGGACTGTAAGGAACAGCACAGAGGATCATAGGGAAAGGGAAGGAAAACCAAATGGGAAGTAATCAAAGAGGGAGACAAACCATGAGAGAGTCTTAACTATAGGAAACAAACTGAGGGTCGCTAGAGCGAAGGTGGGTGGAGAGATGGGGTAATTGGGTGATGGGCATTAAAGAGGGCACATGATGTGATGAGCAGTGGATGTTATATGCAACTGATAAATTATTGAACACTACATCTGAAACTGATGATTGCTATATGTTGTCTAATTTAACTTAAATTTAAAAAAATAAAATAGGGATGCCTGAGTGGTTCAGTCAGTTAAGCATCTGCCTTTGGCTTGGGTCATGATCCCATGGTCCTGGGATCAAGTCCTGCATTGGGCTCCTTGCTCAGTGAGGAGCCTGCTTCTCGCCCTGCCTGCCACTCCCCCTGCTTGTGCTCTCTCTCTCTCATTCTCTCCGACAAATAAAATCTTTTAAAAATTTTTAAAAAGGAAAAGAAAGAGCAATAAAATAAAATAAAATAAAAATTGATTTATAGCCAAAAGTATAAAATAAATATTCCTGGATCCATACTGAAATAAAGAAATAATTGAACAAAGAAGTAATTAATGTTTCTGAAGAATTTCCGGTAGTCTAGGTAGAAAAATGAAATTAGTTCCTAAGGTCAGAGTGGGTGGATTCATGTCCCCAGTTCTTGAATTGAAGAGTAACTGAATCAGCAGAGAAATGAGCTGATTCACCATTGGTCTCTACTCTAAAGAGGAAATTAAACAGAATTAATTTTTCCCCACAGATATAAGAAGCACACTGATCACTCTTCTTGGTGTTCCCTGAATTTGGCAGTGGAAGAGGCTACATGTTGCCTTTAAGGCATGATATCAAGCACACTGGCAACAGTGCTGACCAGTGAATTCCCTATTCCAGTTTTTAGGTAGCAGCAAGAGTCAGAGTTCCTAACCCGCCCTATCTAAGAATCTAAAACTATTGGCTGAGGTTCTTTTGTCTGAGAACATTCCTCCACCACAACGTTTTCATCATATTTTTCTAATGAATTTCTACTCCTACCTTAACACATTTAAGAATATCATTTGTATCCTAGTCACTTAAAATTAAAGGACTAAGTGAGAAAATGTGCTCTTTAAAACTGAAAACAGTAAAGTGGTATTAAAATAAAATGTATAAGCAGTTTGAATGAAGTCAGAAGATGATTTACAGATGTCTGAGGGAAGAGTATGGGTGTTTCTTACATTTACAGAAGCCCAAATGTTTCTGTTAAAGACGAAAGAGGATCTTCAAAGTTCAGACCTCAAAAAAGACCCACATTTGCATGCTTAACATAGCAAGATTATTATACCCAAGTCTGTGTGATATCCAAGTAAGGAAAAATAAAAGATTAAGAAGTTTTCTGTATCTTTTTATCCCTGTTAAGTGTGCTTAAATTTTTGATCCTTAAAGGAATGTCTGCACAATCATACAGAACTACTTATAAACCTGCTATGAAAATAGCTCTAAAGAATAGGCAGTATCCTATTTTAAATTTATCAAACAACCTATCTGCAGGTTGTTCCTCTTGTTCAGATATGTTTTACAGATTAAACAGTCAGGTTATCATCTCTCAGTGCTAACGAATAAGTTGCAATTTCTAGATCTCTAAATCTGAATATCAGCTTTGCCTTTGTTAAAGTTACAATGGCCTGCAAAGTCTCACCTCTAGTCAAAAGACATTAAAATGGAATATTTTCCAAAGATGTTTTAAATCAAAGACTGTCCCCATAAACTTTGAAATTTTTAAAAGGAAATGCAGGTTTTCCAAATCCAAGGATGTTTAATGCATGTGACCATTTACTAAAATGTATTCATATTCATACATTCACATACAAAATACTATAGAGTATATTTGTGCATTTGTTTACTTGTTTCTCCCCCATCCAGAAAGTAGACTCGAGGAAGGCAGGTACTTTTCTTATTTTGCTTTGTTTTGTTTTCCACTGCCAGATACTTAGCACCTAGGACTGTTTCATATGTAGAAAGTGCTCAGAAAATATTTGTTATAGGAATGATTCAATTAGTGAATGAGTCATAAACTTGTTAGCCTATTTCCTACCTAACACATTCTTTATCTTTGACTTAGTTAATATTTTTAAAGTGTAATTCTGACCTAATTTAATGATCCAGAGTCTTCCATCCAGGAAAATCTATAATAAGCAGTCACTTTACTTTTAGTTATGAATTCGGAAGGAAACAACATTTGGAAATGCTGAAATGGGATTATTCATGAGTAATTCATCAAGTCTTGATTCATATTTGATTTACTTTGTTTCACTTTGTTTCTAAACTGTCAAAAATGTAAATCTGGATTGATTATCCATTATCAAAACCATATTAAGGAAACAAATGCATGTCAGTTCTTCCAACCTCTCATTGATGTTGCAAATCTACAAAGCAATACTCTTTGAATAATTTCCTTATAATTTCTGCATCCAAAATAACTGAAAAGGAGCTTAAAAGAGTGAGTAAAAAAGCTGTTTTATTTCATTTGGTGTTAATATTATAGTTGACTTATTATTAGCTTTATCGTATGATCATACTTCTCTCAGGAAGCTTTCCTGGAACTTCAAAGTTTGCTAGAGTGCTTCATGTCTGTGTTTCCATAGCATTCTGTATGTAAAGCTACCATTGCCCCTCATTATAATAATCATGTTATATTACAAATGTTCACTTTTTCAAAAGTTTACCGTCTGTTTGCCCCAACCCAGGAACTAACATGAGGACCAAGACTGTGGTTATCTTGAGTGCATGAGAACAGTAGTTGCTCTGCACAGTGGTCAAATGAAGTGATGGAAGAAAATAAAAAGCATAAAGATTTTCTGTCTCTAAACAGATGCAAGATTGCTAGAAATTCTGAGAAGTAAAACTCACAACTGGTTAATGCAGAAGGAAGAATTTAAAAATATTCCTTGCTAAAAAAAAAAAAAAAAGATAAGATTCTAAAGCAGCATCTGGATTAACAAAGTTGATTCTTTCTTTAATGGTGGACTCAAAAGTAAAATTTACCATTACAGAGGTGTAAGCAATCCAGTCGTTTAAGTAATATAGTTTTGACTTGTTTTTAAGTGGAAATATCTATAATTATGCAAAATAAAAGGGTACAGAAGTTGATGCTTAGCATTTGTCAATAATAGGGGAATATATATTCCATTAAGAATTTGTTAGGGTTGAACAGAAGTATAAAATATTGGCTTAGTAGAATGTGTATTGAGATATAACAACTTTAAGATCCTTATTTCAGAAATGATACATTTACATTTTCATTTTATGTATCTGATTACCTTTTTTTTTTTTTTTGTATGCTGAATGCCTGAATAGGGAGAAGGACTGTCTAAATCTCATCACCTAAAGTATGATGTATCATAAAAGGCATATGGGATTAAAGAGGAAATTAGTATTTAGTTTCAATGAAAAATTATACACATTAAGTGTAATGTATTTGGCTCATTTAATTTTCAAGAACTGAGAGTACCAAGTAATATCAACTAATGGGGTATAGAAATAAGATTATCGGGGCGCCTGGGTGGCACAGCGGTTAAGCGTCTGCCTTCGGCTCAGGGCGTGATCCCAGCGTTATGGGATCGAGCCCCACGTCAGGCTCCTCCACTATGAGCCTGCTTCTTCCTCTCCCACTCCCACTGCTTGTGTTCCCTCTCTTGCTGGCTGTCTCTATATCTGTTGAATAAATAAATAAAAAAAAATCTTTAAAAAAAAAAGAAATAAGATTATCAAAAATGTCATATAAACCCAGTGACAACTGTTCCTCTGGAGACTACAGCACAGTTGGGATATAGAAAGATCTTTGGCAACTCAGTTATTTCTTTGATCTTTCAACAACTGAATTCTTAATCTTTCAATATTATAGTGAGTGAGCTTTATTCTTTGCTATTGTTGTTAACACCACTACTAGTATTCTATTCTGTTATTCTATTCTATTCTATTCTATTCTATTCTATTCTATTCTATTCTATAGAATAGTAACTGTAACTCTATTTTATATGCAACACACATGCATACATATGAAATATAGAATATACACATATATAGAGTGAATATGTAATATAAACACATATACAAGTGTATGATGTAACACAATTATATTTCATGCTAGTGTCTTCTACTCTGTTCCATTTGTTTTCTTTCTAAATTACTCTTTTTTTTTTTCTTTCTAAATGGCTTAGGTTTAAAAATGATGTTTTACTTCCTGGAATGAATATTAGTGTTCCCAAAATTCATATATTGAAGCCTGATCCCCAGTGATGGTATTTGGCTGTGGGGCCTTTGGGAGATAAGTAGGTCATGAGGGTGGATCCCTCACAAATGGGATTAGTCCCCTTATGGGAAGAGACAGGAGAGAGATGGTCTTTCTCTCCCATGTAAGGAAACAGCAAGAAGACAGGTATCTGAGACCAGTAAGAGGGCTCTCACCAGAACCTAATTATGCCGACACCTTAATCTTGGACTTCCCAGCCTCCAGAACCATGACGAATACCTTTTTTGTCCTTTGTTTTAATGCTACATAGTTATGATTTTTTGTTAATGCATCCTGAACAAAGATATTTCCCTCAAAACTCCTAGTTTCAAAAAACCTATATTCTATAGAGCTGTGTTTTTTCATACAGTGGACATGAGCCATATGTGGCTATATGAATATATACTTAAACTAATAAACATAAGCATAGTTAAAAATTAAGTTCTTCAGTCACAGTAGCCACATTTCAAGTACTCAGTAGCCATAAGTGATCATGAGTTATCTTATTGTACAGCATAGTTTATTAATATTTGTTCAACAGAAAGTTCTGTTGGTTAGCACTGCTATACAAATTAGGACTAATGCATTAGAGAACTGATTCATTCATCCTGATTCATTTAAGTTTTAATTTCCTCATATTTATAATAAGACAATAATTGTTACCTGTATCATAGAATTTTCACCCTGATAAATTACTATACACAAAATCTTTTGCAGAGTGACTAATAAGTTGAGAAACTGAATATACAAATGGACAATAGCCATATTGTATATAAAAAAACTCTGACCCACTATTTGCAGCAAGCAATCCAGGAAGCTAACTTAGTGTCTGAAGTAACCAGTCCAAAAAGCCAACCTGTTATCTTTAGCAACCACTTCAGGAGGCCAGGCAATAACCCCTGTAGCAATTGGCCCCAAATGACCAGAATGTGTTGATAACTGACAGCTTCCCTAACCTTTGCCCCCACTTCCAACTTAAGACCAAATGAAGAAAGCTAAATATTCACCCCTAACTAATCACATAGGTGCCTGCTTGTAGGCACCCACCTGCAGCTTTCCCATGCTAACAGCCTTTAAACAAGGCATACATGAAGCTTTCCATTTTTCCACCTTACAGTTTTCCCACTCCTCTTTCTTTGGGTCTCTGCCAAAATGCAAGTTGTTAACCTGCCTTTACTTAGCATTTACTAGAGTCCCTGGATCATTGTACTCTGTGAACGATGGTAACCTGTTGAAAAGATTCTGTGTATGTGGTCATCCTATTGCCTATACTGAAAATCCAACGTTTACAAAAGACCATGCCACTTTGTTTCTGCATGTGACTCACAGATTTAAGGAAGAAGGGATGGTGATTTACAGTAGCACATATGTCATTGTGGACTTATCTGTGTTTGGGTTGGCTCCTGATTTGTATGCTACTTTGCTCCTATCTTGTGTCAGCCTCCAGCCCTCTCTAAGGAAAAGTCTAAGAACACCTATGACTTACATAAAACATCAAATTTAGGGAAGTAACACTCTTCTTTTATGCCATTGCAGAGTTTATTCGAGAGATCAAATACTTAGCAAATATTGGGGCGCCTGGGTGGCACAGCAGTTAAGCGTCTGCCTTCGGCTCAGGGCGTGATCCCGGCGTTATGGGATCGAGCCCCACATCAGGCTCCTCTGCTGTGAGCCTGCTTCTTCCTCTCCCACTCCCCCTGCTTGTGTTCCCTCTCTCGCTGGCTGTCTCTATCTCTGTCGAATAAATAAATAAAATCTTTAAAAAAAAAAATACTTAGCAAATATTTTAGAACAATGATACAGGATGCCTTTTCTACATGGCTTCAACCTACTTAGAACTGTGATGATTTCCATTAGAACTATGGACTTACAGAATTACGTGTCTTTGTTCACCTTTCAGAGCAGGGGAAAGGGTTAATTCTCTTACTAACCAGGAATTCTGCCTCTATTTTCCTTTTCTTTATTTTTTCTTGGTTTTTTTTTTTTTTTAATTTAAATTCACCTTAGTTAACATACAGTATAATATTAGTTTCAGGGGTGGAAATTAGTGATTCATCAGTTGCATATAACACCCAGGGCTCATTACATCACGTGCCCTCCTTAATACCCATCACCCAATTACTACCCCCCACTCCCTCCCCTCCAGTGACCCTCAGTTTGTTTCCTGTAGTTGTCTCTTATGGTTTGCCTTCATCTCTGTTTTCATCTTATTTTATTTTTCCTTCCCTCCCCCTATGTTCATCTGTTTTTTTTCTTACATTCCACACATGAATGAAATTATATAGTATTTGTCCTTCTCTGAATGACTTATTTCACTTTGCATAATGCCCTCTAATTCCATCCACATTGTTGCAAATGGCAAAATTTCATCATTTTTGTGGTTGAGTAATATTCCATTATATATATAGACCACTTCTTGTTTATCCATTCATCTGTCAGTGGACATCGAGTCTCTTTCCATAGTTTGGCTATTGTGGACATTGCTGCTATAAACATTGGGATGCACGTGCCCCTTCAAATCACTATGTTTGTATCCTTCAGATAAATACCTGGTAGTGCAATTGCTGGGTCGTATGGTAGCTGTATTTTAATTTTTTGGGGAACCTCCATACTGTTTACCAGAGTGCGCCAGTTTGCACTCCCATTGCCTCTATTTTCAAATGAATACAAATATGTTCATGAATTTTCAAACCATTTCCAAAAAGAAGATTCTACATTTTACAAGATAGCTACCCAGGATCTCCTCACACTGACAGGTCACCTTTATAGGAACGTAGGGATAAAATTATATAATGTATAATAGTGGTGCTAAAAAAAATGATCTGTATAAAACAGTAATTCTAAAATGTGCCAAATGTGCTATAAATTGGAGCCTTAAAAATGCCTCACAATATAACTCATCTGAATATTAAACAAGCAAGGTACACTAAGAATATGCTTTAAATTATCAGAAAAGCAAGAGATAAAGGGTCTTAAAAAGATAGACATTTAAGGAAATTTTTCCTTAAAAACAACAGGGAACAAAATATTCCTTAATAAACAACAGAGAACAAAAATAGAGATAAGATATCACAGGTCTCATAACCCTTTGTTAAAATTATTCCTTTCATTTTTCTCCTCCATTTTGAGTTTAGAAGATCTCCGACTTCTTTTTTTCCTACTCTGGGAACTAAGTAAAGGAATTCCAATATTCAACTTTGAAATTATAGATGATTCTAACCACTTGTAAAGGTATTTTGGCAAGATTAGGAGGAAAATGCCTTTTCCTCTTATAGCACTAAAAAATGCAAGTATTTTTCTGAATTTAAAAAACTGATCTAGCAAAGTTTATTTCTAACAAGACTTCTCTGAAAAGTAAAATTATTCTGCAGTGTTAGAGAATTTAGACTGATTTGCCTGGTTGTAATTTGCTGCACTGATAATAAGACTAGCATCTCTGCTTTTTCAAAGGTATCTATAAACTTTTCCCGGCAGAGGGAGCTAAAAGGGAATGACTGTACTTTGTTCAGCCCTGTAGGCACTTAGAAGAGAAAAAAATTTAAGCATCCATTTTTTTTTGACATTTACATTACCACTTTTTACAGCATTTATTAATGGCTAATTTATTTTATTGTAAGAATAGACAAGCAATGCTTTCAGGTCTCTGATTTGGGGGACTTCCATGCATTCATTTATATAATTAGCATATAAACTTATAGATGTTGTCAGAAGATTTTGAGTCTGTCTTTAGATTGTCCTCTGACTAGTGGATGTGATGCTTAGGGTGTGTGTGTGTGTGTTTGTGTGTGTGTGTGAAATTATTGAAGCCGTGAGCACTTTATTTCCTGTGTTTTTACTCATATGAAATTGTATTTCTGCTGCTTTTGTAGATAAATTAAAAATTGAAATCAATTAAAATCCTTTGGATTTCAGTGTGTCTTCTGGAACTCATTGCTGAAGTTTTTGTTTGATCTGATTTACAAGTGAAATCTAGATGAGCATAAACTATTTTAATTTTGTTTTTGCAGTTAATTTGTTTCCATTGTAATGATGCTTATAGGTGTCGTTTATGTTGTCTCTTGTTTATACTTTTTAAACATTCTCTGAGCTAGACAAATTGATCGTTTCACTAATTTACAGACTCATTTCTCTAATTCATTAGTTTCTTTACATAATTTCAAAAAAATTCTCTATTCCTTGATTATTTTCTGTCCTTCTTATTTATATGAACTATTGTGTCTCTTCTTTACTCTTGTTTCATTTCCATCCCTTTCTTGTATGTTCTGTACAATTTCAGAAGCCTCTGCTTTGATTTTCAAAATGGCTTCTGAATCCAATCTGATTTGGATTAGTTATACTACTTTATTAAATGTAGTTTTTAATTTCAAGTCATTTATCCTAATTCCCAGATTTCCTCTTATCTTTCAACGAGCTTCATAGTTGTAGAATGTTTTGGAGTTTTTCACACACAAAACTATATGCATTCCTTTAAAAATTATCATGAGCCTAGTTTTCTTGTATTGATTCTACATTAAAAAGAGATTTATAAGACTATAGGGTTCAACTCTTTTGTACTATTATATTTTATGCTCAGTGCATGTTACTTTTTCCTTTATTTATCTTTATGGGGGGATACATTTTTTTAAATCTACAATTGGGAGTGGAACTTTGATTTAGAGAACCATGTAGGCTTCTCTATCTAAATGTTTTAAGAACTGACGTAGGCTTAAATTCACCATTTCAAAAAATCTCCTATGGAGAAATGGGAGAAAGCCAGATCTGAAAGATTTTTTGGCAGGGAGCTTTAACTTTGTGATTATTAGAGCTCCTTCCTGGTTTGCTCTGGCATGGAAGAGAGAACTTTGCATGATGGCTCTGCTCTTTGTTCTCCTTGTGGATTAGCTAAAGAGGTGAGTGCTTCTTCATCTGGTAAGTGATTCACTGGTGATGAGCCTGGAAGTTTTCTGTGTTTTTCAAATTTGTTCCCATCAGTATTCTTTCTGGCAAAATTCCTTAAAATCTCTGACATTTACATGCCACTCTCACCCCATTTTCAAAAAGGATGGGAATTAGGCCCCTATTTTACCTTCCTGTGATTAAGTAAGAATCCTGCATGAAATGTAACACTTGGGGCAGGTACTACTTTATGTCAAACCTACTGCGATTGTTTTTTCAATCCAAAGCCTGTTTTTGTTCACGTGTTTTCATACACCTAGTTCCTAGAGCCACAATATTTGAATACTCCTATTTTTACCTAAAGCCATTGACAACCTCTGTTGTTTTTACTTCATGTTTAAAATTTGTCAGCTTTTCTTTTCCATCTCTTTTTTAGACCTTCTCTCAGGTAGGCTCTGAAGCAATATCTAAGATACTATTGGCCTCACATCTTATTCGAGTCACAGAGAAAACAATTCTGCACAGGCTTTGACATACTTCACATTGAAAGGGTCTCACTTTAGCAGCTGCCACATTTTTCTGGCTTGTCGGGAACATCTCTGATGAGGTGGCTTGGGGTGTCTACAGGGGCCCTCTTGACACCTACACGAGTGCATCCCACAAGTGCAGCAGAGCCAGTGGCTTGGGGAAGCCTTCAACCAATCAGAATAGAAACAATGATTATGACTTCTCTATCCCTTCTCTCAGTAGTCTATGTTGAGACACATTTATAGGACTCCTCAGAGGTTCCTGGAGGATGAGAACACTAATCCCGCACAGGGTTTCTCAACTCAAAAACACATCCTTGTATTGGCCTTTTCTCCTACCTTCTCTCATTTTACTCTTGCTCCTTCTCCTGGAATCACATTCTAAACAAATAGCCTATAAGCTAGACATTAACTCGCACTGAGATTTAGGAGGGGAACCCAGGCTGATAGTTGGCACAAAGAGCAGGCCCACTGTGCATCTTACAGCATTCTGGAAGTGGGCCACATACCTACCTGATGAGAGAAGGACCACATTGTGGTGGTAAGTGAGGTGGTGATCAGGCTGGGCATACAATTTTCTAGAATGTCGTGAGTGGGGGATTCTGATGAGGTACATGTGGAAGTTGAAGCATTGGGTAACCCAGTAATTAATTCCTTTAAAATTAAAATCATGAAATATGTTGGGCAAGCTAGAAGCTTCCATGGCTAAACTAAAGAGACCCATATTTCTTGCAACTACAAGGATTTTATGGATAAAAACGGGCCTTAGTTTTAAGGCCTGTTTTTGCTGAGCAGCAAAAAATACTGAATGCATAGTTTTTGCAGACATCTTATGCTAGCTATTCAGACTCTGATAAGAAAATAGTAAGATTCAGAGCTCTGTGATTGGGATATCTCAGTAGATGATTGTGAAAATTTTGAACCTCCAGATTCTCATTAATCCCCCAGACAAGGTGGAGGACTTAACTTCTCTTATTTATTAGAGAAGTACAAGATGATACTTGTGTTTATTGAGTTCCATGTCTGCTTCTATTTATTTGCTCCCGGACTAATAACTAGTCATACTTCAGCACACACCAACAGGGCAATAGAGTTTTTACTCTAAGGAAAGGTCTTACATGGGAAAGAATTGGAGTTACTAGTTAATACAAACCAGAAGGAAAACAAAGGAGCATGTGAATGAATAGATCTTGTTGAAATTGAATGAATGGGCAGAATATAAAACTTGGCAAGAAAGAACTTATTGATCTGAGAGCACATATTCATGTCTTGTGTTTAACTTCTTACTCAGGACACTTGGAGCTAGTGGATAAGACTTTGTTGGGTTGGTTCCTCAATTGTGAACATAATCATGGCCTGCTGTAAAGGAGGTGAAATGATAAGATTGTCACAGTGAAGTTTTGAAGAGGGATTCAGAAGGCTACATAAATGATGGGGATGTTAGAATGGATCTATTATATAAGAGTGAAGAATGTCTCTTACCTCCACTAAGCCAATAAGAGATGTGCTGGTGATGGGGCCTTGGAACTTTAGATCATGTCAATGTTTGATATAATATGTAGGCTGGAATTGACTTAAAAAATGCCACCAGGGACCTTGATTCCTTGGTATTAATGGATATTTTATATATATATTATATATTTTCATATATATTATATATATATTTAAGTTGGCAGAAGCCATATTATGGCACTTCAGGATTATAATTATAATACTGGACAGCAGATCTGGAGTGGCAGACAGAGTACCTTAATCCGTAGATTTTCCATGGGCAAAATAGTGTGGTAGATTAAAGATCGATCCAAATTCTTTGACACTCCTCCCACTGAGAGGCGGTAGGGTCTAAACCTTCTCCCCTTCTATCTGGGTGGCCTCGGTGACTTCTTTAACCAACAGAATATGGTAGATGTCTCCTTGTGCCAGTTTCCACATCCAGGCCTTAAAAGACTGACAGCTTCTATATTCTATCTCTTGGAAAATTTACTGTAGAAATGCAGGCTTAAAGAAAACTCTGATATGAGAAGTTCAAACCATGTAGGACACCAGGAATGATATACTATGTGTAAAGAGACAGACACAAGGACAGAAAGAGAAGCCAGTGAGCCATATTTACTAGAAATGTGAGTTAAAAAAATCATGGCTGCAAATTTCTCAGGCCGCGGGGGCACATGAATCAGACACAGATCAATAAGCTGAGCCTTTCTGAATTTCTGACCCACAATTTTGTGAGCAAATTTAAATGTGTGTTTTAAGCCAGTACGTTGTGGACTTATTTGTTAAACATAAATAGATAATTAGATGAGTGAACAAGTATAGTTTAACTTAACGGTACTTTATAGTTATATTTTACCATAATTATACTTATTTTCCTGAAAATATTAAGAGGTGAGAAGCAGAAGCAAAAGATGTCAGATGCTGCAATGGAAAATTCTGGTCCCTTGCCTAGTTTCTAGGTCTAAGACAGTTCACAGACTAAAGAGGACATTTTATCCTTTCAAGGAAGCTCTCTACAGTATCACCTTAATTATATAGTCAGTATATCTCCAGTCTTTTCCTAAACTGCATGTAGGTATGTACCAGGGAACTGGGCATCGAAGAAAGAAAAATTCTAAAACCTTGTGTATGCTATTGAATGTAGGACCTGAAGTATCAGGGGATCCAAATGATATCATAGTCCTTCAGTAAAGAAGAGGGCTTGTAGTGACAAGCACTGGGCATTGAATGTAAGTGATGAATCACTAAATTTTATATCTAAAACTAATATTATACTGCATGTTCACCAACTGGAATTTAAATAAAAACTTCGAAGAAAAACATTCAAAAATAAAGAAAGTTTATTTGGCAAGATAAAAATTTATCTGTGTGTGTATCGCTCTATCTCTCTATGCCATGAAGTGCTGGCACAGGTTCACCTTGCCTGGGGCTAATGGATTTGTAGACCCACACTGTAGTCTTTTCTTTAGTTCTAGAGCTATGATTGCAATAGATACACGTAGTTGTGAATAGAACTCCCGTACTTGTTTCCTGACTGTGGAATAAGAACTATCACAGTAGGAAAGGCTATCTCTAAACCTAATCCCCAACCTAGCCAAGAAAGTAAAATAGAAGTGATAAGCAAGACCACATTCCGGGAAAATTCAGAAATTAGGGCCCCCCATGAAGATTTAAAGGATTAAAGGGTGTTGGTGCCTGACATTTCCCCATTCAACTCTCCTATGTGTGTGTCCCTGAAAGACATCAGTCACAGAAAAGTATAGGTTAAACCAAGAAGTCATAACCCTACCCATAGTTGCTAGGCCAGAAGTGGTATTTTTGTTGATAATAATGTGAAACATGTTATGAGGTACTTTTTTCAGTTCCCTCAGTAAGAAGGGTCAAATGGAGTTCACAGTCACTCTTTTGCCCTAGGGCTTTCCATGTCTCAGTTACTGTATAGACCACAGCAAAACTAAATTATCTGAATTTAGTAGTCTCTATTTTATTGATGGCATTTTGCTAATGGACCTGGCAAACACTCTTAATGCACTTTCAGTAAGATTCTTCTACCCAAGTTTGCAAACAAAAAGAACCCATGAAAAATTCAAAGGTCTACTATTCCCATGAAGCCTTTATTTTTATTTTTTTTATTTTTTTTAAAGATTTTATTTATTTATTTGACAGAGACAGCCAACGAGAGAGGGCACACAAGCAGGGGGAGCAGGAGAGGAAGAAGCAGGCTCCTAGCGGAGGAGCCTGATGTGGGGCTCGATCCCAGAACGCCAGGATCACGCCCTGAGCCGAAGGCAGATGCTTAACGACTGCGCCACCCAGGTGCCCCCCATGAAGCCTTTAGATCCAGTGACTTGGGAATTTCCAGGACATCTCCCCTAAAGAAACGATCAAGTTATTGTATTTTCCATTCTTCTCATACCCCTCTTTGTTCCCTGCAGTGAGTAGGACACACAGCACTCAGGGCATCCATTTGGAATTTTAAGGCACTATTTGCCACACTTTTGGAATATTGTTTATTGATGATATTATGCAGAAGTTTGTCAGTTTACAGCAGGGCCTAGAACTATAGAGGACTCTACAGCGGTACCAAGCTTCAGTCAACTTTTTTGCCTCTGAAAACGCATGACTCAGCATGTTTCCTGGTGGTAGAGACATCCATGGTGAGATTGGATGCTTTGTGAAGTCTCTGGGAAGATTCAAGAGGTGATTTTAAGATTAAACTTTTAGGATCCTGAAGCAAACTGTGCATTCTTTGGTGGAGAACTACTCATTGTCTGAAAAGCAGCCTCTAGCCTGCAGTTGGAAACTAGGAGGCAGTGACAGCTGCCCGTTATGAGTTGGGTGTTTCAGATCTATGAAATAATAAGTGTGGAAAGGGCACAAAATTGAAACGATACGTTTAGAGTGAGGCCCAACCCAGTAAACATCATATGGTAGAAACAGTACATTCAAAATAAGGCCTAACAATCTCCAGAAGGTACAGTTTATAAGAACAGGTATCTAGACTTTCTCATGTCATATACATTTCTTATAACACCTTTCCTTCAACATACACCTACTCTCCGGTAAATATTCCTCATGATTTGCTTATGGAGGAAGAGATAAGCTTCCCTGGTTCATAAGTGTAGCAAATATAATACGTTTATGCAAGCTTACATGAACTATTGATACTGTACACACCCGGTCAGAGGTGCCTCGGCAAGTGATGATAAAGGTGTATCTTCTATGGGGACATGTGAGAGGACTTAACCTAGTTATTGACTTTGTACATGACACACTTTTAGACATTACACATACACACTTTTAGACAATAGCTAAAAATTTAACTCATTGGACAGGAGCTAGAAACAATTGAGAATGGAATATTGAAAACAAATCTACATGGAAAAGAAGCATGTGAATTTGCTTATAATAGTGAGCACAAAGCATATGAATTTGGGTTTCTTGTATTATTACCCACCAAAGAGTATCAACAAATAGCAAAGAAGGCATCCAGTAAAGAATGGACTGAAAGGTCATTTTCTCAATGTCAGCTGACATCTCTCTTAAACACCCCAGTGTTTAATAAAGGACTGCAAAATGGGATGGGAGTAGTAGCAAGGAGAGAGGACATACATGGGCAATAAGAACCCCCTCTTAAGGCTGTTGTGAACTCCCTTCACCTGCTAGCACATTGGTGCCAAGTTGGAGGATGCAAACATATTTTACCTAGAGGTCCAGAATTTGCCTTTAGAGGAACTTACACATATTCTAGATCAAAATGAGTTTTCCCTGCTACCATTGCCTCCACCAACACCACAATGCGAGTACTTACAATATGCCTGACTCATCAGCAAGATACCCTGTTAAATATCACATCAGATCCAGAAGGCACATTTAAAGCAATTTAAATTTGGCCTGGTGGTGTAGACTGTTAAAGATTTAGTTAAATCTCCAGCTTTGGGAAACACCCTGCAATCTTAGGGAGCTTTTATTTGGGATGAAATATATGCCCTTTATCAATAGCCAATATGTGATCCTACACTCTCCTTTCCCGAAAATCTAGAGGACTTAGAATTTTGACAGTGGCGTGAAGATAGTATTGACTCCTCTTGTGTCCTTTTCACAAGTCACCCACTTGTGGAGAATGTGTTATTTGTCACTATTAATGTAGTCTCTGCCAAGTCTGAGGCCCTGGCTCCCTTTAGAGGAACACCACCTGGCCAACGAAGGCTCTTCCTGCCAATGATTTAAAGGTAAATAGAAGATTTATCATACTGGCTGGAGTTACTGATCCTAGTATCCTCAGAAAGCTGGAAGTTGGTCATGAACTCAAGAGATTCTCCAGAGTGTCTCTTGATGCTTTGTGCCTGGTGGTAACTGTGAATAGAGCATGCAGTAACGTTAGCCCAGCAAAGGCAAGGCCACGAAGGGCTCAGACTTTCTAGGGAAGGAAAGTCTTCTGCACTATAGCAGGCAGGAATCTCAGTCCCCTGTAAGGACAGGCCAGGAGTGAAGGAAACCTGGAATTAGAGATGTAGAAGGGAGCTGATAAATATTCATTTCGACAGCTTTTATTTTTTCCTGTCATATAACTGGACACTGCAAATAATATCTTACATTTTTTGTGGGTTAATAATCCATCCCATTTTCCCGGCTTACATGGTATGATGGAAAGTAAGCATGCACTACAATTGTTTCATCTATCATGGACTATCCTGAAAAATCTGGAAAATTAATTTAATTGGAATTCTGAGTTCTAGTCATTTTTGCTAATGTTCTATAGAAATTACATATAACACCAGAAAGAATAGACTATAATTGCTGTCTAGTTTTAGCATAGTGTATTTGGAGGCACGGACCTTGACATATGTTAAAAATTATCACTAAGTTCTTATACTAATATATGCTTTGAGTTAATTTACTTTGTTTCTCAATTAATAAATTATTCACTTGTATAATTTTTCCTCTAGCATTTGCATTTCACATCAAGTGGCATTTTTTGGTGTTTTTATGATCAACAAGGGATGTTATGCTATAATTTTCATATTTTAAATATAGTCTTTATACTTAATATATATAATCTTTAATGTATCTTATTTTATCATGTACTATTATAAAACTACCACTATCTTTCAAACTTATTGAACTATTGCAGTGTTGTTCAATATTTTCCACAGGTATGCTGTCATTTTACTTTGAATTTTACTAGAACAAGTTGCTCATAAAAAGCTTGTCTAGGAAATACTATTGGATGTAAAATGAGCTTTCTGATTTTCCAGTTCACTGGCTTAATCCTTACTCCCTCCCTCTGTGGTTAAAAACATTAAAATCTTACTTTAGAAATACAAAGATACAGTGTCATAAATTATTATAAAAATGATTCACAGCAGTTTTGTGGGTAAATTCTAATTGCATACTGGCAAACGCTTGAAAATTCTTTGGGTGTACGTTGTTCTTTTGCTTCTCAAGGAGCATATGATTATCTTGTGAAAGAATTCGTACAAGATTTTTTTTTTAAATACACCAAGATTCTAGTCGAAATTAAGCACATCCATGACCTTAGACAAGTTATCAAACATGCTATAATAAGAGTATGCATTATGCACTGTCAGAAATATGTTGGAAAGTCAAGACAATAATGTATAAAATATTTGTATTATTATGTAAGAATGTGTTCGAGAAAATAAATAACCCAGCTCTGCAAGATTCAGCAAATTCATCTGTCTTTTCTCATAGTATAAATAAAGAAATATTTTGTACTTGGGAAAGTACAGGGCTTAGAGTGGGAAGAGACTCAATTCACTTAAATGACCCTAAGGGATAAATGTCTTTAAATATCTGAACCGTAATTTCTTACTCAGATGCAAAATACGAATAGAAAATCCACATTTGAAAGAGCACTGGTTGAGAAACTGTATGAAAGATGCTCTATATAAACAATTCCCTCATTAATCTATGAGTAGATTTTTTGTGGGCCTTGAATCTTATATAATGTAAAATAAAGGATAGACATTATAAATAATGTTGAACATTCACATTAATAGTTACTTAGGATTAAGAGAAATCACAGTAAATTACAAAACTAATAAAATTGGAATTTGCTACAAATATCACAAAATCCAGAAAAAAATACCATTATGCTCTATAATTGACTCTCTGACATCTCTATAACATTATTCCCTATATGTTATTTGGATGAATACTTCTTGATCACCTCTTTTTATGAAAATAACCTGAAGTATTTTCTGTAGAGATACGTAAAGAAAATTCAGTCTTTTGAGAGATCTTTTATCCTTTACATCTACAAACTTTCATCACTACCTGCTTTAAATGACATTCAAAAAGTGAACACATTATCTGTGCTTAGACTTAGGATGCCAGGAAAGTCGTCACAGCACCCCTAGAATGAGAACAGGAAGGAAGATTCATAAATGTAAAACAGAGTGAACAAAAGCTATTATTAGAAAGAAATGAAGTCGGAAACATCAGTGTGGGGTTATGTCTCTTATGTTCATCATTATATTCCTGGTTCTTAGCACAGTTCCTGACCCGTAAAAGGTACTCAGTAAATGATAGTTGAATAAATTAAAAAGTTCATGAATAAATATATTTGGAACAACTCCATACCGATTCCTGGAAGCAATTTCTAAACTGAGGGTTCTAGCAATAAATTAACTGTAAGTAGACAGGACTGTAACCATTTAAACATATCTCATGAAAATGAAGTTGCAAGTACTTCCTATTCCCCTTCACCCTTTCGTTATTCTTAAAATACCTGCAGCCGCACTTATGCTAACGGACTACAGAGTAAGTCTGACAGAAACAGAGAGGCAGAGGAAGAAAACATACCATCTGAATTTTAAAATTCTACAAAAGCATTAGAAAAAGCAAAGTGATCCATTGCTAAAGCACTTTAAGGCATCTATTCATTGAGGACCTGAGAACCTTTAACTTCATTTACATCATGGTAAATTTGCCTCTGAATGTATATTCTTACAAAAAATGTTATTCTTCTCAAGTAGAATGCCAGAAATATTTTATGTAGCTAAACAAGTAATGATATTTGGGGAAATCCTGACCTTCTTTATTTACTTTTAGTAGACAGTACTTCCCCTATGTGTAGGCAATGACTGATGGCTTTCAGAATTGGTGACATGATATCAATCTAATAGACTCAGCACTATGTTTGCCCTGGTGAAAATTCTTCATGGAAATCCACCCCGTCCCAGTCAGTTCCCGATCTCCTTTCTTTCCTATGCAGTTTAACCTGGGTATGTACTCACATATATAGGACTTAGTCTGTCATGTTCTATGCCTTCCATCCTCTGCAGAGATTGTGTCCAATTCATTTTTGTTATCTCATTTCTAGCACATTCTTTGACCAAGTATAATATTAACGAACATTTGTATAATTAATAAAAGAATAGACAGGTAGGTGCATAGATTTTCTTTCAGCACTGAAAACAGTGTTTTCTAGTGCCTGTAGGTAACCAGGATCCCGCAGTAGCTATATAACTGAACTCTCTGCTCCTTTCTATCTACTTTTCCCACAGAATATTCATTTCCCATGTTGCGTTTATTATATATATAAACTGTATAATGTCGCTTCCTCTTAAGTCTATGCGTTGTATGCTTGTCCACATCTAGTTCATCTTGTAATAAGAGCCACACCCCTTTCTCTTGACAACAGGATCCTGCAGACCCTGGCCTCTCACTTTGAGATCACTTCTTTCCATCTTTACGTAGGTCAGTCCTCTCAAACTGTGCAGACTGGCTAGCTTTCCTATAAAGATTAACTTGCTATACCTTTTTTCTAAATTATATTGAGACCATATAAGTATGACTGCTTTTTTATCTTCAGGATTTAGCACATACAACATTTCCTTTTTCCCATGGAGGCATTTCTTGACCATCATATCTGAAGTCTTTTCTCCCCACAGTCACTTCACCTTATTCTCTTTTTGTTATGGTATTTGTCTTTCTCTGAAATCATCTTGTCCATTTAAACATTGTCAGATATCTTTCAGCTTTTGGAAATCAGCTCCCCGAATGTGGGGACCATTTCATGTTCACTTTGTTCATACTATGTTCCCATCATTTAGAAGAGTGCCTCACTCAGCATGCTACCCAATGAATATTTATCAAGTGAATGAGTAAATGATTCACTAGCCAAATAGCCATTACATATGTAATTTATTTTCAGGTAGGTTGTTATTCTGAGACAGATTGCCACTTTAAATTCTAAATTTAATTTCTGGGGCGCCTGGGTGGCACAGCGGTTAAGCGTCTGCCTTCGGGCCAGGGCGTGATCCCGGCATTATGGGATCGAGCCCCACATCAGGCTCCTCCGCTATGAGCCTGCTTCTTCCTCTCCCACTCCCCCTGCTTGTGTTCCCTCTCTCGCTGGCTGTCTCTATCTCTGTCGAATAAATAAATAAAATCTTTAAAAATAAATAAATAAATAAATAAATAAATTCTAAATTTAATTTCTGTACTTGGATCATATTATCTAAGATATGTTGCTAAAGAGTGTAGAACTGAAAATTCTGTATTCAATGACTGTACTGTGATATCATTTTAAATTTATAAAATTATTGTTTTTATAAAAATCTTGGAATATTTTTCATTCTTTTATGTTATACAATTTATTTAAAGACAATGGGGATATAAATGAGCTTAGAATTAAACCAGACCAGAGCACCATTTAATTGCTTCCAAAGCAGGAGATAACAGACTTTTTCTATAGTAATATGAATCCCAAATTATTTTGCTGTCACACAATTTTAAAAAAAGCATAAAAAAAAATTGATGAATCTACCACCCTATTACCATTCATTTGGTGTTACTTAAAATTAAAGCATAAATTGAATAAGAAGTGATTAACTTTAGAGTTATAACTAAATCATTTAAAAATATTAGGTGAATGCATGCAGTAAAAATAATAAGATGCATTTTTAGTTCTTTAAAAAAACAAACCTCATCAAGCATTAATGTGAATGATAAATTTTCCCCACATTTAAAGACACTTCTGATGAGAACACACTTTTCAAAGGCCAAGGGCTGTTTATATAAGGAGCAACATTTACAAAAGTATTGAGAGACTTATATCAATAAATATATATCCAACATCCTCTCGAAACTTCTGTCATAGATCGAGGGCACTTGAAAGCAATTTTTTTTTTTTTTTGGTAAATTGCCAGGGGGCTGAAGTGCATTGTGAGAGTCAAAAGAAGATAAGGTCTGTGAAAACAAGATGTTAGACATTATTATAGAAGAGTAATAATAATGATAAAATTCTACAAGGCGATGTTATTGAAGTCTCCCCTCCTATGTTTTTGTTAGTTTTTTTTAAAGAATATCTTATAAGTTTGAATATATAGAGGTAATTTTAATATTCATCTTTTTTTTGTACTGCTTTTCTGTTGTTTTTAAAATGCTTACATTTGGGACGCCTGGGTGGCTCAGTCAGTTAAGTGTCTTCCTTGGGCTCAGGTCATGATCCCAGGGTCCTGGGACTTAGCCCTGCATCAGGGAGGCTGCTTCTCCCTCTGTCTGTCCCCCCACACTTGTGTTCCCTCTTTCTCTCTGACAAATAAAATCTTTTTTAAAAAGTCTGAAAAAGAAAATTAAAAATAAAATACTTATATTTAACTCATGTGTATCAAGTACTACCATTGTCTACTCAAAACACTGTTTTCTGTTTAGTTCAGCACAAATTTATAGTTGCTGTTACTTAGGCTTATAACTATGAATAAATTATCCTTCCTGGCCTCAAAGATTTTACAAGCACCATGGAGAGCCAGACATATTAAAATAGTATCGATGAAGCTTGGATTAAGACTCCGGGAGAATAACACATAATCTAGCTATTCATGTTTAGGGTGAAGAGTGATTGGTTTAGGTTGTTTTAACAGGGGGAATTTACTAAGGCCATGAAAGCCGTGGTCTCTTACAGGATTGGGATAAGGAAGTCACTGATAACTAGAGGTAGAAACACCCCTCACCCACATGCAAATATGCCAAAAAGTGAGGAACGTAAAGATGCTGATGTAAGTGGAAAGACACTGATGCAAAATACAGCAACTGCTTAGAAAAACAGGTGAGTTGGTATTTTACATGCAAAACATAAAAATTAGGCAGTAGGTAGGGCCATCTTCAGGATTTTTTTTTTTATGTCATTGTTGAGGTGTTAAGATGGATTGTGGTATAATCACATTTACATTTTTGATGGACTGTTCTAGTAGCACAAAGGAAGATGAGCAATATATAAAAATCAAGGAAAAGGACTGGTTAGGAAAGTAATAAAGGGCACAGGAGCATACAAGAGGCTGGAGACTCAAACATCGTCATTTAATCCTCAAAATACCACCTTGAAATTAAAGGGGGAACACATTTAGATTCAGAGAGATTTCATTGTTTTATTTGATCCCGTTAACCCAGTAATACATGCATAATTGCCAATTCAACTACCTTTCCCCAGGGAGTTATAATAACACTTCTCCAGCAATGAGTACAAATCCTCAACTGGGCTGATTCTAGATTTTCTGCTTGGGTAGATGCTGACTTCCTATGGTTTGAGAATTGCTAAACTGCTTTGAGAACCCACTGCTTTCTCTGCTTTCGGTGACTAATCATAGGTTGCGAATGGTGCTCTGCGGTTTGTACCAGATCACCCAGCTCAAGAAATGGCGGTACTGGGCTTCTTAGTGTTTGCTGTATATTGAGTAAGTAACAGAATGCTTATTCGGCCTTTCCTTCTTAGCTTACTCCCTTTTAAATAATTCTTTGCAAGGACACTTTTTTCCTAAACATGTAAGTGTTCTTAACTCCATGCAAGTAGAGAACACGAAGTCGCAAATTTAAGGACAAGGGAAAAAATAAACTTAACTTTCAAGCTTTCGAGAGTAGTATGTTTTGATCTTTCTCTTCTCCCGACAAACCATTTCTGCCTCCATCACAAACTCTTCAAACCACTATTTTGATCACACCAACATCAAGATCCAGGCTGACATATGCCCCTGCCCTCCTTATCTGACTATCCAGTGGAAAGTTTAGGAACCATGTCAGGGGTGAATGTCTAAAGACCATCTAACAGTCTAGTATTCCTTTTCAGGAGAGAGAAATCAATCATTCTGTGTATTTATCCATTTTTAGCAGAGAAAAGACTTAAAAACTCAGAAGGCCCATCCTGATACCTAGCTATTCTAATTTAAATGCGTTTCTCCAAATTCTGATGACCCATGGGAAAAAAATGTACAAATAAAACTCTAATTATGCATACTATATTGTGGCTATTGTTTATTTATACACTATATTATATTTGTTTTAGGCTTTGCTTAGTCTTGCAGACTTTCCTTGTTCAACTGTTATATAATTCATTTCAAATCTTACTCAAGGAGAGTGATGATTAAATCTATGCCAGGAGTCAGAAAAGATTTAGAATCTCTGTGAAGATTAGAAATTAGAAATAGAACATATAGATCCTGCTTGGAACATTAACTTTATCTAATTATACTTCTCTTAGAATATGGTCCAATTTCAACTTTCACTTTTTTTTTTTTTTACTCCAGAGAAATCAATTCATGATTTCTTCTTCTAGCAATTCTATGGATAAAGATAAGCTACAAGATTATTTTTCCTTTCATACTTCAGAAGTTCAGATATATATTTATTCAATTTAATCTTTTCACCTTTTGAATTTATAGAGCAAAACTTGCCAGTCTTATATGTAATTGAAAGAGCTACTAATGAAATAAAGGACCATTAATTTAAAAAAAAAAAAGAAGGAAAGGGAAAGCAAATTACAAGACTAAAAATATGAAGAGATAGGAAAATCAGGAGCATACTTTTTAGGTACTTGGATATGTTTCCATACAAATTTCCACATTATTTTATTACCTATGCTTTCTTTGATAAGCTTTCTCTTTGATTAAAAGAGGTGTAGTATAATTTCTGAACATATGTTATAATTATGTATTTTTCAAATTTTGAAAGATAATAGGTTTTTTTTTAATAATTTGGTCATCATTAATTTTCTTTTGATGGATTTTTACACCATGAAGTTATCATGAAAAAGTCCTATTTTTTTTTAAATAAGGATTTGGCAACTTTTGTATGAAGAGCAAGATAGTAAATAACCTAGGAATCCTGGACCATATATTTTCTGTTGCAACCACTTAACTGTCTCTTGGTGCATTAAAGCAGCTGTAGACAATAACTAAACAAATGGATTTTGTGTTTCAGTAAAATTTGATTTACATAAATAGATGGCAGGCCAAATTTGGCTTGTGAGCCATAGATTGCCAAGCCTTGCCTTAAACTACTTCATAATGTATACAGTGAAAACATACAAAACAGCAACAAAATACTGCTAATAAATTTAAAATGTTAGGATAACTGTCATTTGCTTGAGTCAAAGTACATTTGAGTTGGATTGAGAAACTTTGCATTTTGCTCTTAATAGAAAAGCATAAAAGCATAAAAATCTTATGAAAGGTACAAGAACCTGAAACTGTTTTATCAACCTTTTGAATTTGAAACCTTCTTATTTACTATATAGCAAAACATCTTTAGTTCTGGAAGCCATAAAGTTATGAATTTCCTTTGAGTACATATTTTACTCATCCCTACTATTAATATTTACCATTCTTATTTTTAAATTTCTAAATAATATAAAATTGGAATTCTAATTTATGAGCTGACACAAAATACATAAGAAAAATTAAGATTTTGTAAGTTTCATTTTTTGATAAATTTTTTGTATATAAAGCAGTAACGGGGAGCCTGGTGGCTCAGTCAGTGAAGCATCTGACTCTTGATTTTGGCTCAGGTCATGATCTCAGGGTTGTGAGATCGAGCCCCAGGTTGGGCTCTGCTCCGGGCATGGAGTCTGCTTAAGATTCCCCTCTCCCTCTCCCTCTGCTTCTCCCCACTCCCTCTTAAAAAAACAAACAAACAAACAAAAAACCACAAAAACAAAGCAAAAAACCTGACAGCATTACAATAATTGTTTATATGTGTAGCATGAAAACAGTAGTGCGTCTGTTTTTTATTGCTGTCTTAATAAATTACTATGCATTTTGTGGCTTAAATCAACACTCCTCTACTATCTCATACTTCTGTAGGTCAGAGGTGTAATTACAGCATAACTCAGATGGGTCCTCTGCTTAAACTCTCATAAGGTCAGAATCATGGTATTGGCAGAACTGTATTGCTTTCTGGAGGCTCTAGGGATGAATCTGCTGCCAATTTCATGGAGTTGGGCGGCTAGATTTAGTTCCTTGCAGATGTGGGACTGAGGTCTCCATTTCCTTGCAGCCTGTCTGTGAAGGCCCTCTTTGCTCCTAGAAGCTCCTGCATCCCTTCTCCTGCTTTCCCTGTGGCCCCCTCCAGTAACAACGGGAGGGGTCCTACTCACACTTTGAATATCTTCCTGCCACATCTATGTAATTCTAGCTAAAAAAAAAAAAAAATCCTGTGCTTTTAAGGACTCCTGTGATTAGATTTGGCCCATTGACATAATCCAGGATAAACTCCCTGTTTTTTGAAGCCCTTAACTTCGCTTATATCTGCAAACCCTTTTTTATCATGTAACATAAGGTACTGACATTATCCAGGGATTAGAGGGTGGGTATCTTTGGTGAATGATTCTGCCTTCAGCAGTTAGTGATAAGATGAATACCAGTGTATCTACTAACCCCTTTATGAAACAGATAATTTTCCTAACTTCAAAGGGTCATTTACCTCATTCCTTATCTCCAGTTTTAGAAGTAAACATTATTCTGAATTTGGTGTTTACCATTTTTAACAAGAATGAATGTTATGTTTAATAAGTGGTTCACATTTTCAGCCGTAGTAGGTGATAGGAATGGATGATGTTTTCTAAAGTGATTTTATAAATTTACACAACAACAAAACACTGTGTTTTCATTATTATGAATACTTACCAAAAATCAATATTTTACTTAAAATTTTTAAAAATCTGTACAGTTGATGGATGGGACATGTGATTTATCTAAACATCATGGAGATTATGAGCTCCTTTTATATTGTTATTGGATATTCAAATATTTTTCTTCAGATAAATACCGATTTTTTCAATTAGTTTACTGACTTTTTGCTTCTTTATTTCTAAAAATACTTTAGAATTTCAATCACGTATGTTCTTGTTCTCTCTGTTTATGATATATTTTAACTTCCTTTAATATCCATGCAGAACAAATAGTGTGCAGGATAGGAGGGATGGGAATGGAGTTTTTTTGTATAAATGTGGTATTAGAATCATGTTAACATTTCACATAATCAAATAATAAATGAAGAGGATGAAGGAAAACAAAAAATGGATTTAAAAATAATTATTTTGGGACGCCTGGGTGACTCAGTAGGTTAAGCGTCTGCCTTTGGCTCAGGTCATGATCCCAGGATTCTGGGATCAAGCCCTACATCAGGCTCCCTGCTCAGCGGGAAGTCTGCTTTTTCCTCTCCCTCTGCCACCCCCCCCTTGCTTGGGCTTGCTCTCTCTCTCTGTCAAATAAATAAATAAAATCTCAAATAAATAAAATCTTAATCATTTCCCTTCACACTCACAAAAATATTTTTTGTACTTTTCTATGTTAACTTTATAGTTTTGTTTCAAATACTTAAAAATTTAGTCTTAGTAGATTCCATCTTTTTTGTATCAGGAGGTATCCAGTTGTATGTTTTCTCATGAAGATTGCTAGTGGCGTAACTTCATCTGTGAAAGAAATGCTTCTTTCCCTGTATATTTGTTTTGCCTGCAGCTGACCTTGATATCTTTATTCTTTCTCCATTGCTCTGTTGGTCTGTGGTTGTGACAATAACATGCCATTTTATTATTTGCCTTTGAAGTACATGCAGTCCTTTGGTTCTGATTTGCATGGTTCTGATCTGCATGAGTTTCAGTGAACACGTGAATTAAATAACACCACTCCTCCGACCACATAATTCAAAATTTAGTTGCCTGGGTTGGGTAAATTAATTTTGTGTAATTGCACAAAGTACAGACTTCACTGCTAGCTTTTCATTTCACTTACCACGAAGCATATAAAAGGTGCACATCATGATCAGAGACCAATCATCTCACTTCTTCAACGTCTGTTGACGATTGGTCACCGTACATCTGTTTTTCAGGTCACACACAGCAAGGCACGTTATTAATTGTGTTGTCTCAGTGTCTCACTGATATATGACATTTTATAAAAAGTAAATAAAGAAAGAAGAAATTATCTCATAAAAATGAAAGTGCAGCAAAGAAATGAAAATAGATAATGCTGGAAATAAACCAAATGTAAATGGAGTTACAGAAGAAAAAACTGCCCATGAGAATATGGACACTGTTGCTGTTGGAGACTATAGCTGTCCAACAAGAGGAACTTAGTGAATGTGAAATTATCGGCATAAATGAGAAAAGTGCTTTGATGAATGGGAGGGAGATATTCCAGAGGAAGTGTCACCAGCCAAAATGTTCATATGAAGGAAACTCACAGAGGTATTTCAAGGCCTTGGAAGTGCAAAGGATAAAATATTGGAAGCTGATCCAAACTTAAAAAGAAGTAGAACAATCTTTAAAGTGTAGAAAAGGTGTTCACTCCATGTCACGAGTTATGATAAAAGGGGAAGGCAAACAATATTCAAACTCTTCTTGATATTTTTTTACACATACACAGAACACTTTCTCAGTATATCTACTGCTTTATATTATGGTGCAATGAATATTAATTTTATCATTTTTATTCCTGTACCATTTTTATAACCAACACTAGAATTTAATATTTTGGAAAAAAGTAAAAGTCTTGGAACAATAGTAATTTTTCCTGTTGATTGTTTAGACTGTTTTCATGATTGTGGCCTGTATGGTTATATGTGTGTTTGTGTGTGTGTGTGTGTGTGTGTGAGAGTGTNTGTGTGTGTGAGTGTGTGTGTGTGGTCTCGCACCACTGTGAAAAGTGAGGATTACCTGCATATTCTAATATTTGGTAGGACAAGTTCCTCATTTTTTTTTAAATAAGAATAACTAGTTTTTGTAATCCTTTATTTTTCCATTTGAATTTTAATTAGAGTTTCCAACTTTTTGAACAAACTGGATTTGAATTAGGATTGCATCAACTCAGTAGCTTATTTTAGGGAAAATAGACATCTTTACTATATTAAGTCATCACATCCAAAAGAATTTAATATGAGTCCAGTAATTCAGAGCATCTTCTATATCCTTTACCATGAATCATTGAATCTAAGATGTTCTTGGTTGGAAGATACACTATTATTTTATGGGCAATTAAGAAAAAAATACTGTTAATCAAATTAATAATGTTTTCATACCTCATTGGTTGTAAGACATTCCAAATTTGAAGATGTTATAAAATGGGAAAAATTAGAACACATAGCATAATTTTTAGAGCTTCAAAGCTTTGTTCTTAGAGATATTAAAAATTATCAGTTACATTAATTCTGTGATATTTTATAACATAGAATCTTGTGAATGGTATCTTATATTTAGTAAGTTTTGTAGTTATTTATTGTTGATGTTAAGAAATACTATTATATTTTGGGTCTGATTTTAAATTTGGCAAATATGTGAAAGTCTCTTATACTAATAGTTTGTATTTTGATTATATTGAGATTTTGTATACAGATTATATAATCCCTAAATGATGACACCTTATTTATTCTTATCCAATTCTTATCTTCTTATTTCTTTATTATTCTTCCCTTTATAGTGTTGACCAGAAGTGCCATGAATTTATTTAAACATAATTGTGATATGAGTGAGCCTTTCAATAACATTAGTGAAAGCATCAGGTGACATTTAAATGCAGCCTGTTGAGAAGAGGAAAGCTATCCAGATTTCTAGTTGGTTCTAAAAGTATGTATTAGTGAAAAACAGGAATCAGTAAGACTAGAAAGTTATAAAATAGCTTCCTTATGATTTTTAGGGAGTTTTTAATTTTTGTGTAGGATTTCCTCAGTATAACCTAACTTGTCATAGAACAATTGAATCTTTATTAGCTTGTGTTAAGTGGTCCAGAAATTGTGATTTTAATTATTGTGATTTGTGCATTTCTTTTGTTGTTCTGTATATTATCTTTTATTAGTACCTTTCGATGCTTGAAAACTAAATATTGAAAAGATGTTAATTTTTCTTAAATTTAATTCTATATTTAAATAGAATTAAATCCCAATACAGAAGATTTGGACTATGCAATATACCATATATATACTATATCGCTCTCTAGGAAAAAAAAAGAAAAACCAAAGGTGTATTAACATTATTGTTACATAATAAAAATCTCATCATTCTAATGAAGATCAGTAGTACCTTAGGATGATGATTCAGAATTTTATCACATAGCATATAATAACAACAAAAATAGAGATGAAGTGGAGGCCAACTTATTAAATAAAATATTATAAATAACACACAATGGAAGAACACCCAAACATAAAAGGAAAAATAGAAGTATTAGACTTTATAAAATGCCAAAACTATTTATATATTAAATAATATACATTTAAACAACATATAATTTCCCCTTACACTAATATTTATAATACTAAAAAATGTGGGTAAAACTCTCCTAAATATCCACATTTGTAAAGAGGTTAAGTATATTACCATATATCCACTTAGGAATAAAACCATTAGGAATTATGATTACATTAAAACTAATTACCTGGAAAATGTGAAAATGCAGAATACCAAGGCATCTATGCTGTATGATCTGAGCTATATAAAAATATGCATTAACAAATCAGATAATTAACTAGCATTTCTACTCTTTGGCAAATATATTCATTTATTTTCTAATTTTTGCATTTTATTTAATGTATTTTCTATAGTATACATTTCTTTTATAGTATGAAAATCAGTAAAGAAAATATAAAGATCTTTTTGGCCTCCCAATTTGCATTTTACAGTGCTCTTTAGTTTATTAAAGATAAGTTCTGGATGTTTTTCACTCTTCATTATTCCCTATTATTCTCATTAATTCATTCATCTCAGTTCTTTCTTCTGATTATTTTTATCATTGTTATTTTTGTTGTTGTTTTAAGTATACTGCTAATAATACATGTTGCAAAGCCAGAAAAACAGCCTAGCTTTTTTTAACCACCTAGACTTTCTAAAATGAGGACGTCCAGCATTAGTGAAAAAATGAAATTCACTAAATTTTCATTAAACCATGTATTTTTGAGATATAAATAAGCTACCTGAATAATTCAGTGATACATTTTCCACAATGCTGAGACAATATGTCTCAAAAGAACCCAGACACAGTAATATCTATCATAATCCCAACTGCTCTCACAAGCAATGGTGACCTGCTACATCTTAGTATGGTCTGTTTAATGTAAATGAAAAAAATGGTTATGATTAAAAAATGTCTAACTTACTTAGTTTATGATTTCTTTAGGTTTTGTTAATTTGTAAAGCTTGCTTTGGTCACATTTTTAGAAGATTTTATTTATTTATTTCGGAGTGAGAACATGTGCAAGAGAAAGTGACGGAAGGAGCAGAGGGAGAGGGACAAGCAGATTCCATGCAGAGTGCAGAGCCCGTGGCAGGACTCAGTCCCACAATCCTGAGACCATGACCTGACCCAAAATCAAAAGTCAGATGCTTAACCAATTGAGCCACCCAGGAGCCCCTGGTCACATTTTCATACTGTGATATGATAGTGCCAGCAATTAGGGTAATTATCAACTAAAAGGAAATTATTAATTTACATTGTCATTCAAGTAAAAAAAATTAAATAGACATATATACTTTCACATTTAGGGTGGACAGTAAATTGTTACCTTATTAAAATGATGATGGTTTTCAACAACAGACAAAAATAGACATAATATTGAGACTGAAGAAATTTTTATATTTATTGATTGTAATTGATAGATTCACAAATATAAATAAATTGTGACTATTTCAGTCATTCAACACAGATTAAAAAGTATTTTGACAAAACTGCTTACTAGAGGCATAGTTTTTAATTTTCTAGTTATTGGATTTTCAAAGTGGAAATGAAAACTTTTGTCATGATCCTCACATTTTTGCTTCATTGCTCTAACATCTACAATTAAATTGCACTTTACACTTGATTATTTCCCTAACTTTGCCACCAAAGTATCCACTTTCCTTTTTGTAATATTTGTTGTTTTATGGGACATATCAAAGCTCTACTTATATCTTCTTTATTAGTACCAAGATATCTTTTTCTATCTGAGCAAATGATCTTCGCTCACCACTTTGATTTCCACTAGAACATTTACTGTGATTTTTATGTGGAACATAATCAAAATTTGAAACAAGAGTAAGCAAAGAAATCTAAACCCTCGAAAAAAATGCATTAATTTTATTTGTATATTTGTTTATTTATAATTTATTTATAATAATAATTTAATAAAATACTCAGTTTAACTGATATACAAGGCCCAAGTATTGTTAATTATATCCATTTTGTTGCATAAACTGAAATGCATTAAAATGTATGAAATTAAAGAAGCAAAACATAAATAATGCCCCATTTTTTGCATTAAACATATATTTCCATTTTACCCTTTTTGTTATCTGAATCACAGAATACCTCTGAAATAATTTATTGTTAAATTTCTTCTAAATATACATTCCCATTTGAGATTATTTGTTTTATCATTACTTGGTTTTAGATTAATAAAACACTGGAATTCATATAAAGCCTTCAAAAAAAGGTATTACTGCCAATTATATAGGTGTCTTAACATATCTTTATCATTTTTGCGAAGATGTAGCTGGATGGGGATTTTGATTATATTCTTATTTTTACTTAGGAATTAGTTGTTCAAGCACTTAATTTTTTTTTCAGATAAATTCCCCAAAATGAAAATGTGGAACAATTATCAAAAAATGAGGTGGAATTCCAATAGTGTAACTCATTAGCAATGGGATTATGTTGCTTAAAATCTGTCAAACTTACAACCTCTTTAATATTAGTTAATACTCATTGTTTATTGTTCACAGTTACAGTCAGTTCTTAAAGTGCTACTCAGATGACAAAAAACATTACCTATCTTGAGATTTATTAGTTTAATATCTTGACTACTGTAAGTCATGTTCAGATATCCTGAACAATTTAACATTTTTGACCTATTGATTTTAAACAGAGAAAATATAGTCAATACAATGAATTTAAAAATGAATGTTTTTGAAGGGCTAACTTAGGACATAACATAAATTATCTGTGCATATTTTGAATAACTTCCAAAATTGATTTCACATCACTACTAGCTTAATTGGGGAGATTTCCATTTGCCCACAGAAACGCTGCGTATGCTACTAAGGTCTCATCTCATTCCATTCAGAATGATGAATAGACCTAAAAACATAAAAAATAATGTATTAATTATAGTCACAAGGTTTGTGATATTTCTAAATGGTTGAATCATTTACATATCCACCAAAGTTGTATGCCCTTCCAAACATGGGTACACTAAGCATTTTTTTTTTCAACAACATTTAACTGTCTTCTCACAAACTTTTCAAAATCTGGAACTTGATGGATGGCATTACTGTCACTTTGAATTACATATGTATCTTACAATTTGCTATAAACCTCTGTCTTTACTAATTAAATAAGTCATTGAGAAAACAAAGAGTATCTAAGCCTTTCAATAATATTCTATTTTATTGATAAATACTTAATCTTATATTTAGTTTATAATTATAACTATATATATTACATGATTTTAGCTATATATAAGTATAGCTATAGTTATAATTATATGTAATATTATATGTAATATTATATGTAATATATATGACTATTCTTTAATATATAGCTACATATATGTATGTAGTTTGACTAAAACCTCAAAAAGCAGCAATATTAGAAAACACTATACAATATTATATATATTAACATGGATTAGGAAAGTCTAAAGAAAACAAATTACAATTGAATGTTAACTTTTCTCTATCAAAATGTTCATAGCATTGTAAAACAAAATACAATTAACTGAGCTAAAAGACATGCAATGGTCTAGGAGAAGATGTTTTTATTTGTATATATTAAGTAGGACTAAGAGTGACAGAATATAAAATTAATAGATGTGTTAACAAGATAGAAGTATATTTCTCCTTCACATACATTAAGTCCAGAAGGAATCAGCCCAGGACTGGTGTGGCTGATCAGACATTTATTTGGGACCTAGCTTCTACATTCCTTGTCACCCTGACTTCCTTACTTTACATGTGTCTTGTAGTCCAGCCACCATGCCAGCATTTCAGTCAGCAGGAAAGAGGATGTGACGAAGAAGGTCATACCTCTTCCCTTTGAGGACTGTATCAGATATCCCATTCTACATTTCCCTTTATGACCCATTGGGCAGAATTTAGTCTTGTGGCCAAAACTAGCTGACTGAGAAATGCCATAGTTATATCTACAGTTGGAAGGACTTATACTAAGGGAAAGGCAAAAAAGACATCAAAATTATTAGAAGAATTCAGATTTTTAGAGCATTGCTGGTCATTTTATTTTCTTTCACATTTTATTTTATACATTATTGGCATGTATAATATATTTTTCAAAAGATTTATTAGGAAGAAAATTTGTGGCTCTATAGAAACCATTTTAAGCCCATTTTTTCCTGAAAGAAATGTTTTCTTGTTATTTCTTTTTTTCCTTTCTAGAAGGTATTTACTTAAAAGTTCATTGTAATCCCTAGAAATAACCTAAATAATAAAATATATTTAATTCTAATATTTGACAATGTTTTTACATCAAATCACTGTAATGGAGTTAGTATTTTAGTCAATAAGAAGTGAATATATTGTAACCCAAGAAAGTAAACAGTCATTGTAAAGTGAGCAGTCATATTGGAGAATTATACAAATAGTTGACACACCTACTCTTTAATAGACTTTGGATCTAATAGAAATATATTTTGCTTTTACTGGAAACAATTAAGTAGGACATTAACATGTGGATGATAATAAGCCAAAAGTAATTTTTGTCTTTTTTTTTTAAGTTTTATTTATGTAAGTAATCTCTATACCCAACATAGAGCTCAAACTCACAACCTGGAGTTCAAGAGTCCCATGTTCTTCCAACTGAGCCAGCCAGGCACCTCAGTAATTTTTTTTCTTAAGTGGCATAATTGGAATAACCAAAATATTAAGAGGTTGTTTTGTTATATGTAATGCCCACATCACTTTAGTTTGAGGTTTTAGCTCCCTCAATTTTTTGGAAGACTTCTCTTTTCCATGTTTTTTGTTTTTGTTTTTGTTTCCTGAAAATATTTTTCTTTTAATTTCCAGGTAATGCTTTTGCGTTTTCTAACACTGGTGGCTGCAGTTTTTATCTGCCACTTGTTTGACTCGATGAAGCTATTTTTGTACAAATCATGTTTTCTGCTATTGAAACTTACTACCCTTGCTCTTATATTGCTTCACCCAAAGTTGACAACGTGCTTAAACCAGCCCCCATCTCTTGACCCAGGAAGAGTTCACATCAGGCTGGAAAATTTAACATTAATTTACTGAACATTCAACAGTACCAAAAAGAATTTTGACATTGAATACCTTAAACTTGAGGCTAAATATAATTTATTTTAATGACATAATAAAGAGATAATAAATGGACCCCTCATTGGGAGTTCCATGCCTTACCCCATTTTTGACACCATGTGGAACTCAAGTAGCCTTAAAACCAAGAAGTGCCTATGAAACTGTGCAAGTTTTGAGTCCTTCTAACCCTGTGCAAGATTTTTTGAGAGTACATTTATGTTCTCATTGCGTCTCATAGAGTCCTGTATTCTCTTGCCAACTGTACAACTACAGTCTTACTCCATTTGTAGATGTCTGCAGGCTCCAGGGAAAGAGTGTACATAACTACAAGTGTGGCTTTTAGAATTGTCTGGGCTTGAAAAAGACTGACCAATAAATAAAATTATGGGTAAATTGTTATTTAAAACTTTAAAATTTAATTAAAAGACTTGATTGCAATTGAAAGCTTTCTTAAGCTGATGTCTGTCAAGGCACACCAACGACTGGATGACTCCCTGATTAAAACAGGGATTTTTATGGGGTAGAAGAAGGTTGGGTATATGCTCTAGTAGTTTTCAGGCAACAGTTTCTGTCTCTGAATGAAACTTGAGATTGAAAGTTAGGCCTGTGTTGTGCCTCTCGCTTTCAGTGATGGTTGTGATCTCAATAAGCATCAAAACAGTATTTCCTGTTTCTGAGAGACATGCATTGATTAGTCAGGGTTCACCAGGAGGGAGAAATAGCAGAAGAGGCAAGGGTAGAAGGCAAGGGGAAACTGGGGACCCTCTTTTACATTTTCTGTAGATTTTTGTATACCTATAAAGATATACCTGTCTTAATGGTAGAATTCAATTCAAAAGTAAATATTTTTTTGGTGAATTTTGCTTTAAATGTATGTTTTTGAGGAATAAAAGAAACTGTGCATAATATAAAATACTGTGCTTTGACATCTGTGTGATGTCTGTCTCTTTTTCCCTTACATGTAGGTGATCCATGATCTTGACTCCACTCTTGTTGAACAAATATCAACTAAAATTAATGTGAATATGAAGGAATTTACATATGAAAGAGGAGGAGGGGTAATAGAATCATCTGGAATATATAGATTGTCTGTTGAGATATCCACAGTTGCAAAGTTTTTAATTAGCTTTAGAATTGAAAATGGGTAGTTATTGAGGATCAATTTTGCAACCTGATTTAATGCTTTTAATTTAGAACAGTGTAGCATTGGGAAATATTTTAAATGGTACTGATTTAAAGCAAGCTAGGTGGAGGATAGAAATGTATTCAGAAAAAAGAATACTGTAAGTCATAAAATGTATTTCATAACAAACTGCCATGGGCAGTGTAGTCTATTTTATAGAAATAGCTTGCTACATGAAATGGGCTAAATTTTATATTAAAGGTTTTATATTTTATATGATATGTTTTTAAATATTTGCATTCATTTGCATAATATTTCAATATATATCTCTAAATATATGAGTATGTAAATATATATCATTGCATTTAGTATAATAGAATATGTATTTTATGATATAATCATAGGCTTTATATAGTATAACCTTCAGGTGCGGAGGGAGTTTGTGTAAGTCAAATTCCATGCATTCAGTAATACAGTTTATTAATATATGTCTTTTAAAGGGGGCAAAGTCTTTTATTTTTGTAACATGTGGAGTCATGATGATCAGATATTTTACATTAATAGAAAACAAGATTACTTAAAAAAAAAGAAAGAAAAGAAAGCAAGATTACTTTTGCTAGCTTGGATGTGAAGAATTACTACAGAGGGTAAGATATTAATCTAAAAGTACAAAGAGGCCTGTTATTTGCAGCTATTGAAGTTTAAACATTAGCTTCTTCATCCACAGATACTTCCAAGGCCCTGGGAAAGGGCCTAAGCATATGGTCAATGGACATTGTCAATGCAAACACCATTCAAGATTTGCTACTACGCCAATATATTTGAAATGTCCTCAAATTAATAGTGTTCATCTGTGGGGAAAACAAAACAAAACAAAAACAAACCAAAACCAAACTAAACTAAAACCAAAAACTTTAAATGGTTTATACTAACTTAAAAAGACAACTGTAAATTTATATGAAACATTAACAAAAGTATTTGAGAAGCTACAATATATTTTTCTAACTATCCATTAAAAAATAACTCCCCCAAAAAACAAAAATAACAAAAAAAAACCCCAAAAAAAGACTTCGCCACATTGCTAGAGAAGAGCCTTAATTACCATTAGTTGCCTCCATAAAAAATGCAGAATAAATCCCAAAGATTAAAAAAAAATGATAAGGAGTAGTGTGAGGGGCAGTTAACTCATAAGCATATTTCTCCCACACACATTTTATGGATTTCATGGTGTTTGCCATTTTTTAAATGTGCAGTTTATTAGAATTTTTCCCTTAAAGTAATTAATCAAATTGCATTTTCATACCTAATTTTATCTTTGTTAACATTGATATTTTCTTTTCTTAAAATTATGCCAAATTTGTATAGGCTACTGGTCCCACAATTTCAGTGGACCCCATTTAGATTAATGCAATTTGAAGTAACCTTGATCTAAATTTTCTTTTACCCCACCCCATGAGATAGAAAACTTACATTTAGGAAGAATATCAATTATCCATTGGAATTCCATGCTGGACATAGTACAGAGGTGTTCACATGACAAGATCTTCTTATAGTAAACTAAAGTACCAATTCTCCTGCTCCATTCTAGGCCTTTTCTTCCTATTTTAACCTAGAGATTAGAATGACTGACAAGCCTCTACAACTTGGCATTGCCATTTTCCAGATCCAACTGACCATATCAATATGTTATATGAGCCAAAACTTGAAAAGTTATGATAAACTTTTTTGGAGGTCATCCAAGGAGATCACTGGTGGGGAAAGTAATAGATATATACATGCCCATCCTTGGGCATTTGGATGGATCCATTATACTTACAATTACTTTCTCTATGTATCAGTTATATCTTTGAGGACATAGTTTGTGGATATTCATTTTAGTATCCTCAGCAAACCAGTTCATAAAGTGGTACCAAATAAAATAAACAATAAGCCCTTGTGTTTTGATGAATGGATGAATGAAGAAAGGGAAGAATGGGAAGTGGATGGGGCAATTTTAGAATTTGGATGTATTCTGGATCAGTTTTGGAAATTACCTCTTTTACAGAAATTAAACTAGAACTTCTTTATACAGATGTAATATAATCATTCCAATTCCTCAGATATATTACATACATTTTAGTCTACCATAGTTAAATCTTGGTCTGTATTTTTTTCCCTTAACTTAGTATCTGATCTTCTCTCTTAACTTATTTTTTAATATGACAGTTGTATTGTGATTATGACAAAATATTCTCCACAATAGAAGAGAAGCTTGGAGAGTATATTCTTCCTTTTCTTGAATTTATTTTCATTTTTATCATCAATACTTTCTACCTTCTATGTATTTTAACTTTTCATTCTCTTCTAGGGAATGGGAGGATTCATGGAATATCCTGATAATGCATGAACTCTTTTACTTAGCTTTTCTAGAGAAGCTCTGGATTAATTGCTCAGAATAAATATGCAGATACAAACTCAGTAATGTTAACAGAACTTTATTAAATGGCTACTCTGTGATAGTCAAGGGCTAGCAGCCACATACATTGTGAAACCAAACTGAAATAGTGATGTAGAGATAAGCAATTTAAAAGAAGGTACACAAATGGATTTATCTTTATAAATTTTGACAATCCTCCAAAGATAAGAAGGAGGATAACTGAAGAGGAACCATAATGTTGACTTACTTTAGAATCATGAATAGGGGAGTCACATAATACATATTTTTTAATTTTTAGAAATAATTTTTTTTATTTTTAGAGGATTTATTGCAGAATGTAAGAAAACTAAGAGTAAGATATCAGGAGAAAAGAAGAGAATACGAACCCTGGACACACCCATCTCTGAATGGAAGGTAGAGATGCAAGTACCTTTAAATATAGATGCTAAATCATTTTAAAGTCTTGTCTAAAACTGTATTTCCATCACACATATCTTATGCCCATGCTCCCATTGATCCCACTCCTCTTCAACCATAGTATGCATTAGTTATATTACTGTGTAACAAATAATCTCAACAATTAGTAACTTAAAAAAATAATATTTATTATCTCACGTATTCTATGAATCAGAAATCTAAACACAGCATACCTGGGTAACTCTGGCTTAGCTTTTCTCACAAAGTTACAATCAAGGTATTGTCCAGGACTGAGGTCTCAACTGAAACATGGACTGAGGGAGGGATCTACTCCAAACGTACAAGATTGTTGGAAGTCTTCAATTCCTTGTTGGCTGTTAGCTGGAGACCCACCTTACTTATGTCCTTAACTTTGTTGGTCACCCAGTAGAGCAGCTCACAGTACAGTGGCTGGCTTCCCTCAGAGTGAGAGAAGAAGGCAAGTAAGAAGGAAACAAGACATTTTTGTAACCTAATCTCAGAGGTAACATCTCATAGCTTTATTGTCTGCTGTTTGTTAAAGACAAATTACTAGGTCCGGGCCACACTCAAGAGTCGTAACACAAGGCATGAATAACGGGATGGGAATGATTGGGGGTCAGATTTAGAGGCTGCCCTACCATACCATAATATACCTTTTTTTTTTTTTCCTAAGTTGATAACTTAGGTTTTGTATGAGCAGTTGTCTCAGTCTGACTGTGACTCTCCTAGATTTCGCCCTAAAATTACACATCCTGGGAAATCCTAAATCCTGGGCCATTTGGGACAGTTGTGTAACCTACTTACACTTTAAACATAGAGTTCTATATAGAGACTTCTATCTATACTATCTTAATAGCTTTTCTTTATCCTACTAACGTAAAACTACTCAAACTCCATGACTCTACCTAAATATTTTTTCCTCGGACAATCCTCTCCGGCTCTAATTCAAGGTTCCTGGTTCCTTTCCAACTCCAGAAAATGTTTTTGGAACACTGTTTATGTACTCCTTTTGCTTTCTGTCTGTCAGGAATTACGTCCCCCATCCCCAGAACCACCAAGGTGAGATAGAATCTAGGGGGGAGAGGGGTACAACAAAGATGGTGGTTGATTCATTTTTGTGCTTATGGTGCCTAGTTCAGTTATTAGTAATTTTGTGGGTAAATTATGCATTTTTCTACAAAAGAAAATACGACCTCAGAAGGGTGAAAGAAAATGTCCAAATTTATTCAGCCAATAAATAGAGGAAAGAAAATGTGGAATTGCACTTGTATCTACCACAGATATTGAAAAAGAGTTATGTGGCAAGTTTATATTTAGAATTCCTCCATTGTAAGCAATGACCTATCTAAAATTTTAGATAGTAAATCATAAAAATGTCTGTATCTTTTTATAGACACCAAGAAACATAGTGACTGAAGAATAATTAAAATAGTTTTGTTTTCTTTTCTCAGAAAATGCAGACAGCTCACAATGTTGCTATCATACTCTATCTTTGGGGAAGTCACACTATTAGGATGACACTAATAGAACATCTGATATCTCTGCATAAGCACTGGTAGACTAGAATTATAAGTGCTTTGAGATTAAGTGAAATAGCTTTCAAAACTACATTATTTAATCCAAAGAACAGGAGCCAGCTGGAGTTTCACTTTTCTCCCAGGATATCATATATTACTTGGATTATTGAGCAACCATTTTACCTAGTTAATAATACTGGCCCTGAAGTAGGGAGTGTAACTTAAATGTAAGGACGAACAATGGTTCTTCAATTTTTATGAATAGATAACAATGGTTAAATAACATCAAAGCATCATGGCTGAAGAGAGGAGATAGTTTCCCAGAATGAACAACAGACTTTGGAGGAAGAGGAATGGGGTTCCTGCCCTATTCTCCCCCAACCCCTCACAAATTAAATTTAATAATTCAGTAGTGTATTAAGAAAGGGAAAGGATTTGGGCGTGACTTAGAGGTTGGCTTTTTAATAAGGTTATATTGCCTACTTATCCTACCATTAATTGGCCAGATCTGTAATACACAATTTTGGTTGCCTATCCCATGACTATATTGCTTAATTATTGTTATTTGAATGTCAGTAAATAAATCACGATTCATATAAACTACTGTGGAATAATATTCCCTTTTGCCAGATAGAGCACTGGACATGTAACTCATGGAAAAATAAACTTCCAAGGAAGAGTTTGTTCCCCAATTAAAAGAAAGAATTAGATAAATTTTAAAAAAACACAATTTTTTGATATTGCTAAAAATCAAGGGTGTCATATTCAAAGGGTTGGCCACAATATTCTAAATCATGAACAGGGACATCAATTATATACTGAGTGACAAAGAGAGGAAAAATGGGAAGGCTTGGATCCATGAATTCTCCAATAAATCAAATGAATTAGTGCCCAGAATCTAGATCTAAATTCCTTTAACCTCTTCTGGATTGTTCTCCTTGTTTTTAAGCTGCAGGTATTTGGATATTCTGTTCTAACAGCTGAGTGTATCCTACCTGAATAAAATAATTCTATAGTAAAGTTATTAGTGACATATGTAGCAAAAAACCTTTGAATAAAATTGGAAGTGAGTTTACCTATATGACTATATTTGCAAAAATCAGTCAACATATAAAAGAGTAGACTCACTCATAATTTAGCATTTAAAATATGAACAAGTATAATTTTTAATGACAAAAACAAAGCCAAAAGAGGTCAATCCTGAGAAATCTTCTTACATCCTGAATAAACCAATATTCCGTAAATACACACATATACTTATATATACTATCTCTTTTATGTATGTGTTTCTACTAATATTTTAATGTATTTGAAAGTATAGTACAAATATTTAACAACAGAGGCATATGGACCTCTGACTGTAGGTAAAGAACATTACCAGATGTTGTTTACATCAACGATTTTAGGTGATAATGGAGTAAGATTAGAGTAATTTTCTCTTTGTCATCTCATCAACAAAAAGAATGACACTTATCAAACTATATTTATGTACACTTTTTTCCCTAAATAGTCTCACTTTATCATGAGCAAGATCAACAGAATAGGAAATCAAGACAGCACATTCACTCACTAATTTTCACTGTGGTTAATCGTTGAAACCATTAATGAGACCCCTTGTGCTTTTCGGGCTTTCTTGAATTGAACTTGTTCAGCAAATTTTGTCTGCATTAGTAGCCATGGCAACTTCAGGATAAATATTGAGTGTTGGCCTTCCAACTGTTAAAAAACGCTAAGTTTCCTATAAGCCCATAATGTATCTCCACAGAGACGTGAGCGTGCAAAACAATAGAAACTTTTCATCTGGTTCCAAGGAAAGAAGTTTATTATAAAATTAAATAGAAGATAAAGTGCAAATATTAAGAAAAGTGTTTTTCCCCCTGAGGTGGTAGAACAAATGCCAAATTTCATGCCAATTGTATAAAGCTTTTATGTAAATGGATCATTATCACAGTTACATGCTTAGTTGCTTTTGAGGGACTATTGAAGAGGGGGTGGAAAAACAGGGTAGCTCAGGACCAGTGTGATCTCAAAAATGTTATTGCCCTGGTAGGTGCATATTTATGATATATGGTTTTGTGAAATGTCCTCTTAATTGAAACTAAAAGACAGTATGTACAAACCTTTTAGAATTATATACTTGTTACTGGAAACTTATTGACCGCTCCTCAGATCATGCTGATATTCAGCAGACTGCCTTGTCTTGACTCAGAGTTGCACATCTGTGAAATCTAATTGTATGTTGTCGCTACTTTAGGTAGGCAGGCTGCTGTGCCCATCATCTCACATATATTAATAGACCCCTTTGATTTTTAGAATGCTCAACTGTGTAGCATTAAAGATTGTTGAATGTAAGCCCTATGGCATATTGCCTTTTTCACAGATGACCACAATAATAGCTGCTATCCTACATGTCTCCTAACAATGTAACTTTGGCATTCCTCCCAAGTGTCTCCTTCCTTGGGCCACATGGAGGGTCACAACTGCCTTTGGTGACAGGTATAATTGAAGTAATTTCTGAGGCTAGGTCATTAAAGTAGCATAGACTTTTCTTGCTCTTTTGAGACACCTACTTTTGGAACTCAACTGTGGCCATCTTGTAGGGAGGCCCAAATGAGCATACACGAAGAAGAAATCACTTGGAAGAGGATTTATTTAAGCCTCCAGTCCAGTAGAAGTTCTACTGCCACTATCGTTGATTGCCAGACTTGTGAATTAAAATGTTTTCAGATGATTCCAGCCCTTATCCATTAAGTTCAGTCAGACTTAGTATTTTTCTAAGAGGCCCAAATATACCCATGAGTAAGTCATCACTGCTCTGTTCTTGAATTTCTAAGCTTCAGAGCCCCAAGCACAATGAAATGACTGTTTTATGCTTAAAAATTGGGGTAGATTCTTACGCATCATTAGTAACTAGAATAAGTTCTGTCCTTATTTGTACTGACTCAGTCTTCAGGTTGTATATTCCTAGTTATGTTTTCTAAATTTGGTAAACAATATTTTCATAATCTCAAGCATGTCTTTATTCAAGAGAAGATTGTTAGATGTTATTTTCACTCTCTTTCTCTCTAAAATAAATAACTCTTTTAAAAAAAAGTTGAAGACACTTTATCAGTTGGATATGTAGATTAGAGAAACTGATTTCAACGTTATCCATAGTCATTTTCTTTCCTCCACATAAAATATTAAGAAAAATTTCCCTTTGCTAGAGGCAACTGTGATTCAGAAAATGTCAGTAATTTATTGGGAATTTGAAGTTTAAGACCAGGCTCTCTATCAGACTTTGTTGTGTGTTCAAGGCAGAGGTAATGCAACGTTGGTAAACATCTGGAGATTTTGTTTTCTACACATGGATGGGGAGCCATCAAATGTAAAAATAATCTGAATTTTTTAGCATTTTCAGAAGACGTAGAGACGTCAGATTATATTTTAAATACAATTTCTTTTCCTCAGTTTCACTCCATTTTGTTTTCCTTTTAGCTAGTTCAAGGTCTGTAGTTTATCAGTAGGAAAATGTATTAGTAGGTTATATTCTATAAAAATCATTTAATAAATATACTCATTTATTCTAAAGCACACACTGTTTTTAACTGAATAGGCAAATGGTTTATGTCAAATATAAATGACTGACTCATAGGGAAATTACATAGAAAAAGAAAAATCACCCCAGATAGCATTACCAAATGTTAAACACTATGAATGTGTGTTGCTTTTCACCCCAGATAGCATTACCAAATGTTAAACACTATGAATGTGTGTTGCTTTTCAGAGTTTGCTTAAAATTTCTGTTCTAAACCTACTCACACACAAGTTATAAGATATAATGTACTAGTTTGTCTTATAGTCGTGATTCTCATGGCCTTATGCACTAAAAAATTTTTCTATGCCATTGAATATATTTTAAATATTACTATCATATGTGTAAAATAGTAAAAGAATAAACGTAGATTAGCATTTTCTAGTCTTTTTTTTAGTTATTTCTTATCCTTTTAGTATTAAAATACTAAATAAATAAATAAAATACTTCCTTGCATAAGTTAATATCCACATTTTTAATTAAAATTATATCTTCAGGGGCGCCTGGGTGGCGCAGTCCTTAAGCATCTGCCTTCAGCTCAGGGCATGATCCCAGCATTCTGGGATCCAGCCCCACATCAGGCTCCTCCGCTGGGAGACTGCTTCTTCCTCTCCCACTCCCCTGCTTGTGTTCCCTCTCTCGAAGGCTGTCTCTATCTCTTCAAATAAATAAAAATAAAATATTTTTAAAAAATGATATCTTCAATTTTTTTTAATAAATGAAGTTACTAGGACAAATAATGTATGATTTTTTTTAAGTTTTGTCACATAGATGAACATAATTATTAAAATATAATTTCAATATTTTCCTGGGCCATTGGTAATATGTGTGAAATTACTGCATACTACTTTTCATATATTTATCTTTTTTTTCCCCATCAGTTTACATAGTCAGTCCTAATAAATATTTTGTGACATCAGTTACTGGAAATTGCAGAGCACTTTGTAGCCTACAGAATACAACATAGCTTTCAGCACTTTATTATTTCTTTATGTTTCATCTATAACATGGATGCATAATTCTTCAAGAAAAGCACAAAAGTTTTATTTTGTTTTTTGTAAGTAGGGGCTTACTTGGTAATAATTACAAAAATCACTGGTACAGGCTATTTGAGACCAAAAACAGACATAGGAAACACTTACACTAAGGTGATTTTACAAGACATGTTAGCTTTCTTACTGAAATTATGCTGTGAAGCGGGGTTATGTAAAGTGGGCTGTGGACCAGCACATCAGCATCACTTGGGTGCTTTTTAGGCATGTAGATTACCTGACTTAATTCCAGGCCTATGGAGCAGAATCCCTGGAAATGGAGTCCCAGATTCTATATGTTAACAAGGTAATTATTTACTCTGCACGTTCCAGTTTGAGAAACACTGCTGTGAGGATTAACCATTGTTCAGACATAGATGTGGTGGTACTTGGATTACCAGCACAATGCCAACATAAAATATTGGTGATTACTGGAGATACGAAGTACCAGCCTGGGAAAAAATGGATATTTGGAGATAGGTTACCTACAGAGAAATATGTGCAACATTGTCTACGTGTCCTCCACCACAAAATGTAAAATTCAAAAGACTTCAGACTCTGAATTTCATAAGATTTTCTGAACTTGTTAAGAACCATGAAGAAGAAAATTGTGATAAGCATGGCTGGACAGTTCCACCAACTTCGTGAATCCATACTTTGTGGTAGACATGCTTGAACTTCAGTGGTAGACAAAAAAAAAAAAATGTTTAGCCCTGTGTGTTTGTTATGTTTACAAAATCATTTAAATCATATAGTAATATCTACTGATAACTTTCTTTTCCCTTCTATGTAGAGATAAGACATTTTATTAGAGATCAAGCAAAGCAGTGATCACTTCCTTTGTTATTTTCTGGGTACACAATTTACATTCCAATGGTGTGGTGGGTTGTAGTTCCCCAGAGCACTGTGCTGTTTGCTTTCATCTATACTTTTAATGATGTTTCTTTTCTGTTTGGAATGCTTTTCAAGTGTCCTCTCTGGCACACTTCCTTTTCTCATCTCCTCTGCCCCAGCTCACTACCCACACACACTCCTTGATGCATTAGATGCGTAGTTCCATACTTTAGCCTTTTTCACAGCATTTGTCATAGTATGTTGAAATTTTCTGTATATGTGTGTGCCTTTCTACCCTTCTGAACTCAAGAGTTTAGAGGGTGAATACTGTGTTATCCACATTTGTAAATTCAGCTCAGGTCCAGTGCCTGCCATTTAGTGGGCACTCATAAATTTGATAAACTCAACTAATCAGATCACAGAGTCATGAACCTGAAAATCAACAAACACATGTCTCTTAGTGGCCTCAAAAGACATAAATGTGACATAAATTGTGAACTAAAAGCCAAGCACTTTCTTCATAGAAAAGTCCCTCAGGTCTTACACACTTTTATTTTAGACACCATTAAAAAGAAGAAAAAAAAAAGTGCTTGCTTATTTGATTCCTAGCACAAAGAAAATTAAAAGCAGCAAATTGGAGGCAGTGAGGGGGTGATGCTAGAGGCAAGTATAGTAAAAAAATAAATAAGTTATAGCTGCTGACTTGAGGTTATACAAAGGTGGTACCAAATGTACCAATGAATCACTTTTTCAAATGAGATTATGGATATCAGCCTTTTAGTATGTTCTTTGACAAGGGATAAATTCAATTACAAATCAATTGTTTAAAAACAACTATAAAATTTCATGTGTTTGGACATTACCCATGTACTTCTAAATAACTTCCATTTATACAGAACCATCATTAGGAAGTAGAAAATATTTTGAGCCAAATAATAAAAATATGACATAGTAGAGATGTTAGTTGTAGCTATAACGGCACAGGGAGAAATCTACAGACTTAAGTGCATATATTTGAAAATAGAACAAAACTAGAAAAAGAAAACAAAATAAATCAAAAGAAACAAAGAAATAATAAGATTTAAGATTCATGAAATTGGTAAGGTACTTAAAATTGAGAAAATGAAGAAAAACTAAATTTACTTCCTTTCAACAATTACTCAAATGAACTTATTTCTAATTACTTATTAAGTATGTGGCGCTGCATCAGTTATAGATCTCTGAATTCTATACATTCTATAAAATAATATTATAAAGAATACCTTTCTCTGCACCAGTGAATAAAAAAGAAAGAATTCTGACTTTAGGAAGCTCTTATTATTAAGGCAAAACAAACAAACAACAAACAACAAAAAACCCACAGAAAATAAATAATCAAAAAGCAAATATGTAACCCATCACACAAGTAAACATCAGATAAACAGGAAAACATACCAGCGCACAATAAAATTTTTGCAGGCAGTGTGACCAAAGTATGTGTGAACATGCCCAGGACAAGGAAGACGGAGGACTGCAGACCGGATTTGCCCATCAGTGCTGTCTTCCCTGAAGGAGCAGATGGGGAAGGAATGCGCAGTCAGAAAGTGGAGACACTGTTGAAATGGAAATGGGAGAATTCTGCCATGTGGCTCTCTCTAGGTCTGAAATATGATGTCAAGGAGAATTTATGTCTTCTTCTACAGGGGAAATACTAAAAGCTATTCCAGGAAAGACAGAGAAATTGTGATCCACCAGAGAGATAAAATGAAGTCCTTGAGAAGGGGAAAAGAAAGGAAGAGCAGAACAGGACTGGCATTTTAAGCAGTATGGTTTACACATTCAGGAACTTGGCTTTTTTACTATTGTTTGCCTCCCAGCAAACTGAATTGAATGCCTCTGCTAGTATGAGGAAACCAAGCTTACTGACTACACTGGTAAGAAGGTTAGATATATATTAAAATAATGGATAATATATTTTTGGATCTAAAAAACGTAAGTACTTAGACTTCTGCAGTTTGTCATGGAAATAACAAGGAATCTGTTCATGACCTATCTGAAATATCAAATGATGAGACATATTCTTCAAACAAGGTAAAACGAACAGAAAAAAGCTTTTAAGAGAATGAAGGAAAAGAAAAGGAAGGGAAGGGAAGGAAAAACAAAGATAAAAGAAGGAAAGAAGGAAGGAGTGAAGGAAGGAAGGGAGGGAGGAAAGGAGAAAGTGAAAAGAAAGAAAAGGAAAGAAAAATGTGCAGCAGGAAGCTTTCCCCTCCTGAGATGCTCATTTCTTGGCAGCCCCCCCTCCCCCAGCCCCACTCTGCAACTTTGCTCTGTGAGTATGAAGGGCATGAGTTTGTGATGGGAGTGCATAAACTGGGAGGTTATAGCACCTAAATTTAGGACCATATAGGCTGTTTGTGCAAAATTTCTTCTTTGAGTTAAAGGTGAACTGGGATAGTAACTCACCTCGTTAATTTGGGTTATGTCCTTTGACCAGCACATGCTCACAGACTCTTGAACAGTACATGGTACCCTGGCATAAGATACATAGAACTAGACTCAGTGATCGCAGTTTCCTGTTACTGAAAGAAAAAGTTCCAAATGCAGTAACATCATGGACCCACATTATTCTACTCCTCATTTTCTTTAATCACTAGAGATTGTCCTCAAAAAATGGCATATAAGACTGGCCATTTTAAGACCCTTCACGTATGCAATTTTTGAAGTGTAAAATGTATCTATTTAAAAATTATGTGCCTAAGAAAACAAGTCTGCAATTTTTCATCTGTCTTCCTACCAACTGCCTTCCCTAACTTTTCAGAGAATGACAAGCCTCTCGTCTGTTTTTAGCATTTTTTTCTCAATAAGGTGACAGTTATGTGCTGGTTTGTCAGTGTCAGTCTGGACTATGCCTGTTTTCTTGCTTGCTTGTTAATATTGCCCACGTTTATTCTCAGTTTGGATGGTAAACTATACAGTCACCTTTACTCTGGTGCATTGCCCTAGAGGGCGAATAACTGAAGCCTCCTCAGATATAATTAGAAGCATTGAGTTTGGTATTGCAAAAGTGAGTGACACTAATGACTAAGTAATAAACCCCCTTGTTCAGGCTTACTGTTATTTACTTTCAACACAGTGGAAGGAAAACCTAATGAAGTTGTCAGATGATAGATTATTAAAAATAATTTCAGAACTAGGTAGCTACATAATTTTTGCATATAACTATAAATTAAAAAAAACTGAGAAGCAATTCTCAGCAAAATGAACACTCTTCCATTACCATCTATTTATGTAAGCATATTTTCTCAACATATACCTAAGAAAAGGAAAGAAATATAGAAATAAAATTGTGCTGGAAACCGTCTTGTTCTAGTAATAAGTAGCATTCACTTATGCGACGCGACCAAAAAAAAAGCCCTCTCAATCTCACTGAGGGATTTATTTTGAGAAAATTTTAAGTTGTTATAATAAATATTTAAGAAAACTTATAATTTTAGTGTTTTACTCAACTATGTGCTACCAATAATTATAATGATAACTCAAGTCTAAAGAACTATTTAAAACATAGACTCTAATCACAAAAAATTGAATTAAAATCTACTTTACTTATAAATTTTATTGAATATCATTTTAACGTGGTCACTGATAAAGGACTTTAAAGCGTAAACGTATTTTACTTGAGGATACCAATGTGTGTAAGAAATAGGATGGACCTGTTTGGTCAAGAGTAAAAAGGATGATGTAATAATGCCTAAATGTGCAGCGAGAGTGGAATTATGTGTTTTCTTAAGCGGAAGATAGTAATGTCAAACTTCTCAGATATTTTGATTTGATTTGATATATTTAAATGAGTGATGTAACTTAACTTAAAATGTTTTATTTTAATTACATGATGAAAATTCTAGATGTCAACTAGAAGACCAAGGTGGTATATAGTTTCACAAAATTCTTTTGGGTAATATGGAAACAAGAATGAATGAAGACACTGATACTGAATTTCATAAAATTCCCTGATGATGTCATGATCTCCACTCTGTTACTGTGTAGCCCTGTGTGTGGTCTGGGCAAACTTCTTTCCCAAACTCACCCATATAGTGATTTCCTACTGGGTCACTAAGATTCAAATCTTGGACAATTTCTCTAAGGAGTCTGCTTTAATATTTTCTTGTTTTAAAGAACCACATTGATGCATATCAAAATATCAAAATTTACTCTAATTATTTTTTTACCTTATTCCTAATTTTTATTTTATTTTTTTAATGTTTTTTTACTATATTATGTTAGTCACCATACAGTACATTCCTGGTTTCTGATGCAAAGTCAGTGATTCATTAGTTGCGTATAACACCCAGTGCACCATGCAATACGTGCCCTCCTTACTACCCACCACCAGTC